>NC_060174.1:88514711-88825900 GCF_021184085.1 Oncorhynchus gorbuscha
ATAGGAATCGATGATCTATTTAGGCAAGTGTCCTCCTTGGCTACCATCACTCTTTTCAACTTTCTCTTCATGGTCTATTTACCACAATGTCCCTTTAATTCCTAGAAGGATTTGAAGTGGGCCCTCATTGAGTACCAAGATAAACGTAACATTGAGGGAGAGAGGGGTTTAAAGAGCAAGGCCTGGAGTGTGTACAGTCATTTTTGTCCATTGGCTTTAGAGCAGCTAGTAACTTGCACCTTAATGAAAAATCTATTGGATGTTTGAAATATGACACCGATAAAGTACTGTTGAAGGTTTCTGTAAGCGTGGGGAGCACAGGGACAAGACATGACAATGAATGACAAACATGACACCACAATGGCGCCTTTAATTCCTAGAAGGATTTGAAGTGGGTAACCCTCATTGAGTACCAAGATAAACGTAACATTGAGGGAGAGAAGGGGTTTAAAGAGCAAGGCCTGGAAGATGTGTACAGTCATTTTTGTCCATTGACTGTAGAGCAGCTAGTAACTTGCACCTTAATGAAAAAGGAATTGATGGAAATATGACACCGATAAAGTACTGGACCCCAAGGTTTCTGCAAAATATAACCACATGACATACTATGGCCCATGTTGACTCCAGTGCTTCCCACAGTTCTGTCAAGATGGCTGGATGTCCTTTGGTTGCTGGACCATTCTTGATCCACATGGGAAACTGTTGAGCGTGAAATCCCCAGCAGCGCTGCAGTTCTTGTCACACTCAAACCAGTGATCCTGACACCTACAACCATAACCTGGTCAAAGGCACCTAAATCTTTTGTCTTGCCCATTCACCCTCTGAATAGCTCACATACACAATCCATGTCTCAGTTGTCTCAAGGCTTAAAAATCCTTCTTTAACCTGTCTCTTCAAACTAAACTGATTGAAGTGGATTTAACAAGGGATCATAGCTTTCACCTGGATTCAGTCTGTCATGGAAAGAGCAGGTGTTCCTAATGTTTTGTACACTCAGTGTCTATGGTCCTTCCTTCATTAATTGTGGTTAGGCCGAGTTTCAGTTCACCAGGACACTGATTGCCTGATTTCCCGCCCAGCTGTCTCCACCCCTCATGTCCCTGATAGAGCTTCTCTTTCCTTAAACTTCCTTTTTCTCAACCAGCTCCCCCCCTCCACATCTCTGATTTAACTTCCTTTTCTTAACCTAGGTTCACCACTCCCCCATGTTCTAGGCTCAACCCTTCACTGTCAATAATCGTTATTTCATAGTATTTGATAACCTGTCGGGCCAGATGGGCAGGGTTTGCACTTTTGGGACTATTCTACTGGCTCCATCGCACTAGCCTAGCTCAATCAAGTGTGGCTAACAAATGTTATTTATAGATAGTCACTGACAGCACCTTACAACTTTCCAAAGACACGAGTGGACAAAAGCCATAAAAGATGGAAAATTATAATTGTCATTAGACTATAGCATCAACCATCTGTTCTAGCCATATCAGTTCTAGATTATTTGCTGAAGGTGAAAGTTGAGCCCTTAATTTGCCTCTTTGCCTTTTTTTCTGCAAAAACATATTAATACAACATTTTGTCTGGAGCCAAATGGGGAGTCAAATTAGTCTGATTTATTCAAATTAGAGGGGACCATGGAGAGGGAGGTGCCTGTACCACAGCGCTGTGAGAGAGTTATACATGGTCTGCAGCATGACATTGGTACGCGCAGCTGTCTAGATGAGGTGAGGGGGATGAGTGGCCAGGCACACCTGCATCCCCAAGTGGGATTTAGCAGTTCCACAGCTGTACGGAACATGGGGATGCTCTACTTACAAACACATATCAGTATGTTTGTGTATGCATGGCATATTTCTGATTATGTGAGTAGCATTCCCAAAGGCTTTGATATTCCTCATCCAATCTGAAAGGTTTTAAATGGTGTACAAATGCTTGCAGTAGTCTGCTAGTCATTTGACTTTCATGAGGTTAAGGCCCTGGATGTGTGGGGAAATGGTCATTTGGAACTCACTCAAAGCCATTTTCAATTATGGTGCAAAGTATCATCATCAGTCAATAACTGTTTGCACAGCTTTGCTTCAGTTTGTTATTTTTCTTCTGTTTGTTCTGTCTGTCCCCATGCCTGCCTGCCTGTCTGTCAGTCTGTCTGTCAGTCTTTTTGCATGCCTGCCTGTGTCTGCCTTCCTGTCTTCCTGCATGTCTGTCCACCTGCCTGTCTGTCAGTCTGTCCGAATGTCTGCCTGTTTGTCCAGATGCCTGTCTTCCTGTCCGTCCGCAGGTCTACCTATCTAGCTATTATACCATTCACCTTCTGAACTATGATAATGGCCTTGAAACTAGCAATCCATTTAAAGGGCCATAGGCTGCCCAATACTGGGCCACAGCAGTCCAATGCAGTTTGTGGAGCTGTGTAGCAGGAAAAAATCTTATTAGGCATTAAATGGTTCATGTGATTATATAATGCACTATGTTAAACCTCTGTTGAACACTGATTGCCCACTCAACACTGTCACAGGACATTTCACATTTCATAACAAATCACCAACGATCTCGTTGGGACTGACTTTCAACCCGCAAACTTTGTTATAATTACAGAAACGTCCTAGCTATACAGCAATACATTCCGATTTTATGCCTGAATCAAACGGTCATGCTGTCATCAGAGTTTCCCCAGGAACGGACAGTGTGAAATTCACCCGCTTTAATTGGTTTCCCTTTCATTACCAACAGCAATAATAAGGAAATTACGACCGTTCCTCAAATTTCAGTTAGTGTTCCTTAAAAACCTCTTTGGGATAGGGGGCAGTGTTTTCACTTTTGGATAAATAGCGTGCCCAATTTCAACTTCCTGCTACTCGTGCCAAGAATATAATATATGCATATTATTAGTGGATTTGGATAGAAACTGTTTGAATCATCCCTGTGAGTATAACATAACTTATGTAGCAGGCAAAAACCCGAGGACTAACCATTCAGACAACATTGTTGTCTTCCTGTATTGAACACAGATAGACCCGTCTTCAATTTGATCGATTATTAATGTTTAAAATACCTAAAGTTGTATTACAAAAGTAGTTTGAAATGTTTTGGCAAAGTTTACAGGTAACTTTTGAGATATTTTGTAGTGATGTTGCGCAAATTGGAAGCTGTTTTTTTCTGGATCAAACGCGCCAAAAAAATAGACATTTTGGATATATATGGATGGAATTAATTGAACAAAAGGACCATTTGTGATGATTATGGGACATATTGGAGTGCCAACAAAAGAAGCTCGTCAAAGGTAAGGCATGATTTATATTTTATCTCTGCGTTTTGTGTAGCGCCTGCAGGGTTGAAATATTATTTCTCACTTTGTTTACTCTTGTGCTGTCATCAGGTAATAGATTCTTATGCTTTCGCCGAAATCTAACATGTTGGCTGGATTCACAATGAGTGTAGCTTTAATTTGGCTTTAATGTGTGATTTAATGAAAGTTTGAATTTTATAGTATTTTTTTTAAATCTGGCGCTCTGCATTTTCCCTGGCAATTGGTCAAGTGGGACATATGCGTCCCCCTATCCCAGAGAGGTTAATTAAGTTACAACACAATATTATTTTGAACAGCACAGTTTTTCCCATGCTTAATGTTAACCTAGCAAACACCTGCTTATGAATAAATAATAAGAATCTGTTGTGGTACTATCCATTTAAGGAAAAAAAATGAAAATCTCAATGATCTGAAGTTGACTTTATATTTTTTGGCGTTGTTCTCTGTTAAAATACCTTATAGGACAGTAGAAAAAAATAAGGGAAGCCCACAGCTCATCAATTTGAGGTGAACAAATATTTATTCCACTTCACAGTGATGTAATCCCTATTTCTCCGCTGCCGTGGTTTTATGTCCAGAGGCATGGCTGCTCATAAATTGACAGATTGTGCGCAATACTTTTTCCCTTAGTTCATTTCAACATCCCTAGCCATGATTTTTAAGTGGCTCCACTTTTGTCTTTGAACTTGACAAACCTTATTTCCGACATGGCTCTCTGCATTTATGGACTTTACATTCAAACTCGAACTTACCCCCACTCACATGTGTGATTTTTTCTCATGCATTAAAGGACAAGTGCTATTCCGAGTACAGAAGAAAAGAGCCCACACCCATTTCCTGCACGGGCGCACCTGCTTTTTGTTGTTATCCGCAGCAAGGAACCGTTAGGGCCTTCTACAACTTCAGAGAAGGTGGTCTGGGGAGATAAATCTAGCTAGCCAAATCAGCCATTGGCTACGCCTTAAGAAACGAAATAGCAGGCTTTCAACTATATAGGGCTCCGATGGGCCACACCCTTCTTTTTTCGTGAGTGTGGCTCAGGAACTTAACAACGTTTCAACGACATGCTAGTATCCTGGTTCCAAACGTTGAATAGGTAGAAAAATCTCTGTGGTGAACCATTAATTCAAAAGAGTATCAATCACCTTTAAAAAACAATGATATATGAAAAAAAGACAACGGTACAAGACTGTGTACATACCTGAGTTAGGAAGCAAACAAACTACTAAACCCATACAGCACTGAGGTCTGTGTTGTCCAGTCACAGAGCAGATGCAAATCATGTGATCTGTTGGCGAGTACATGATGCTGCACAATAACTGCTGTATCGTACAATCACGGGGCAAAGGCAAGTGACGTGATCGATGTGATCTGTTGGCGAACACTCGTGTTCACTCGTGGATTACGTGACTTGTATCTACTTTGTGATTGGGTGATACAGACCACAAGGCTCATGGTTAGTGTAGTTTCTTGGCACTCTTTGCACCAGAAACTGACGGTAAAAACACAACTTCTCGACACAGAGATTGAAACATTCATAATCGATGGGCACTACAACATCCGAAAATAGAATGTCTATGTTGCACAGTAATATCTCTATCGCTAATATTTAATAATCACCACGGGTGATTGTATTGAGAATTCACTTCCTGGAACTGCTTGTCGGTGCCCTATTAGGGCAGAATTTTGGACTGACAGTGGACTCAACCAATCACATTTTGACGTGTAATGGGTGGGACTGTTTTTACAAAAATGTATGGAAACTTCTGCCTTCTCTTCGCCCGTTTCAAGATTAACTTACAACAACAAGTTACGTTTCAAAAGATCATCGTCTGTTGAGTGGAACTGTGTTGTTTTTAAAGTGTGTTTCTGTCATTTTTCTTGATTTTGAGTTTGGTACAACATGGTGGAAGATTTTTATTTCCCCATTGAAGGCATGGGTCCAATAGCCACGACTCGCCACTGGTTATCTGTGATTGGAATAGAGAAACTCGTCGTATGAGGCCGAAGACGATTGATAGTTCCGATGGAGTCGCAGTGGCAGTCACGGCAGTTGTTTAAAGGGCCATTCAGATGCAATCTGGGAGATTTCAGCTGCAATTTATGCCTCCCCTATTGCCTCCAATCCTCACTCGGAGGCCTATGGTAAACGCAGCTGAGTTATTGTGTCAGGGACCAGACCCACCTTCCTTCTCCAAGTCGATGAGGCCCAGAGCTGAACAGTCTGGCCCCGTGCTGTGCATTTAATTAGCTCTGCCCTCTCAGCTAGTAGCTAGCACTTCACCTGAGCTAGGCTGCCAGGAAGCTAGCTAGCTAACACTGTCATAAGAATGATGCATCGCTTGTTGTAAAGCATCTTGGCAGCGAATGGCAACCCTATGTCACCATTAGGACAAGTTGCATAAGATGATGATGGATCAAATTGGAAAACTGTGTTAGTCACTTTTAAGAGGAAGAAGGGAGCATATTTCTGTAATGATTTGTTATAGTGAGTGTTATCTATGTTTAAAACTCTCCTAGATGTTGGGTTCAGGAGTCTGGGTGTCCTGCCAGGATCGGCGGGAAGCAAAAAAGGGTAGCTCATACTGGACTAACCACGGTCTACATTTCAAATCTCTCCTTCTGTCAGTATCTGGATTAGATAGGGAGTAGCTCCCCTGCTATGTTCACTGCCGCGATAACAATCGGCCTGTACAATAACAAGAAATCAATAATGCCTTAACAAAATAATAAATGCGCCTCTATTCACCTGCCTGCATCTTCCACAATGTTTGTGTCTTGTCCTCACAACACTTCAACTACTTTTTTGTTATGAGGTAAAACATGGTTTGCTCTCAAATGCCAATATTCCCCCAACGTAAACCTATTGTTTATGTGGCTTCATTTTAAAGCATGGTAGGTTCAGGGTTTGAATACAAATTTTGGTCACACTTTATTTAAATAATCCAGATAGTCCATCTTTAGATGCTCTACAGTAGTACAGTATGTACTATCTGTTGATAAGCAACTGCTTGCTACGGTTAAGGTTAGGGTTAGTAGATTGTTATTTGAAATGTTACTGATAGTCCATATGTAGATGCTCTACAGACCATACAAATAAAGTGTTTAACCTATTTTTCCCTATGAGCGGAGACTGAGAAGTAGAGCATCTGCCTACACACATCAAAAAACGAAACCCGATTTTCTACCTCCTCAATTCTTCTCATCCGGACAATTCGATCTGGGACAGTGCTAACCAGATTAGAGGGATCCACTTTACATCTTTGCCTTTGAAAAAGTAAAGGAGGGAATATCAGTTCTATGAAATGGTTGCATAATGTGGAAAATGTGATATTTTGAGCATTATGCATCAATACATACAGAGACCCCATTTCCAGACAATAACGCTCCATCTAGGCCTAATAGTCCTATCAATGCACCTTTCCATCTTTAAGTGTTGGATATCAAAGAAAAAGCAATGAAACTGGCCTAATTAACCATGTGAACTGTCATCAACTTTGAATGAAGCGGAAACGCTTACATTTCTTTTTCATATAGGCACTCTGTGCTTCAACAGCTGATAGCTGACAGCTGTATTTGAAAGCTCTTTATCACTCTCACTCTTTCTCTCGGGAGACAACCTCTGACAACCATATTGTCAATGGACCAAGTGGTGTTAGCATTAAATGGAGAGTTGCTGGGAGGCCATCTACTGTACCACTAAAGGAGACTTCATACCATTTCAATTTGCAATCAACTGCACACAGGAAGGTTGATTATGAAACGAAAGGGTCCACTGCTCAAAAAAATAAAGGGAACACTAAAATATCACATCCTAGATCTGAATGAATTAAATATTCTTATTAAATACTTTTTTCTTTACATAGTTGAATGTGCTGACAACAAAATCACGCAAAAATTATCAATGGAAATCAAATTTACCAACCCATGGAGGTCTGGATTTGGAGTCACACTTAAAATTAAAGTGGAAAACCACACTACAGGCTGATCCAACTTTGATGTAATGTCCTTAAAACAAGTCAAAATGAGGCTCAGTAGTGTGTGTGGCCTCCACGTGCCTGTATGACCTCCCTACAACACCTGGGCATGCTCCTGATGAGGTGGCGGATGGTCTCCTGAGGGATCTCCTCCCAAACCTGGACTAAAGCATCCGCCAACTCCTGGACAGTCTGTGGTGCAACGTGGCGTTGGTGGATGGAGCGAGACATGATGTCCCAGATGTGCTCAATTGGATTCAGGTCTGGGGAACGGGCTGGCCAGTCCATAGCATCAATGCCTTACTCTTGCAGGAACTGCTGACACACTCCAGCCACATGAGGTCTAGCATTGTCTTGCATTAGGAGGAACCCAGGGCCAACTGCACCAGCATATGGTCACACAAGGGGTCTGAGGATCTCATCTCGGTACCTAATGGCAGTCAGGCTACCTCTGGCGAGCACATGGAGGGCTGTGCGGCCCCCCAAAGAAATGCCACCCCACACCATGACTGACCCACCGCCAAACCGGTCATGCTGGAGGATGTTGCAGGCAGCAGAACGTTCTCCACAGCGTCTCCAGACTCTGTCACGTCTGTCACATGTGCTCAGTGTGAACCTGCTTTCATCTGTGAAGAGCACAAGGCGCCAGTGTCGAATTTGCCAATCTTGGTGTTCTCTGGCAAATGCCAAACGTCCTGCACGGTGTTGGGCTGTAAGCACAACCCCCACCTGTGGACGTCGGGCCCTCATACCACCCTCATGGAGTCTGTTTCTGACCGTTTGAGCAGACACATGCACATTTGTGGCCTGCTGGAGGTCATTTTGCAGGGCTCTGGCAGTGCTCTCCTGCTCCTCCTTGCACAAAGGCGGAGGTAGCGGTCCTGCTGCTGGGTTGTTGCCCTCCTACGGCCTCCTCCATGTTTCCTGGTGTACTGGCCTGTCTCCTGGCAGCGCCTCCATGCTCTAGACACTACACTGACAGACACAGCAAACCTTCTTGCCACAGCTCGCATTGATGTGCCATCCTGGATGAGCTGCACTACCTGAGCCACTTGTGTGGGTTGTAGACTCCGTCTCATGCTACCACTAGAGTGAAATCACCGCCAGCGTTCAAAAGTGACCAAAACATCAGCCAGGAAGCATAGGAACTGAGAAGTAGTCTGTGGTCACCACCTGCAGAACCACTCCTTTATTGGGGGTCTCTTGCTAATTGCCTATAATTTCCACCTGTTGTCTATTCCATTTGCACAACAGCATGTGGAATTTATTGTCAATCAGTGTTGCATCCTAAGTGGACAGTTTGATTTCACAGAAGTGTGATTGACTTGGAGTTATTTTTTTGAGCAGTGTATTATGTTGAAAAGACACAGTATTACACAAAGGAAAATTTCAACTTAAAATTTTAACTTACAGTATGAACATGAATCAATGCAATTTCCCAAAACCGTTATACAATTTTTTAAAGTAATGTACACACTTTCCTGGAAAGCCATTTCAGTAGGTTAAGCAAGCTGTCAATAAGTCAATATGAAAATAAAACAGACCAAGAGGTTATTTTCGAGAGTTATAGATCAATATCTGACTTTACTGTAAAAAATGTCAAGAATAATGGAGTCTTCCAGGGCATTTCTAAATTGGTAGAGGTGGAAATTGGAGTTTGAGGACACAATAATGAGCTAAAAAGACTGAGAAGTCAAACACTTAAGGCATATGCCATGAGCATCCATAAACTCTTCCAGACAAACATTTTCCTGGCCAGAGACCTAGGCTATTATCTCTCATTCCTCCCAAAGTCTGCAGTTGTTCACTTCCCTTCAATGATTTGAAAGGCAATTACTTGTATAGAAATATGGTGGAAACCCCTACAAGCCCATGCCTAACCAATCCGATGTTTATTGGTTTGTGGGAAGTAATGAACAAGTGCACACTTCAGGAGAAAGGAGATAATATTGGGATGTACCTCCCTAATTTCCCTCCTTGTAGAAAATTAGCCCCTCAGTCCAAAGATACTTTGCCTCTTAGGGCCACCGTACTACCAGTAATCAGTAATCAACACTGGACTACAACTAAACAAAACTCAAGACTCCACATTATACATTAACTAGCACAGCAACCTTTAAATGTTCCATGGATTTCTTTCTCAATCTCATTCCCCCTCAGCGGCGCCAGTAATATTTTTCCTGGAGCTGTGTGATTGATAACGGGAAGAGAGTAGACAGAATCTATTGACGTTGATGGATGCAAAGCAGTCCACCTCTCCATCTGTGCACGACTTCACAAACACACAACCGAGTGTGTATGCTTTAGCATCAACTCTGAGGAAACCTTGCTTATCAATCTCCATTATGCATGTATAAAAACGTATAATAAGCACTTAGAATATTCCAGACACATTTAAGTCAGAGAAACAGAAAGGTAACATTTTAAGGTTAGAGATCTGAAGAATTAAACATAGATTAGAAGCAAATCTAAGCACAGCTTTGAGTTTTTGTTTACAAGGACAGAAAGAGAATGCAGTGTTAAAACAACACTTCATGTGTCAATCATGTGTCATTTTATTTAAAAGAAGCAGTGACAGCAATTGACAAGCAATAGCTTTTAAATCTCCTTATACAGTGCATTCGGGAAGTATTCAGACCCGTTACGTCCTCCAAACTTGGCATTCAGGTCAAAGAGTTCAATCTTGGTTTCATCAGACCAGAGAATCTTGTTTCTCATGGTCTGAGAGTCCTCTAGGTGCCTTTCGGCAAACTCCAAGCGGGCTGTCATGTGCCTTTTACTGAGGAGTGGCTTCCATCTGGCCACTCTACCATAAAGGCCTGATTAGTGGAGTGCTGCAGAGATGGTTGTCCTTCTGGAAGGTTCTCCCATCTACGCAGAGGAACTCTGGAGCTCTGTCAGAGTGACCATCAGGTTCTTGGTCACATCCCTGACCTACGCCTTTCGATTGCTCAGATTGGCCGGGCAGTCATCTCTAGGAAGAGTCTTAGTGGATCCAAACTTCTTCCATTTAAGAATGATGGCGACCACTGTGTTCTTGGGGACCTTCCCCAGATCTGTGCCTCGACACAATCCTGTCTCAGGGCTCTACGGACAATTCCTTTGACCTCATGGCTTGGTTTTTGCATTGACATACAAGGTCAAATGTGCGACCTTACATAGACTAGTTCAGTGTGTCAAATCGGAGGGCCTGTTGTCCAGACCTCTGGCAGGCTCTATGGGGGTGCCACAGGGTTCAATTCTCGGGCCGACTCTTGTCTCTGTATACATCAATGATGTCACTCTTGCTGCTGGTGATTCTCTGATCCACCTCTATGCAGACGACACCATTCTGTATACCTCTGGCCCGTCTTTGGACTGTGTTAACTAACCTCCAGACGAACTTTAATGCCATACAACTCTCCTTCCGTGGCCTCCAACTGCTACTAAATGCAAGAAAAACTAAATGCATGCTCTTCAACCGATCGCTGCCCGCACCTGCCCATTCGTCCAGCATCACTACTCTGGACGGTTCGTACTTAGAATATGTGGACAACTACAAATACCTAGGTGTCTGGTTAGATTATAAACTCTCCTTTCAGACTCACATGAAGCATCTCCAATCCAAAATTAAATCTTAAAAACGGCTTCCTATTTCGCAACAAAGTATCCTTCACTCATGCTGCCAAACATTCCCTCGTAAAACTGACCATCATACCGATCCCCGACTTCGGTGATGTCATTTACATAATAGCCTCCAACACTCTACTCAACAAATTAGATGCAGACTACCACAGTGCCATCCGTTTTGTCACAAAAGCCCCATTTACTACCCACCACTGGCCCTCGCTTCATGCTCGTCGCCAAACCAACTGGCTCCAGGGCATCTAAAAGTCTCTGCTAGATAAAGCCCCGCCTTATCTCAGCTCACTGGTCACCATAGCAGCACCCACCCGTAGCACGCGCTCCAGCAGGTTTATCTCACTGGTCAGCCCAAAGCCAATTTTTCCTTTGGCCGCCTTACCTTCCAGTTCTCTGCTGCCAATGACTGGAACAAACTACAAACATCACTGAAGCAGGAGACTCATATCTCCCTCACTAGCTTTAAGCACCAGCTGTCAGAGCAGCTCACAGATCACTGCACCTGTACATAGCCCATCTGTAAACAGCCCATCCAACTACCTCATCCCCATACTGTATTTATTTATTTATCTTGCTCCTTTGCACCCCAGTATCTCTACTTGTACATTCATATTCTGCACATCTATCATTCCAGTGTTTAGTTGCTATATTGTAATTACTTCGCCACCATGGCCTATTTATTGCCGTACCTCCCTTATCCTACCTCATTTGCACACACTGTACATAGACTTTTTCTACCGTATTATTGACTGTATGTTTGTTTATTCCATGTGTAACTCTGTGTTGTTGTATGTTTCGAACTGTTTTGCTTTATCTTGGCCAGGTCGCAGTTGCAAATGAGAACTTGTTCTCAACTAGCCTATCTGGTTAAATAAAGGTGAAATAAAACATTTAAATTAGACAGATGTGTGCCTTCCAAATCATGTCCAGTCAATTGAATTTACTACAGGTGGACTCCAATCAAGTTGTCGAAACATTTCAAGGATGATCAATAGAAACAGGATGCACTTGAACACAATTTCGATTCTCATAGCTAAGGATCTGAATACTTATGTAAATGTAATATTTGTTGTTTATTTTGCACAAAATTCTAAAAACCTGTTTTGCTTTGTCATTATGGGGTATTGTGTGTACTGTAGATTGATGAGGGGGAAAATTTTTAATCCATTTTAGTATAACGCTGTAATGTAACAAAATGTGTAAAAAAGGAAGAAGTCTGAATAATTTCCTAAGAGCACACCGGTAGTGTGTGAGTTTGTGTGGACACACACTGTCCCTGTCACGCCCTGGTCGAAGTATTTTGTGTTTATCTTTATTTATTTGGTCAGACCAGGGTGTGGCATGGGCTTGTGTATGTGGTGTGTATGTATTGGGATTGTAGCTAGTGGTGTGTTCTGGTTAAGTCTATGGCTGTCTGAAGTGGTTCTCAATCAGAGGCAGGTGTTTATCGTTGTCTCTGATTGGGAACCATATCTAGGCAGCCATATTCTTTGAGTTTGTCGTGGGTGATTGTCCTTAGTGTCTTTGTTCCTTGTTCTGTGTGTATGTGCACCAGTATTAGGCTGTTTCGGTTTTCATTACGTTTATTGTTTTGTAGGTTTTGTATTTAGATTCGTGTTACGTTTTGTTCATTAAACATGGATCGCAATCTACACACTGCATTTTGGTCCGACTCTCCTTCACACCTAGAAAACCGTTACAGTCCCCTTTATTAATTTTTAAAATGGCACTCAACGTGCCCTCCAAGGATGACCTCGTTTTGATGTCACATATATTTGGGTACATTTACGAGCCTGCTCTTCAGCCCTCCACTCGGCGACAGTTAATGACTTGTCGTAGATTGCTATAAACTCCTAACATCCCTTCTCACCTAATATTTACCCTCTCTTTTCACTGTGACGGAATCTTTTCCCGCCTGTTACCGCTGCTGCATTGTTCTATTTCTCTATTTCCATACAGTATATTTAGAGATGTTGGATGAGTGCATGGAGGAGGTTGGGGGGTGGTGGGTAAAGGAATTATCTGAACACCACTGGCAATAAAATGTGATAAATATTCCTGTAGATGAGATTATCAAACACCTTCCAACACTGCATGTATAATTAGAGTGGTGTCATTAATCATGTGTTGCCGGAGCTTTTTGGAGTAATGAGATTCCAACATTTTTAATAATTAAGCTGTGGTGGCACTAAGGAGTCTGTTTATTACCCAAGATTCTTGACATCATTCAGGAGCCATTGACTGGGCCCCGCCGCCGGGTATTGTGGGATAACTTGGCCTAAAACTCCTCAAATTGTTTCATTTCTTCCTCTCCTACTCAAAATCTCCTGTCACATATCATCTTACACTTTGGTTTATCATGACACGCCCACACATTCTTGGGGATTCTTGTTTGCTGCGAGAGTTTTCCTGGCACTATGCCGAGTCATCATTATGCAATGTTAATTATGCCCCAGCTGATAAAACAATGTGGTAATATCGTGGCCACTCATCAAATGGCTTATGCTAATTATGTATTCCCAGATTGCATTTTAATCGTTGCTACAATAATACTAATCAAACTCATCATCGTCCGCAATTTACACGCCTACTGATTCATCGGCGGGGCCCAACTGGGGGGCACAGCATAATCACATCATATACCGCAAAGAATCATCACAAATGACACAGACAATCAACAGTACAGACTCCTTTTGCATGTTTGATCCTGGACTATTTAAGGGTATGAATGAATCATCTCTATCTAGTCAGGAACATCAGTGTTGTTGCAGATGGACAGATGTCTAATGAGAGACATCATACAAAATCACTATCCTGTCTGTGATGGTCTGACTGCTATTAAGAGCATAGAGAACCACACAGGGTCATCAATGATATAAAATCATTCAACAAATAATGTGGTCGGTCGTGGTGACTTCTGAGGGAAAGATGCATATTTAGGTCATGTTTATGTTAATAATCTACTGTTGAGAATTAGAAACATGTTTTGGCTGACAGCAAATGGAATAAAAAAACATGTTTTCCCCTCTGTGTAAACGTGGAAGAGCACTGATGTAGCTCAGTTGTAGAGCATGGCGCTTGTAACGCCAGGGTAGTGGGTTCGATCCCCGGGACCACCCATACGTAGAATGTATGCACACATGACTGTAAATCGCTTTGGATAAAAGCATCTGCTAAATGGCATATATTATTATTATTATATTATGTATGCATAACATACTGCATGGCAGTTAACCAATTAAAACACTACCTCAGCCTGTAGCCAGATCGTTCCTGCCCAACAACTCATGCAGTGGCACTTTCCCAGTATACAGTGCAGTACACGTCTCTATCCAGAGGCAGCGGTCTAGGAATGTATAGTATATATAGTAATAATAGTAAAGGTCCCGTAGCTTGACTGATGCTGGATCCGTAGGTGTTAGTATAGTTAGTAAACTTGCTCACACTTAATTAGAAATATACAAATGAGCTCTTAATGATATGTAGGACAGTAAGAGGCAATTTCATCATGTTAGGTTAATTAGATACTTTGCCTTCTCACACAGCTAAATTATTTACGTACACAATGAGCCATTAGAAATTACTCACCGCACAAATCATTGACGGTGTGCCCATTCTGGATAGAATGTCTGAAATAGCAATAATATATTAGAAGTAGGAAGGATATGAGGGATTAAAATAATGTCTAGTTTTAAAAAGTAGAGCAGTTGTGTCCATTGGACAGTGTAAGATGGCAGAGCTCCTAAACTGGTCTAGAAAAGTAAAATTTACTTCAATAATTGAACTTAATGTTTTATGTTGATGCCCAGTGCAGTCAAAATTATTCTTTTTACCTGTGTTTTGTATCATATTGTACAACAGCTGATAAATCTAAAACTGTAAAAGCGTGATTTTTTTTTGATCATTGTTATTTCCTAATTAGTTGCTGGTGGGAAAATAAAATCTACACAGGACCGTCTATTCAGCAAGTTTTGCATGGGGTGGCGTTCTTTTCAGCTTGCCTGACATCACCAGGCGGTAAATGAGTTAATAGACAAAAAACAAAGAGAGTTCCAAACCTCTCTGCAAAAACAGCTAGTTTTCAGTTTTTCCCTCCCCATAGACCACTCCCAGACAGTCCTAGCCAAATCCTTGCTTGAGAAATTTTTATGGAAAATTATTACAGTAAGGTACTTAATTGTTACCCAGAAATATTAAATACTGAGATAAAACTGCATTAGGCCTTTAATCTCTATGGGATCGGTGTGTCCCCCACCCCCGCGGGACGGTTAAGCTAATGTAAGCTAATGTGATTAGCATGAGGTTGTAAGTAACATGAACATTTCCCAGGACATAGACATATCTGATATGGGCAGACAGCTTAAATTATTGTTAATCTAACTGCATTGTCCAATTTACAGTAGACATTACAGTGAAAGAATACCATGCTATTGTTTGAGGAGAGTGCACAATTGTGAAAGAACAAAAGTTAGAGAATATAGTGATTCTGAGGACTTTGTATACGACTATTGGGAATGTTATCCTGGATAGCAGAATATATGTGAGTCTTCATTAAAGGTGTGGTCCAATATGTTTTTTTTTAACCTTTTCCCCGCTATTTCATTATCTGTCATTGATTTGACAGATTATATACCTAGTCTCTCGGTGTAATTCCACCATGTTTCTGTGTATTGGAAATGGAGAAGGCCTGAATTTAAATTAATCTTGCATTTAAGTACCTTTCACCCCAAAAAATGACAATCCCAATGATTAATTTTGTTTTCTACACATTGTCTGGGGTATATGCAGGGCTAATAAAAAACAAGAGTGACATTAAATCACTTCCTTTAGCAGAAGTCAAGCATCCATGCCAGTGTTCTTGTGCCCCTTGGATTAGGTGTCTTATTAAAAACATATTTAATGGATTGCTGATAATATATCAACGTCTCGCTGCACACAATTTTGAGGAAAAAATTAACTGATTTAAATGAGAAATCAGTATTGCAATTTGTTTCTCCTGGCATATTGTATTTGTAATGAAAATTGAGTTTAGAGGCAATTCATTATACTCAGTCTGGGAGAGTACTTACACGGAACCCAAACCGGCTGTGCGCATGCACCATCATGCATAAATGTATTTTGTCCCCCCACACCAAATGTGATCACGACACGCAGGTTAAAATATCAAAACAAACTCTGAACCAATTATATTAATTTGGGGACAGGTCGAAAAGCATAAAATATTTATGGCAATTTAGCTAGTTAGCTTGCACTTTCTAGCTAATTTGTCGTATTTAGCTAGCTTGCTGTTGCTAGTTAATTTGTGCTGGGATATAAACATTGACATCAGTTTTGTCAGTGCAAGAAGTCTTGAACTTTCGCAGAAGGATTGCAGCAGCAATAAGCTGTGGCTCCTCCATCATTTCTCCAAAGCGCATTTGACTGTAGAACGTTCAAGGCTTCATCACTTTGCAGTACTCATTCAAGAAGGACATTTCTGCCGGGCTCAGCCTGAAAGACAAGGTAAGGTAAATGTAATACCTCTTAGAATTCTAACATTTCATGGACAATACATATTACTGTAATAGGAAAACATTACATTGATTCAAAGAATTGCTACTCACATTTTCATAATTCTTCACACACATTTCTTATGGCATCCTTCCCCTTCTCTTGTATTATACGTGTGATCCTCTCCACAGCCAGGTAAGTTGAGTTCCAATGTGTTTGATTTGGATGGATCAACTGCAGTTTTCACTCATTCTCTACAACTTCAGCAGCTAAGGTTGACCGGACCGTTTTATTCCACATGGCTTGGCATATGGCAAAAGACCACCTGGACAACCTTTTGTAGCTTTCACTATTTCTTTCTGCCAACGCAGAATCTGTTGTTGAAATGAGGTTCAGCAGGTGACATGCACACTGTTGATGCTGAGGGAGTTGATAGTGTAGGCCACTGTCATTTTCCAGGATGGAATAGGTGTCTTGGTATTCAACCTGCTCTGCTGGCTCTTCAGCATCTGAGTCTTGGTCTGCTGACTCGACTGCCTGGCTCTGCTCACCGAAAACATTGAATGCTTTGATAAAGTTTGATCCACTTTGTTGTGGTTCTTACCACTTTCTCCCTGATCCTTTATGCACAATGGATGTCATCGAGGGCACCTGCAAACACATCAAATGTGTGGGAACCTCTCAATCTCTTGCAAGCGAGTGCAGCAGAACGTCTCACCAGAGTTTCTTCATCTATCTAGTGACATGTGACCCTGATATAACTCCTTTGATGAGCTGTCCAACAATCAGTGGTGGTGGCAACATAATTTACCCTGCCAAGGTGTGTCATAACCGTCTTCTTCATGTGATTGGCAGCTTCATGTATTCTTGAACGAACAGTTGTCATGCCTTGGTCATTGTATCTTGTGTTTTTGTTATATGTTTGGGTAGGCCAGGGTGTGACATGGGTTTATATGTTGTATTTCGTATTGGGGTTTGTATTAATTGGGAGTGTGTATTATTAGGGGTGTGTCTAGTTAGGCTTGGCTGCCTGAGGCGATTCCTAATTGGAGTCAGCTGATTCTTGTTGTCTCGGATTGGGAACCGTATTTAGGTAGCCTGAGTGCGCGTTGTATTTCGTGGGTGATTGTACCTGTCTTAGTGTTAGTCACCAGATAGGCTGTATTAGTTTCACTCGTTTGTTGTTTTTGTATTTTCAGTTATTTCATGTACCGCATATATCTTCATTAAAAGTCATGAGTAACCTACACGCTGCATTTCGGTCTGACTCTCTTCAAACAGCAGACGAAATTCAATACAGAATCACCCACCACGATTCACAGACCGAGCAGCGTGTGAACTGGCAGGATCTAAAGGAGGACGTTATGGACGGCAGAAGCAAGGAGTATACTACCTGGGAAGAAATCGACAGGTGGGCGGCCGACCCAGAGCGAGTGCAGGAGCCCGCCTGGGATTCCCTACAGCAATGCGAGGAGGGCTACAGGCGAATCGAATCAACGAAAAAGACACGCCGGGAAAAAAACGGAGAGGCGCTGGTTTAAACAGGCAGCGACAGCTGGAGCAGCAAAGGGAGGATGAATTATTTGGAGAATGGACATGGGAAGACGTGTTGGATGGTAAAGGTTGTTACACTTGGGAGGAGATATTGGCCGGAAGAGATCGCCTCCCATGGGAACTGGTGGAGGCACTAAGGAGAGCAGAGGCAGCGGGAGATAGGAGCCGACGATACGAGGGAACACAGTTGGCAAGGAAACCGGAAAAACAGCCCAAAAAAATTATTGGGGGGGAGCTAGAAGGGAGAATAGTTATGCCAGGTAGGAGACCTGCGCATACTCCCTGTGCTCACCGTTGGGCTAGAGAGACCGGGCAGGCACCGTGTTATGCTATGGAGCGCACAGTGTTTTCAGTGCAGGAGCATAGCCCGGTGAGGCACATACCAGCTCTTCCTATTGGCCGGGCTAGAGAGGGCATCGAGCCAGGTAAGCTTGGGCAGGCTCGGTGCTCAAGAGCTCCAGTGCGCCTGCACGGTCCGGTCTATCCAGAGCCACCTATACACACCAGTCCTCCGGTAGCAGCTCCCCGCACCAGGCTTCCTGTGCGTGTCCTCGCGCCAGTACCACCAGTTCCAGCACCACCCACCAGGCCTCCAGTGCGCCTCGCCTGTTCAGCGCAGCCAGTGCTTTTCTCCCCTCCTGCGCTGCCGGAGTCTCCCGCTTGTTTAGCGCAACCAGAGCTGTTCTCTTCTCCTGCGCTATCGGAGTCTCCCGCCTGTTTAGCGCAGCCAGAGCCTTTCTCCTCTCCTGCGCTGCTGGAGTCTCCTGTCTGCCCAGCACCGCCAGTCGGCCCAGCGTCACCAGTCTGCCAGGATCCGCCAGAAGTGCCAGTCTGCCAAGATCTTCTAGATCGGCCAGACAACCTTAATCATCCAGGTCCACCAGCCAGCCAGGATTTACCGGAGCCTACTACCTGCCTGAGCTTCCTCTCAGTACTGAGCTTCCTTTCAGTACTAGGCTTCCTCTCTGTACTGGGCTCCCTCTCAGTACCGGGCTTCCCCTCAGTACTGGGCTGCTTCGGTCCCGGGCTACCCCTCTGTCCTGAGATGCCCCTCTGTCCTGAGATGCCCCTCTGTCCTGAGCTGCCCCTCTATCCTGAGCTGCCCCTCTGTCCCGAGCTGCCCCTCTGTCCCGAGCTGCCCCTCTGTCCCGAGCTGCCCCTCTGTCCCGGGCTGCCCCTCTGTCCCGGGCTGCCCCTCTGTCCCGGGCTGCCCCTCTGTCCCGAGCTGCCCCTCTGTCCTGAGCTGCTCCTCGGTCCCGAGCTGCCCCTCAGTTATGTGGGGATCAGGGTGAGGACTATTAGGCCATGGTCGGCGGAGAAGGTGGATTATCCTAGGATGCGAAGGGGAGGAACTAGGACATTTATGGAGTGGGGTCCACGTCCCGAGCCAGAACCGCCACCATGGACAGACGCCCACCCGAACCCTCCCTATGCTCTTGAGATGCGTCCCGGAGTCCGCACCTGGGGGGGGGGGGGGTTCTGTCACGCCTTGGTCATTGTATCTTGTGTTTTTGTTATATGTTTGGGTAGGCCAGGGTGTGACATGGGATTATATGTTGTATTTCGTATTGGGATTTGTATTCATTGGGAGTGTGTATTATTAGGGGTGTGTCTAGTTAGGCTTGGCTGCCTGAGGCGATTCCTAATTGGAGTCAGCTGATTCTTGTTGTCTCGGATTGGGAACCGTATTTAGGTAGCCTGAGTGCGCGTTGTATTTCGTGGGTGATTGTACCTGTCTTAGTGTTAGTCACCAGATAGGCTGTATTAGTTTCACTCGTTTGTTGTTTTTGTATTTACAGTTATTTCATGTACCGCATATATCTTCATTAAAAGTCATGAGTAACCTACACGCTGCATTTCGGTCTGACTCTCTTCAAACAGCAGACGAAATTCATTACAACAGTAGGTCTGGAGATAACTTTGCATTGAGGATGCAGAGTGGTCACCAACTCTTTAAAAGCTAGTTGTTCGACTACAGAGAATGGCAAGCTTGTCAACGGTTGCCTGTGAGATGCGCCTGGCTCCTGCCACTTCCATCATTTCAGACATCTTTGCTTGCTTGCAAGTTGAGCTGTTTGCTAGTTCCTTGGTTCGTTTGTTTGTTGTTGCAGAGGTGAGCATATTGTAGTATGTCATCTTTAATGGATGTTTCCTCTGTGGACAAAATTATTGTATCAATCTGGGCAAAATGTATATAGCCTGACCAGTTTGGTTTTATACAAATTAACTTAAACCAGCACAAGATGCAATCTGTAAGTATTTGGGCAATGACAACATTTTTGTTTTGGCTCTGTAGTCCAGCACATTGGCTTTTCAAAGATACAATGACAATGGGGTTAAAGTGCAGACTGTCAGCAATAAGAATGTGTTTCAAATGAACCATTTAGAAATTACAGCATGTTTTGAATAATGTCACTGTCCAAATACATATGGATGTTGGGGAATATTGTTATTTCTTTTCCCTAGTTATAAGAACTATAGTTTAACCAAACATGATTTTTGGCTATTATTCGAAACTCAGTGATCCAACCAGATATAGCTAGTTAATAAGCAAGCAAAAAAAGATAATGCACATGCCTAAAGATCCCAGGTCTCAAAATTATGTATTTATACAAGTTCATTAATTTCACTTTTAGCTATACCCAACAACTTACATTATGGGATGGCTAGCTAACTTAAACTCACCCCATTCCGTACAAATGTGCGCAACTGCGACATTCAAATGAGGCTGCAAAGAAAAATAATGGGACTGTAGCGACTGTGTTGACTTCAAAATCTGGGGTGTGAACTACGTTTCTATTCAAGCGTTGATCGACATGGTAATGGCTCTATAGTATTGGAGAAAAGTAGTCATGCCGTAACGTACAGCACGCGTAAAGCAACTATTTCTGTCTTACAATCTCTCTCCACCAGGTGTAGCACTTCTCTCTTTGTTTAAAAACAAAAAATGGACAGTGACGGGGGTAAGGTGGGATACCTAGTCATTTTTTGCGTCGTCACTGCAGGCGATCATGACTCTCAAAAGACAATGTTTACTTCTGAAGATCAATTTAGCACCGCCCTAAAAACTTGATTCAAATTCGACACAAACCTTCAAATAGGTATGTAATGACACATTATATAAACTCTTTATAGTGTTTTATTTACATTTTAGAGGCGATAAGGTGATAAGTTGGACAGATCGAGTGAAAAAAAGCAGTTTCCCCACACGACATCTCTCCTTCTCACTATCATGCATTAGTTTTGCTTCCCCACCTGCCATTTTTAAAAAGACCTGACGGGGCTCATTGCCTTCTTGAATCATGCAGAAACGGGCAGCGTGGAGGTCTCGTCATGGATTCTGTTGGAAAGGTGAGAAATTGTGCTTTACAATGGAATTGACATTAAAGTTGATCTGGAAGTATTATGTTTTTGGGGTGCTAAAATAAGGCCAATTGTACGGACCAAGGCGATGTACAAAAGTGAGTGAGTTTACGTTACTAGCCACCATAATGTAAATGCGGTAGCAGCCCACACTATAGCGTATAACGTTAGTTCCTTCAGCTGTGTAAAGACATTGGTCAGGGTTAGCTTCTAACTAGCAACAGGATCAGCTAGCTAACGTTAGCATTATGCTACAGATTGAATAAAACAGGCTAGTAGCAACACTTTGTTAGCTACACTACATAGCCTACACAACAAATGCCATTCATGGCGATAAAATATATTTAGAACTTTACTTTTCGTACCATTACGTTTCCTCAAGATGGACATGGAGTTTTTGTAGGCAGCCACCTCCACCATCTTTGGTAATCAGAGCTTAAGAGTCCTCTTCTCTGCTTGAAGCTGAAGTGTTCTTTGAGATGCGGCCAGGGATTTCCTCCCTCATGATCTTCAGAAGACCCGGCCACTGGCTCTGTCTCTGTGTGTGTCTGTATTGTCTCCTGAACCTGCTCAATCTCGTTAGGGTCCATTTATTTTTCAAATGGCATGTAGGAAACCTTTTTTTTCATGGCATGTCAACTTTGTTGTTGTTTTTACTTTTACAGAAAATCCTGCTATCGATTATCATTTGGTTTGCATACACAGCTGTGATTGGGCCGTTTTTGCGCGATGCATGAAACTGAATTGTATTGGTCCATCTGGTCATGTTACTTGTCACTGACAAGCAAGTGAACAGTTCGAGCTGCTACAAAAGGGGCAAACGTTATGTGCTTGCCATGATGTGTATCCTTTTTCTAGATTGTACTCTAACGGATTGTTTTGAAAATGTACTTAAGTACTTTACTTCATTCAAAATGTACTTAAGTAAAAGTAAAGGTACAGCCTTTGAAAAATACTCAAAAAAGTATAAGTAAATAGAAAAGCTACTCAATTACAGGAACGTGAGTAGTTGTAATTCGTTACTTCCACCCCTGCCAATGGGACATTAAAAACTGTAATATCTTATGTTTCACCGAGATGTGGCTGAACGACGACACGGATAATATAGAGCTGGCTGGCTTCACTACCAGCATGTCACATGTTCGTACATTTCCCATACAGACAACATCTGCTAAATGCTAAAGCTGCCGCTTTCAAGGAGCGGGACACTAATCTGGACACTTATATGAAATCTTGCTATGCACTCAGACGAACCATCAAACAGGCAAAGAGTTAACACAGGACAACAACCTCCCCCGTAATGTGAGCAAGACAAAGGAGCTGGTCGTGGACTATAGGGAAAGGATGGCCGAACAAGTGGAGCAGGTCGATAGTTTCAAATTCCTTGGTGTCCACATCACCAATGTATTATCATGATCCAAACACACCAAGACAGTTGTGAAGAGGACACGACAACACCTTAACCCCTCAGGAAACTGAAAAGATTTGGCATGGGTCCCCAGAGCCTCATATAGTTCTACAGCTGCAACATCGAGAGCATCCTGACCGGTTGCATCACTGCCTGGTATTGCAACTGCTCGGCCTTCAACCATAAGGCGCTACAGAGGGTAGTGTGTATGGCCCAGTACATCACTGGGCCCAAGCTTCCTGGCATCCAGGACCTATATATTAGCCGGTGTCAGAAGAAGGCCCAATGAATTGTCAAAGACTCCAGTTACCCAAGTCATAGACTGTTCTCTCTGCTACCGCACGGCAAGCAGTACCAGAGCTCCAAGTCTAGGACCAAAAGACTCCTTAATTAACAGGTTCTACCCCTAAGCCATAAGACTGCTGAACTGTGTACCGGGGTATTTGAACATTTCCACAGGATGGTTTTCAATACCGTCAAAATTATTTACTACATTTTTTTTAATGAATATTTGCAGCTACTTTTTAAGTAAATACCAACTCAACTTGCAATAGATGATCACGTTCTTAATTTCTCATTATAAAGCTTCCCATAGTCCCCAGTCACAAAATTGTCAAAGACTCCAGCCACCCAAGCCACAGAATGTTCTCTCTGCTACCGCATGGCAAGCAGTACCAATGCACCAAGTCTGGAACCAGCAGGATCCTGAACAGCTTCTACCAAGCTAAAGTATAAGACTTCTAAACAAGACTGCTAAATAGCTAATCAAATGGCTACTCAGACTACCTACATTGACCCTTTTTTGCAAGAACTCTCCTGCATTGACTCTATGCACACACACCGGACTCTACCCATACACTCACTCATACTTACACTGACACCCTAACACACACATACACACTACATTCGCCGACATACACATAACATGCACATAAGTGGTGTAATGGACCGTAGTTGATCCATGATCCGTACGGATCACCCCCCACGGTTCGGCACGCACGTGAACTGCGGATCAATTGCAAAGTTTAACCAGTGTGAAATACAGTTTTACTGCCGCTGTCACTTTTTAAAGTAATAATTCCCTAAATCTCGATGCAGAGTTGCAGTGAAAAGATAAAGACAAGACAGATGCATGCTGTGTTTTACTCTGAAGCCTGAAGGTTGATTTAATACATTTTTAAAGCAGTTGTGTGTACTGTTCACGTGAACGGGGTATGTTGGATCGCAATGAATCAATCCTGGAAGCTCGCATTACAAAAAGCAAAGAAGAAAAAAGAGCAGTGACAGTCATGGCTAGTGGAGGAGCTGAAGTACTGGAAAAGCCTCCCGCTTCATTTAAGTCTCATGTATGGGAGCATTTAGGCTTCAATGTCAAATATGATGACGGAAGAAGTGTGGTGGACAACACCATTATGGTGTGTAGGCATTGTGCCACAACAAAGCCTATGATCATGGAAATACATCGAGCATGGCCACACATTTAAAGCGTCATCACCCTGGTGTGTCAGTGACAGGAGCTAACTCAGCCAAGAGACAACAACTTCTCACCTCGGCATTTAAGCAGCCCTTTGCTGCAGAATCAGACCGGGCTAAAGCCATCACCAAATCGATTGGGATGTTTATCGCTGCAGACATGAGGCCATGCATACTCTCTTGTGGAAAACAAAGGGTTTAAAAATATGATGAAATTGCTTGAGCCGCGCTATGAAATCCCCTTGCGCACCCACTTCAGTATGAAGATCGTGCCAGATCTTTATGAACAGGAAAATATCTAAATTGTCTACAAATTATCCAAGGCATCTTCTGTTGCCTTCACCACAGACAGGTGGACCTCCAGGGCAACGGAAAGCTTTGTGACTGTGACTGCTCACTACACCACAGAGGAGTGGGAGATGTGAAGTCCAGTGCTACAGACACGTCCCCTCTATGAGAGTCACATAGGCACGAATCTGGCGCAGGTACTGCTAAGAGCAGTAGCAGAATGGAGGTTAGAGTGGCACAATAGCAATATCCCAATCACCACAGATAATGCCAAGAACCAAGTAAATGCAGTGATAGAAGCTGGGATGGGGCCACAGATCACTTGCTTTGCACATGTGATCAATATAGCATCCCAAAGGGGAATCTCAGTGAACCGGATGGGCCGCCTCCTTGGGAGGATCAGGAAGGTGGTTTCCTTTTTCCACGACGCTCAACAGCCGCTCATGTGCTTAAGACCAAGCAAGAAATGTTAGCTACCGACCCACAAGCTCATACGCAATGTCACAACAAGATGGAACTCCACTTATGACATGTTGGAGCGCTATCTTGAGCAGCAGGCAGCTGTATACTCTGCACTGACAGACAAGACCCTGAAAAAAATAAAGACGTCGTCGCCTTTTCTGATGATGACGTGAAAGTGTCAAAGTGTCAAAATGGTTACAACCATATTGAGCACTGAAACTGCACCATATGTGTCCGTGATTCTACCTCTGAAAACAAGGATTGTACAATCCATGGCCCCAAGTGAGGAAGACGGCACCATCACTAGAGATGTCAAGGCTGCCATTAGAGAGGACCTGAAACCCAGATACCCCCATGTACAGGACTACCTTCAAAACAAACATCTACTGCACTGGAACCAAGGTTCAAGTCCCTGTCTCACCTAGACCCTGCCCTACACCGGAGGACATACAGTGATCTCACCACTGAGATTGTGTAAAAGAAAATAAGAAATAAGAAAATAAGAGTGAATTACTTAAATAATAAATATACTGCAGTCTAATCTTAGTCTATGCTATTGCTATTAGAATCATCCATTTTTTATTTGGAATAATAATGGCTTTTATTAAATGTTATTCTCACAAATATAGTTCTATGAAATATGAAAATAAATAATTAGTTAGTTTAATAGATCAAGTAATTTTTTCCGCAGGGTCAAGCCACAGAGCCGACAGGAGCAGGCTCAGAGGCATCTCCTCCACAAATTAATTTGGCCATGAAGGAGCTTTTCGGGGAGGCCTTCGCGAGCAAGAACACAGGCAAGACGTTTGCCAACACCATCAAAGAGGAGGTGGCATCCTACAAGGCAGCAAGCAGCGTTCCAGTGGATGACGATCCACTGATATGGTGGAAAAACAATGAGTGTAAATACCCTCACATTGCCATGATGGGAATTGATGGGAAATGATGTAAAATATATCAGTAGCCACTTTAAACAATGCTACCTAATACAATTTTTACATACCCTACATCATTCATCTCATATGTATACGTATATACTGTACTCTATATCATCTACTGCATCTTTATGTAAATCATGTATCACTAGCCACTTTAACTATGCCACTTTGTTTACATACTCATCTCATTTATATATACTGTACTCGATACCATCTACTGTATCTTGCCTATGCCGCTCTGTACCATCACTCATTCATATATCTTTATGTACATATTCTTTATCCCCTTACACTTGTGTCTATAAGGTAGTAGTTTTGGAATTGTTAGCTAGATTACTTGTTGGTTATTACTGCATTGTCGGAACTAGAAGCTACACTCGCATTAACATCTGCTAACTATGTGTATGTGACAAATACATTTGATTTGATTTGATGGCAAGACGCTACCTGGCTGTGCCTGACACTTCAGTTCCTAGCGAGAGGGTGTTCTCCATGGCAAGGGACATAGTGACTGCAAAGAGGTCTATCCTCTCCCAAGACAATGTAGACAGCCTCATCGTTTTGAAAAATAATTTCAAGTTATAAGCTCTGGTCTGCTTTGCTTCTTTTTTTCCCTTTTTTTAATGATGTGGACACAGGCTATTTTTTCATTCACTATTGTTCAAAGGAAAACGGTATCATGCCTCATATTGCACTTTAATTTAACAATTGAGTATTGAATATTTTACTTAAACATTGAAAAGTTCCTTGCTTTAAGTAATAAATGGAAAGCAAAGATATACAATTAAACAATGGGATGTTAATTTAAAATATAAATATTTTCTCCAAACTATTTAAGGGAGTGCGCCTATCTGGCTGTTCTGTGTTGAGCGGTTAACCTCTCTGGGATATGTGGGACGGTAGCGTCCCACCTTGCCAACAGCCAGTGAAAATTGCAGGGTGCCAAATTCAAAACAACATAAATCCCATTATTAAAATTCCTCAAACATACAAGTATTTTACACCATTTTAAAGGTAAACTTGTTGTAAATCCAGTCCCAGTGTCCGATTTCAAAAAGGCTTTACGTTGAAAGCACACCAAACGATTATGTTAGGTCAGCACCTAGTCACAGAAAAACACAGCCATTTTTCCAGCCAAAGAGAGGAGTCACAAAAAGCAGAAATAGAGAAAATTAATCACTAACCTTTGATGATCTTCATCAGATGACACTCATAGTACTTCATGTTACACAATACATGTATGTTTTGTTCAATAAAGTTCATATTTTTTGTCCAAAAATCTCAGTTTACATTGGTGCGTTATGTTCAGTAGTTCCAAAACATCTGGTGATTTTGCAGAGAGCCACATCAATTTACAGAAATACTCATAATAAACATTGATAAAAGATACAACTGTTATGCATGGAATTTTAGATCCACTTCTCCTTAATGCAACCACTGTGTCAGACTTCAAAAAAAACTTTACAGAAAAAGCACACCATGCAATAATCTGAGTACAGCGCTCAGACACAAAAACAAGCCATACAGATATCCGCCATGTTGTGGAGTCAACAGAGGTCAGAAATAGCATTATACATTTTCACTTACCTTTGATGATCTTCATCAGAATACACTCCCAGGAATCCCAGTTCCACAATAAATGTTTGTTTTGTTCGATAAAGTCCATCATTTATGTCCAAATATCTCCTATTTGTTCGCACGTTTAGCCCAGTAATCCAAATTCATGAGGCACGATCACTAGGTCCAGAAGAAAAGTCTAAAAGTTCCGTTACAGTCCGTAGAAACATGTCAAACGATTTATAGAATCAATCTTTAGGATGTTTTTTAACATAAATCTTCAATAATGTTCCAACCGGAGAATTCCTTTCTCTTCAGAAATGCAATGGAATACAGGTCGCTCTCACGTGTGCGCTCGTGATCAGCTCATGCCACTCTGGCAGACCTCTGGTTGAATCAGCTCTCATTCGCCCCTTCTTCAGAGTAGAAGCCTCAAATAAGGTTATAAAGACTGTTGACATCTCGTGGAAGCCGTAGGACGTGCAATATGACCCCATAGACACTGTATATTCAATAGGCAATGACTTGAAAAACTACAAACCTCAGATTTCCCACTTCCTGGTTGGATTTTTTTATCAGGTTTTTGCCTGCCATATGAGTTCTGTTATACTCACAGACATCATTCAAACAGTTTTAGAAACTTCAGAGTAGTCTCTATACAAATCTACTAATTATATAGCATATTCTAGCTTTTAGGCCTGAGTAGCAGGCAGTTTAATCTGGGCACCTTTTTATCCAAGCTACTCAATACTGCCCCCCAGTCCCAAAAAAGTTAACAAAGAAATAGGTACTCCTACAGTGTATGCTTAATTTAGAGTTATCAATTTAACTTTAGTTGTTCTACAAATGTTGGGCTATATGTTTTGATTTTTAATACATTGTAAGGCTGCATGATGAGATTCAGCCTGCTTTGTTTTTTGTGCAGGCAGGCTGTACACACTCCAAAAGTCCCTCATTCACAATTTGACAAGCACTCGATAATGCCTCAAATTTCACGGCACCATCTCCTTTGTGGCCATAACACACCCTAAAAAACATGTATTTTGTGGCCCGGAGTGCTGCATTGTGCCCTTCTCCTTGAGTGTGCTGCGCACTCCGAATTGCCTCTCACTCACATGGCTCGCAGTCACGTGATCAGATCTTTCTCACAGGCTACAAGTGAAGACAGACACATAGGGGATGCCACTGCGTGCGTCCTTATCCAATTTTGAGGTGCATATTGAAGATATTGAAAGAACTGTCCACGTTTACTTTTCGTAAGCAAACAAGATGAGTAGACCAAAAGAACAGCAAAAGCACTAGCCTATGTCAATCTACTATACCACATAGTACAAAAGTCGACCTATTCTATTATTTGCAATAAATAAATATTCAAAACATAGTCTGGGACAGTTGCAATACAAGAAACGTCTGACCTCTGTGATTGCCAACAAGGGTTTTGTCACCAAGTACTAAGTCGTGTTTTGCAGAGGGGTCAAATACTTATTTCCCTCATTAAAATGCAAATCAATTTATAAAAAATTGTATGTGTTTTTCTGGATTATTTTATTGTTATTCTGTGTCTCACTGTTCAAATAAACCTACCATTAAAATTATAGATGGATCATTTCTTTGTCAGTGGGTAAACGTACAAAATCAGCAGGGGATCAAATACCTTTTTCCCTCACTGTATATGCCAGTTAGGCTCTACACCCCTTTTAAAGCGGATTAATGTGCTTCATTTTAAGAGGTTATTTGGCCACTTTAGTTGTGATACAAACCCTTTTAAAATATATCGGCCTTTGGGCTAGGCTACATGAGGTGTGTGACTATGATATCGAAAAAGTTGCAAAAAAAGTCATTATTTCTTATGCTGGGCATCATTCACACGTGATAAGATATAATTCACAAGTGATAGGCTAATATTGTCACCCATCAGACTATTCTTTATTTAATCTTGTCTTTACATATATTAAATAATATGTGTGACATTTGTTTTGATTTAGAATGGACCATTATGATGCACCTGCATCGAAACGGGCAGAGTGAAAAAATACATGTCACCTATGCACTTAAATAGTGAATGGAGGACACTTCCCCCGTTGTTTATTTTCATGCCAGCTAGATAGGCTATACTCCTGTTTTAAAGAGAAGCAATGTGCTTAATTAACTCAAATAAATATAGTAGGCCTAGCCTATAGAAAGCTGATGGGATCCTCGTCTTTTTATTAACGGCCATCACTCTGTTTTCTCCCGCAATTAGATAGCCTATAGAAATGTAGCGCAACATTAGCTCATGGGTTCTCATGAAGTATTTGATTAGATTTTTTTTTAAACATTTGCATTGATGTCAGGGTGATTAGAGGGACAATAGAGTGCTGAGTACCAGGCAGTTAGAATGTTTGGTATGCTACTAATGACCAGCAGCAGCATAAGAGCTTGGAGAAACCTAATTACTTTGACTAAATGGTCACGTGGAATTTGACTGCATTCATGACTTGTGACCGCAGGTGTAGTTGTAATTGGGTCACCGCAACAGCCCTACACTCACCACATACGCTGCTGCTACTGTCTGTCATCTATCCTGTTGCCTCGTGACTTTACCCCTACCTATATGTACAGTACATAGCTGCCTAAAAGACCTTGTACCCCTGCACATTGACTCAGAAGACACTTCCTGTATACTGTATAACCATGTTATTTTCTACTCCCTATATATAGCCATGTTATTTTTACTTGTTATTTTTATTCATTATTCACTGTATTTTTATCCCTCATGTCACTATTTAAAATGTTTTTTTTAAACTCTGCATTGTTCGAAATGGACCTGTAAGTAAGTGTGTCACTGTTATTTTACACCTGTTTTCTATGATGCATGTGACAAATAACATCTGATTTGATTTAAATAGATTTAGTTTACAAGCACACATTGACAGCATGCTGTTGTGCAGCATGTGCCAGGTTATCTAGCTACAGTATGGAATTGAAACAAAATGTTTGCCAGCTAGATATCTTGTAAATATTAAGGTAACTGTCAAATGTGCTAAATACTCAGCAGTTATGTATTTGGTTTGCAAATTAGTAGCTAGTCATCTAGCTAGCTAAGTGGTTAGCTTCTTGCAAAATCCAGCTTCAAAATCCAGATAATCGCTTCCTGGATCAATATTGGTTTTGTGTGTGTAGCAATCCCTCGGTAGCATTGTTTTGTTACTTTTAAAAAACGTTATGAGCTGCGATGTCTGTCCTGCAAATAGTTTATGGCAGAGATTGTATTAAATGTTTGCATCCACTCATTAGCGTTTAGCTAGCATTCGCTATGGGATTTTACATGTATTTGTTAGCATTGGTTTTCTTTGGATTACAGAGGCTCAGTGGGGTTTGAAAATAGTGCCCCTTGTCTTCATTGCTGGTATTACATAATAAGTTGCATGGACTCATTCCATGTTCAATAATAGTGGTAAACATCATTTTTGAATGTCTACCCCATAACTGTATCCCACACAATCAGTACAATTATCTGCAAGGTCCCTCAATCGAGTAGTGAATTTCAGACAGATTTAACCACAAAGACCAGAGAGATGTTTCAATGCCTCGCAATGAAGGGCACCAATTGATAGATCAAATCAAATTTTATTTGTCACATACACATGGTTAGCCGATGTTAATGCGAGTGTAGTGAAATGCTTGTGCTTCTAGTTCCGACAATGCAGTGATAACCAACAAGTAATCTAACTAACAATTCCAAAACTACTGTCTTATACACAGTGTAAGGGGATAAAGAATATGTACATAAGGATATATGAATGAGTGATGGTACAGAGCAGCATACAGTAGATGGTATCGAGTACAGTATATACATATGAGATGAGTATGTAGACAAAGTAAACAAAGTGGCATAGTTAAAGTGGCTAGTGATACATGTATTACATAAGGATGCAGTCGGTGATGTAGAGTACAGTATATACGTATGCATATGAGATGAATAATGTAGGGTAAGTAACATTATATAAGGTAGCATTGTTTAAAGTGGCTATTGATATATTTACATCATTTCCCATCAATTCCCATTATTAAAGTGGCTGGAGTTGGGTCAGTGTCAGTGTCAGTGTGTTGGCAGCAGCCACTCAATGCTAGTGGTGGCTGTTTAACAGTCTGATGGCCTTGAGATAGAAGCTGTTTTTCAGTCTCTCGGTCCCAGCTTTGATGCACCTGTACTGACCTCGCCTTCTGGATGATAGCGGGGTGAACAGGCAGTGGTTCGGTTGGTTGATGTCCTTGATGATCTTTATGGCCTTCCTGTAACATCGGGTGGTGTAGATGTGTAAAAAAAACACAAAAAACAGACCCTGAATATCCCTTTGAGTGTGGTGAAGTTATTCATTAGGCTTTAGATAGTGTATCAATATAATACACCCAGTCACTACAAAGATACAGATGTCCTTCCTAACTCAGTTTCCGGAGAGGAAGGAAACTGCTCAGGGATTTTACCATGAGGCCAATGGTGATTTTAATGGAAAGTGAGGATGGATCAACAACATTGTAGTTACTCCACAATACTAATCTAAATGACAGAGCGAAAAGAAGGAAGCCTGTACAGAAAACAAATATTCCAAAACATGCAATCTGTTTGCAACAAGGCACTTAACCTGTAGTGACGCCCAGCCCGTGAACGGGACCGTTATCATCATCTGACACTAATTTGCATAACGCAACGTTATGAATATTCCTATTCATGAAAATCACAAGTGAAATATATTGGAGCACAGCTTAGCCTTTTGTTAATCACCCTGTCATCTCAAATTTTCAAAATATGCTTTACAGCCAATGTTAGACAAGCATTTGTGTAAGTTTATCATAGCCTAGCATAGCATTATGCCTTGCTAGCAGCAGGCAAGCTTGTCATGGAAATCAGAAAAACAATCAAATTAAATAGTTTACCTTTGATGAACTTCGGATGTTTTCACTCACGAGACTCCCAGGTAGACAGCCAAAGTTCATTTTTTCCCAAAAGATTATTTTTGTAGGCGAAATAGCTCCGTTTGTTCTTCACGTTTGGCTGAGAAATTGCTCGGAAATTGCGGTCACCACAACGCCAAATTAGCTCCATAATATCGACAGAAACATGGCAAACGTTGTTTAGAATCCATCCTCAAGGTGTTTTTCTAATATCTATTTGATAATATATCCGTTGGGACAATTCCTTTTTCTCTAGGACCGATTGGAGTAATGGCTACCTCTGCACTTTACACGAGAATCTCTCTCGGAGCCACCATGTGACCACTTACGCAATGTGCCCCCATACGGCTATTCTTCAACAGAAATGCGTAAAACTATGTCACAATGCTATAGACACCTTGGGGATGGATTGGATTTTTCTCAGGCTTTCGCCTGCAACATCAGTTCTGTTATACTCACAGACAATATCTTTACAGTTTTTGAAACATTAGAGTGTTTTCCATCCAAAGCTGTCAATTATATGCATATTCTAGTATCTTGTCCTGACAAAATATCCCGTTTAAAACGGGAAGTTTTTTTTCCAAAAATGAAAATACTGCCCCCTAACACCAAGACTTTTTTAAGTAATACTGCAAAACATTTGGCAAATATAGGAACTTTTGTCCTGAATTTAAAGCATTATGTTTGGGACAAATCCAACGCAACATAGCACTGAGTACCACTTTTCATATTTTAAAGTATGGTGGTGGCTGCATCATTTTATGGGTACTGTATGCTTGTCATCGGCAAACATACAGTAACATAAACAGAATACACCTATAAACACAGGCCAAATCCTGGAGGAAAACCTGGTTTAGTCTGCTTTCCAACAGACACTGGGAGATGAATTCACCTTTCAGCAGAACAATAACCTAAAACACAAGGACAAATCTACACTGGAGTCGCTTACCAAGAAGACATTGAATGTTCCTGAGTGGCCTAATTACAGTTTTGACTTAAATCATCTTGAAGATATTTGGCAAGATTTGAACATGTCTGTCTATCAATGATCAACAATCAACATTACAGATCTTGAAGAATTTAAAAAATAATAATGGGCAAATATTGTACAATCCAGCTGTGTAAAGTTCTTAGAAGACTCACAGCTGTAATCACTGCTAAAGGTGCTTCTACAAATTATTGACTCGGGTGTGAATACTAATGAAAATGAGATGTTTATTTATTTCATTTTCAATACATTTGCAAAAATGTTTTCACTTTGTTACTATTGGGTATTGTGTTTAGATGGGTGAGTAAAGAAAATATTTATTCCATTTTGAATTCAGGCTGAACACAAAAAAATGTGGAATAAGTCAAGGGGTATGAATACTTTCTGAAGGCACTGTTTTTCATTCACGCTATGAGGCAACACCACTGAATCAAATGAACACAGGCCAACCAATGGATGATGATAAAATTGGAATGTGTTGGCTAGCCATGGACATTTCAAATTGGAGTCCAGAAAAAAATAATTCAGAGTTCATTACAGGGCAAAATCTATTCAATAAGAAACGTAGGTGATCTCTAGAATATCCAATGGCACATGATAAATATGTGGGAAACACAGAATGACTCCTTTTGTGTACATGGGTTACATCAATGAATGGACATCCTACAGTCCGACGTGTGTTTGTGTAAGCCCCAGAAATGGGATACAATGGCCTATTCAGAACATGGTGGTTAAAGCTGGGCAGACCAAACATATATGGATCAACTGGAATAAGATCTACAGTGCCAGCAAAGATATGTGAGAGTTGTATATCGCTACAGTATGCTAGGGGAATCGATTACATACATGTCCCTTAGCATCGGTCAAAGAACGGATTTACCCACATTTTATTGTGCATCAACCATGGAGTCTCATAAACCACAGGACACAATGGCTGCAAATGGTTTTGACTTAGTTTACTCCTCCCACTAGCTCAGACACAAAACATACCACGGATGCAGTTGGTTGACAGATTCAAAATGACTGTCCAATAATCAAGTACATTTCAAAAGACTGACCAATACCTGCCCGACTGCCAAATTACTAGCCTACATATTCCAACCCCAAAAGATATTTGCTCAAATACTTGCCCACACAGCCTACAGTTCCATATCTTTTGACATATTACCATTCAAAAGCTCTTGTCAGAATATAGTGTACTGTGTATCATAACAGTAAGCTCACAGCTCTAGAGATCATATTTCGCATAAACCAAAACCAATCTGACAATCTCAGCAACAAAGTCAACTAAGGACAGCTTTCAATGAGCTAGATATGATTTTCAAATACAGGATTCAGTGTCTGCTGGTATTCATCCTTTCTTAATCCACACACACGTACAAATATACCCAGGAACACGCATACATGCATGAATGCACACACACATAGATAAAAAAACAATTGGCAAACCGGTCCCTTTGGCTGCGTTTACACAGTTAGCCAGCTCAATTCTGATCATCTTTTACTCATTTGTCTTTCGACCAATCATATCAGCTCTGAAAAATATCTAATATGAAAAGATCTGATGTGATTTGTGAAAGGACCAATTAGTCAAAAAAAATATCAGAATTGGGTGGGTTTTCTTGTCACGTATACTCTCTTTCCCGCACACCTATCACCATCGTCTCGCGCACCAGCACCTCATGTCACTCACCTGGACTCCATAACCTCCTTGATTATTTTCCCTATATCTGTCACTCTCCTCGGTTCTTTCCTTGGGTGTTATTGACTCTGTTTCATGTCGGTGCGTTGTTTGTGTTTCGTGTTTATTGTTTTGTTAATTTATTTATTAAAACACTCACTCCCTCTCAGCGCACTCATTACATTTCGTCATGCCGCATTAAAATGTAATACAATTTTACCATTAAATTACTTATCTTTACTATTAGGCACATAAAACATTTTCCCAATAGAGGCCCCCTTGAATGTCACGGTATAATTTGCACTCTTGTGTCAGGTCTTGTGTCATTTGCTCAGGTTTTCATGCGATTGTGCTACACAACATGCTTTGACTTGTGTTCAGAAAGCTGCTCAGGATTCAGATGGACTTACCTCACTTTCCTCTGTACGTAGATTACCTCACTATGCTACAACCCAAAGTGAGTGACTGGGGTAGCCACAAGTAGAATCAACTCCATTTAGACTGTATTGTGTGTGTGCCTTAATGCGTGTTTGTGTGTGTGTGGCTATATCTGACAGGGTGGTTGTGGCAAGTGATTTACCACTATCCGTAATCTGGTGTGGAATTCGCCCAATTAGCTTTCCGCCATTATGTTAACGAATCATTACAACAGCATCGCCTTAGACATTAGCACAATGGAGCTGCCAATGGACCGTACTGTATTAAAATGGAAAGGTTGTCTCAGTGGCACTACGCTACCTGCATGACATTTCACTACTCACATGGGATTGTGGTGTTCATATTATTTATTCCTGTTTCATTTCAGAGGCTGGGCAAAGTGGGAGGAATTTTCAACGATAAACCCCAGACATAGGCCAAGACTAATTGGGGAGTACAATTGCATCACCAATTTTTTCTATACTGCTGAGTAAAGGAGCATGAAACTATGTGATCGAGAGTTACCACAGCCTAGCTGATATAACAATGAACTAGCCCTAGACGAAGGGACAACACAAGCTTTTCAGGGACGATATCAGCCAAAAGGACAAAGCTGGGTTGTGCTGCTGAAAAAGTGATGGGAATTGAAAGTGGAGACTGGAGAGACTTCTAATGGAGATTCCACTTTGTGGAGGGATGAAAGTCTTTGTGGCTTTGCTTGTCTGCTGTATTCTTGTCTCTCTCATCCTGGATCTTTCGGTCTCTAGTTCTGGTTCTCTCTCTGTTTTTCGTTCTGGCTGGTCGCTTCGCTCTAATGCTGCTGCTTCTGCACCACTACAAACGAGCCCTTGCTCCCTGGTTCCCTTTGCGACCGATATTAATCCTAGATTGTTTCAGTTTGTCCTGGACCTCAAAGTTTAATCTGAAAGGCCTCAACTAGGTCTTCTTCTAAAATCCAATCCGACCACCGAGAGTGTGATTGAGTTATGTTACATTGCCAACTCAATCCAAGACAATTGATAAGCATAGGGGCTGACGGAAGGCCCCGGACTAATGACTTTTTAGCCCCCGTCTGAAAATGACCTTGAATGCAGGCAGGCAATTATCGCCAGCCACTGGGCTTCTCCCTCTGTCTGCCCTCTTTTTGAAGCTGCTGTTGTCTAATAGTGGGGGCAAGAAGATACTCGATATTCTGGCTGCATGACAACACCTCAAACCCCCTTCGCCCAAGGGGACATCAATCAAAAGTTTTGCAAGGAGGTATAACGATAGAGCAGGGAGGTATAAGAAAGGGCCACTCTGTTTCCTGTCAACGCAGCATTTTCCATGACGCCTGATAATGTTTCTATTTATTTAGTAAGGGCATACCTATTTGACAGATAAGGGAGCAGGGGATTTGATGGTGGAGGTATGTTGGATTTAGTTTAAAGTAGTGCAGAGTCAAAGGTCTGGATCATTCCGTAGCCATATTACCGTAGAGCCATAGTAAACAGAATTCTAGCGGTGGAAAGGTTGGGTGTTTTAAAAATAGATTTTGAGAATAGAGGCAGAGGTTGGAAGGAGGTTGATTCATTTGTTAAGAGCACATTTAAATTTATCTTGCGGGCTCAATCAATGTCCCCTTTCACCTCGCCTGGTGGGTGTTTTATCAACGTGGTACATATTCATTTGCTTACAGCAACACCAAAATGGAACATAAGAAAACACCAAATTAGCAACACAATGGCACGACTGGAGCATGTCGATGTTTGAGCACAATGGGAAATTAGAAAATAGCAGAAGTATGATGTTGAAAACATATTTCAAAAGAGCATCGAACTGAGAGACCTAATAAGACTGTATATGCCTGGGATTGTACATCGCCCGTGGCAATCAATTTCCCCTTTTCTCCCATGTTATGTTATTATTTGATACAATCTTTTCAAAAATGTAAAAAGTTATCATTCATAATGCTGCCCCCACTGCGCTTGCCCAGGATTGAACACGTCCTGTTTGTAATAAGCAGTGTGCATCAATAACATGGCTCTCCGTCCCGAAAACCAAACACGGATAAGGCAGAGGAGTGATTTATCAAAGGACCTGTTGAACTACAGTAACATTTATCAGGAAAAGCAATGAATGATTTCACGCAGCATATGTTTCTGTAATTCATCGAACTGCATTGTCATACCTCTGACTACTAGACAAACCAATGCTATCAGTCCCCTACACTAGCATATAATCTTAAAATTAATCCATCCTTTCCTTCTTTCTTTCCTTCAAGGGTCATGTGGTAATCACTGATCTGACATGATTACATCTGGCGAAAGCAATGCAGAGGAAAGCTTGCTTGCACTAATCAAGTCAAGTCCGATCAGTGAAGGGAGGGAGGAAGGATAGAATGCATTTTAAGAGTATTCAGGGCCTGTGTTTGGTTCAACCTGACAATTATCTTTTCAGTTGTCAAAATGGAGTGCCTGTAATGCTGTTGTCTCAGTGCCCATGCGGAAGATACCATCTGATCCCGGGGTACATTTGTCCACCCCATGCCCCACGAAACAAAATGAACAATGATGGGGGCAATGATGGGGGCTGATATGCAATTTGCACTCATTTACGCCACATGAAACAGACGTCAGATTGGGACATCAGCGCACTGCCAAAGCACTATCTTCCCCTTAAATGTAACTTACTTCCGCATCTTTAAAAAGTACTTGGAGTGAGACCTGCAATTATTGACAATGGTACTGTTGAAAGCTTTGTGTAGTGCTTTTAGTTTTCACCGCTTTGTGGTGCTGAATTAATAGAGAGACTAAGCCAACATCAACATTCATAATCTTTGCTTGCTCTTTGGTTTGCATTGCTTGCCTAAAAATGTTTCACATTTACAGAGGACTATTTTGAATACTTACACATTGTTGTAAATGAGTGCAAATGCATAATGATGCACAGCATTGGACCTAGTAACATTTTTTATTTTGTTTGACATTAACTAGCAAGAAATACAGGCTTCACAGTGAAGTGTGGGTACTCTACCAGCGGCACGGTGCAGTTGAATAAGATCGCCTGAGGTGGTCTGCTTGCAATCAGTTGGAGCAATTTGTTTCACTTACCTAAAAAGAGAAGAAAATCACATGCATTACGTTAGAAATTCAAAAATGTTACCGCATGGACAGGAATGTTAAAAAGGATTCAGATTCTTCCAAAGCATAAATAAACACAAATATAACATTTAAAATGACATATGGCACTGCACTAAGTCAGACATTGTATTTGCATTTCAAATCAAATTGTTGTGAATCTCATTTCAGCTTTACAATGAACATATATACAGTAGACACTCCCCCCAAAATGATCCATCGCTATCACAGTGATCAGTACTTCGTGCCAGTGACCATCAATCACATTCGCCATGGTTTCCCTTCCCGTTAGGCAGTAGCGATGAGACACACGTCAACATGATTTGTATGTAGGTCTTGTGTTCAGCCAATGTTGTGGCGCAAAACATTCTCTAAAATACTGTGCTGAATTGGTGTCAACTTCAAATGTTAACAGGATAATGAAGAGTAATGCCACTATGGAGGCTGGGACAAAGAAATCAGTAGTTCAGTAGTAGGGAGCACAGCAGGTCTACAGCAAAGCCAATGGTAGAATGTCTCAGTACCCGCCTCTACATGGACGTTTGCAGTCAGATCTAACTTCAGCGTCAGTTGAAGTCTCCTGAGATTGTCAGATTACGTGCGCACTCAGCTGCAGCTTGTCAATTTTGTCAAATGCGTCAGGGAAAACCTCTCTCAAGCATGTCACTGGGGAGTGGGATCTGATGAGGTGAACTTGAGGTAAAAGCATTCTTATGCAAAACAACACTTTCAACATTTTGTTGTTGTGTTACAGCATGCATTTAAAATAGATTAAATTGAGATTTTGTGTCACTGGTTTATACAAAATACCTCACAATGTAAAAGGGAATTATGTTTTTAGAATTCTTGACAAATTAATGAAAAATGTAAAGCTGAAATGCTTGAGTCAAGCCTAAATAAGTAAAAATGTGCTTAGCAAGTCACATACTGTAATAACTTACATGGACTCACTCTGTGTGCAATAATAGTGTTTAACATGATTTTTGAATGACTATCTTATCTCTATACCCCACACATATACACAAACATTATATGTAAGGTCCCTAAGTTGAGTACTTCATTTCAAACACAGATTCAATCACAAAGACCAGTGAGGTTTTCCAATGTCTCACAAACAAGGGCACCTATAGGTACAGTGCCTTCGGAAAGTATTCAGACACCTTGACCTTTTCCACATTTTGTTAGGTTACAGCCTTATTCTAAAATGGATTAAATGTTTTTAATGACAAAGCAAAAACAGCTTTTTAGACATTTCTGCTCATTTATTAAAAATGAAAAACATAAATATCAGATTTACATAATTATTCAGACCATTTACTCAGAATTTTGTTGAAGTACCTTTGACAGTGATTACAGCCTGATTACAGAGTCTTCTTGGGTATGACACTACAAGCTTGGCACACCTGTATTTGGGGAGTTTCTCCTATTCTTCTCTGCACATCCTCTCTTCACCCCAGTCTGAGGTCTTGAGCGCTCTTTAGAAGGTTTTCATCAAGGATCTCTGTACTTTACTCCGTTTATATTTGTCTCGATTAGATGTCGGCCGATTATGATTTTTCAATGCCGATACCTATACCGATTATTGGAGAACCAAAAAAGGCAGATACCAATGTATCGGCCGATTTTTGTATATATATATATATATTTGTAACAATGACAATTACAACAATACTGAATGAACACTTTTATTTTAACCTAATATAGTACATCAATACAATCTATTTAAATGTATTTAGTCTCAAATAAATAATGAACATGTTCAATTTGGTTTAAATAATGCAAAAACAAAGTGTTGGAGAAGAAAGTAAAAGTGCAATATGTGCCAAAAAAGCTCATGTTTAAGTTCCTTGCTCAGAACATGAGAACATATGAAAGCTGGTGATTCCTTTTAACATGGGTCTTCAATATTCCCAGGTAAGAAGTTTTAGGTTGTAGTTATTATAGGACTATTTCTCTCTATACCATTTGTATTTCATATACCTTTCACTATTGGATGTCCTAATTGGTACTTTAGTATTGCCAGCCTAATCTTGGGAGTTGATAGGCTTGAAGTCATAAACAGCACAATGCTTGTAGCACAGCGAAGAGCTGCTGGCAATTACACAAAAGTGCTGTTTGAATGAAAGCTTGCGAGCCTGCTGCTGCCTACCACCGCTCAGTCAGACTGCGCTATCAAATCATAGACTTAATTATAATATAATAACATACAGAAATACAAGCCTTAGGTCATTAATATGGTCAAATCTGGAAACTATAATTTCGAAAACAAAATGTTTATTCTTTCAGTGAAATACGGAACCGTTCCGTATTTTATCTAACGGGTGGCATCCATAAGTCTAAATATTGCTGTTACATTGCACAACATTCAATGTTATGTCATAATTATGTAAAATTCTGGCAAATTAGTTCGCAACGTGCCAGGTGGCCCAAACTGTTGCATATACACTGAATCTGCGTGCAATGAACGCAAGAGAAGTGACACAATTTCCCTAGTTAATATTAACTGCTCAAATGAATTTCGTTTAACTAAACATCCAGGTTAAAAAATATATATACTTCTGTGTATTGATGTTTATGGTTAGGTACATTCGAGCAACGATAGTGTTTTTTTTTCGCAAATATGCTTTTGTTAAATCATCCCCATTTGGTGAAGTTGGCTGTCTTTGTTAGGAAGAAATGGTCTTCACACAACTCGCAACGAGCCAGGCGGCCCAAACGGCTGCATATACCATGACTCTGCTTGCATGGAACACAAGAGAAGTGAGACAATTCCCCTAGTTAAAAGAAATTCATGTTAGCAGGCAATATTAACTAAATATGCAGGTTTTAAAATATATACTTGTGTATTGATTTTAAGAAAGGCGTTGATGTTTATGGTTAGGTACACATTGGTGCAACGACATTGCATTTTTCGCGAATGCGCTTGTTAAATCACCCGTTTGGTGAAGTAGGCTGTGATTCAATGATAAATTAACAGGCACCGCATCGATTATATGCAATGCAGGACAAGCTAGATAAACTAGTAATATCATCAACCATGTGTAGTTATTAACTAGTGATTATGTTAAGATTGATTGTTTTTCTTAAGATAAGTTTAATGCTAGCTAGCTAGCACCTTACCTTGGCTCCTTGCTGCACTCGCATAACAGGTAGTCAGCCTGCCACGCAGTCTCCTCGTGGAGTGCAATGTAATCGGCCATAATCGGTGTCCAAAAATGCTGATTGTTATGAAAACTTGAAATCAGCCCTAATTAACTCGGCCATTCCGATTAATCGGTCGACATCTAGTCTCGATCCTGACTGGGTCTCCCAGTCCCTGCCGCTGAAAAACATCTCCACAGCATGATGCTGCCACCACCATGCTTCACCGTAGGGATGGTACCAGGCCAAAGAGTTCAATCTTGGTTTCATCAGACCAGAGAATCTTGTTTCTCATGGTCTAAGATTCTTTAGGTGTCTGTTGACAAACTCCAAGCGGGCTGTCATGTGTGTTTTACTGAGGAGTGGCTTCCGTATGGCCACTGTGTTCTTGGGAACCTTCAATGCTGCAGGATTGTTTTGGTACCCATCCCCAGATCTGTGCCTCGACGCAATCCTGACTCGGAGCTCAAACTCATGGCTTGGTTTTTGCTCTGACATGCACTGTCAACTGTGGGACCTTCAATAGACAGGTGTGTGCCTTTACAAATCATGTCCAATCAATTAAATATAACACAAGTCAAAGGGTCTAAATACTTACCAAAGGCACTGTAGATGCGTAAAAAAAGCTGACATTGAATATCCCTTTGAGCATGGTGTTATTAATTACACCTTGGATGGTGTGTCAATACACCCAGTCACTACGAAGATATAGGTGTCCTTCCTAACTCAGTTGCCGGACAAGAAGGAAATAACTCAGTGATTTCACCATGAGGCCAATGTTGACTTTAAAACAGTTACAGAGTTTAATAGCTGTGATAGGAGAAAACTGACGATCGATCAACAACATTGTAGTTAATCTACAATAGTAACATAAATGACAGAGTGAAATGACGGAAGCCGATACAATATAAAACTATTTTAAAACATGCATCCTGTTTGCAATAAGGCACTGAGGAAAAACTGCAAAAAAAGTGGCCAAGAAATTAACTTTATGTCCTGAATACAAAGTGTTATGTTTAGGGAAAATCCAACACATTACTAAGTATCACTCTTATTGGTATGCTTGTCATCGGGAAGGACTAGGGATTTTTGGGGGATACAAATAAACAGAATAGAGCTAAGGACAGGCACAATTCTAGAAGAAAATCTGGTTCACTCTGCTTCCATCAGACAATGGGAGAGAAATTCACCTTTCAGCAGAACAATAAATTAAAACACAAGGCCAAATATACACTGAAGTTGCTTACCAAGACAACATTGAATGTCCTGAATGGCCTAGTTACAGTTTTGTCTTGTAATGTTGAACAACCAACTTGACAGAACATCAAGAATTGTAAAAAGAATAATGTGCAGATTTTGGACAATCCAGGTGTACAAAGCTCTTAAAGACTTGCCCAGAAAGACTCACAGCTGTAATCGCTGCCAATCATGATTCTACAAAGTATTCACTCAAGGGTGTGAATACTTATGTAAATTGGATATCTGTATTTCATTTTCAATACATTTGCAGACATTTCTAAAAACATGTTTTCACTTTGTCATTATGGGCTATTGTGTGTAGATTACACCTACTCATTCCAGGATGTATTTAATTTTTACTATTTTCTACACGGTAGAATAATAGTAAACACATCAAAACTAAATAAATAACACATATGGAATCATGTAGTCACCAAAGAAGTGTTAAACAAATTTGAGATTATTCAAAGTAGCCACCCTTTGCCTTGATGACAGCTTTGCACACCTTTGGCATTCTCTCAAAAAGCTTCATGGGGTAGTCACCTGGAATGCATTTCAATTAACAAGTGTGCCTTCTTAAAAGTTCATTTGTGGAATTTATTTCCTTCTTAATGTGTTTGAGACAATCAGTTGTGTTGTGACAAGGTAGGGGTGATACACAGAATATTATTTTGTAAAAGGCCAATTCCATATTTTGGAAAGAACAGCTCAAATAAGCAAAGAGAAATGGCAGTCCATCACTACTTAAGACTTGAAGGTCAGTCAATGCGTAAAATTTCAATAATTTTGAAAGTTTCTTCAAGCGCAAAAATCATCAAGCGCTATGATGAAACTGTCTCTCATGAGGACCGCCACAGGAAAGGAAGACCCAGAGTTACCTCTGCTGCAGAGGATGAGTTCATTAGTTTCCAGCCTTAGAAATTGTAGCCCAAATGCTTCACAAAGTTCAAGTAACAGACTCATCTCAACATCAACTGTTCAGGGGAGACTGCGTGAATCAGGCCTTTATGGTTGAATTGCTGCAAAGAAACCACTAATAAAGAACACCAATACGAAGAAGAGACTTGCTTGTGTCAAGAAACACCAGCAATGGCCATTAGACTGGTGGAATCTGTCCTTTGGTCTGATGAGTCTAAATTTGTGATTTTTGGTTCCAACCGCCATGTCTTTGTGAGACGCAGAGTAGGTGAACGGATGATCTCAGCATGTGTGGTTATCACCGTGAAGTATGAAGGAGGAGTTGTGATGGGGGGGGTTCTTTGCTGGTGACACTGTCAGTGATTTATTTAGAACTCAAGGCACTCTTAACCAGCATGACTACCACACCATTCTGCAGCGATACGCCATTCCCATCCGGTTTGTGCTTGGTGGGACTATCATTGGTTTTTCAACAGGACAATGACCCAACACATCTCCAGGCTGTGTAACGGCAATTTGATCAAGAAGGAAAGTGATGGAATGCTGCATCAAATGACCTGGCCTCCATAATCACCCGACCTCAACCCAACTAAGATGGTTTGGGATGAGCTGGATTGCAGAGTTAAGGAAAAGCAGCCAAAAAGTACACAGCATATATGGGAACTCATTCAAGACTGTTGGAAAAGCATTCCAGGTGAAGCTTGGTTGAGAGAATTCCAAGAGTGTGCAAAGCTGTCATCAAGGCAAAGGGTGGCTACTTTGAAGAATCTCAAATATGAAAATATTTTGATTTTGTCACGCCCTGATCTTAGTTATCTTTGTTTTCTTTATTATTTTGGTTAGGTCAGGGTGTGGCAAGGGTGGTTGGTTTAATTTTTGTATTGTCTAGGTGTTTTTGTCCTGTCTAGTGTTTTTTGTATATCTATGGGGTTTTAGTATGTCTAGGTATATGTAGGTCTATGGTGGCCTGAATTGGTTCCCAATCAGAGACAGCTGTTTATCATTGTCTCTGATTGGGGATCCTATTTAGGTTGCCATTTTCCATTTTGGTTGTGTGGGTTATTCTATGTTTAGTTGCCTGTCCTGCACTAGCCATATAGTGTGAAGTGTGGTTTGGTATAGTTTTGTTCAGTGGTCGCTTTCATTAGTTATGTACACTTACCACGCTGCGCCTTGGTCTCCTCATGATGACGACCGTGACAGATTTGTTTAACACTTTTTTGGTTACTACATGATTCCATATGTGTTATTTAATTGTGTTGATGTCTTCACTGTCATTCTACAAGGTAGAAAATAGTAAAAATAAAACCTTGAATAAGTAGCTGTGTCCAAACTTTTGACTGGGACTGTATATTTAATCTATTTTTAATTCAGGCTCTAACACACCAAAATGTGGAATAAGTCAAGGGATCTGAATACTTTCTGATGCGTAGGGAGAGAAAAATGGGATATCTGTACGTAGGTTTTTTTGTGTGGATGCAATGTCATTGTGTATTTGATCATGATGCATGCTGGATGATAATAAGGAAACTATGTGATTTTACATTTGAACTACATTTGAACTGACCTCCACCTCTTAACCCCCCTTGGTGTATGCCACAGTACACGCAATGAGTTGTTGGGGCTTTTAGAAAATTATTTCCCATCTGGACTTAGACAAAGTTAAGCTCATTTGAATAGCTGAAGTGAGTAATGTTTATACCAAATACATCTTGACCATATGGCGGCATGCAGGTGTCAAGCCATGGTGTAATTACCATACAGCATTTACATACTGGCAAAACAAAGACCTTATTGGAGTTTAGGCCTATCAGAATACTTGCTGAAATTCAATAATGTTTCAAAGAATAAATAACATTAAGGATTATCCTCTCTCAGAGTATCAAGACAACAGTATCACCAATGATCTAAGGAGCCATTGTAATGGACGTGGGCCTACTTATCTGCCATGGTGTTAGAGTGAACGGCAACAAATCAGCTCACGAATAAAAGGACAATTGCAGTAGAATGATCATACTAGGACAGAGCCCATTCTGTTACTTGGCTTGGAGCCAAAGAGAAGCACGCCTGAGAGTACGACACTGATTACACATGATGTGCAGCGAACTACCGTTACTTGCCGAGCAGCTGTGGGAAGTGAGGAATGATAGAGAGGAGAGAGAAAGAAAGAGCGAGATACTGTAGAGTGTGTGTGAGAGACAGAGACTGAAAAAAACAGAGAAGCTAGCGAAAGGCTGTTGTGATAGACACCATGACAGCCACATGATCAATTCCAAGCGAGCCAAAGCTAAGTGCCAGATCACAGCAAAGCGTCATAATGTAGCATTCACGCAGGTGCCAAAAGACAAATCCCCAGCACAATACAGTCCTGCAACAACTGTCCAGTCTATGCCTGCACACACATACACACAAAGTCAAAGTCAACTTTTCTGTCTTTTTGCCTCTGATGGTTGGATCAAATGTGATCGGTGGTTCCAAAGACGGACCTTTGTGACAGAGATGTACAACACCTGCTGATTGTAAAAGACTACCAGTGCCACCGCCAGCCGTCAGATCCAAACTACAATGTATATTGACCTCATTACATCAGCTTGTGTTGAAAGGGAGTTTGAAAATTAATTTCATGCCTGATTTAAAACATCCCGGCGCTTGAGTGCACCTATGGCTGATATTATAAACATCCGCCGCTTAATCTCGTTCCCCCGGTTTCCGAGTTCCGAAGGAGAGAGAGGGGGAAATAACTATTTTTAAGATGACATAAATTCAGTTGGCTTAGCCGACTGGGAGGTTTATCCTGATGAGCTTCCTTCCACGGTGATTTATCATGCCAGGTCACAGTTATGGGCGCCCAACTGGCCCCCGCCTCATCTTAGGGGCACCTTCGAATAGACTGTCCCCGTCATTTCATATTTGCTGAGGGAGAATATTAAACAACTGCATTGCAGTCCTGCCTTCCACGGAGAGAGAGAGAGAGAGATGTGATGATGTCCTAAAAAAACGGGAAGTATTTCATGCTTAGCATTCCTTCATTAGGGTTCAGAGTCGCTGTTTACTCAACGTGCAAACCAAGTCGGGCTAAGCGCTTGTGCCGTTTTCTTGGCAGATGGATATCCATACGGAAGGGGGGCAGGAAAAGCCTTGAAGCTATTGACTTTTGGAGGTGCCCAGCGTTACAAGCGAACGGAGACATCCTACTAGCCAAACAACAAAGTTTGGCAGCAATGTTTTGTGGCACCAACTTCAGTTCGGTGCCAATCCATCTGTTTGACGCTCCCGAGTTCATTTGCACCTCACTTCTGTTGTGGAAAGCAGTAGGGAGTACAATTAAATAAGAGTTCATAAACATGGCAAATCTGTCCCTGAACGTTATTAATGCATAAAAGAGGACAGTTACCTTTAAGTTTAAGGCATGAACATAAAAGGAAGTTTTAGTTTAGTATGAATGCTAATTAAATATTTATGTGCTTTCGCTGCCCTAAAAACCCTGTAAGATGCTTCTTGGAACACTTTTAACAATAGGTTTGTGTGAAGAGTTAACGTTGCTGTGCTAGCCTTTTACGTTATTCACTTTATCGTCATCTCACTTCAAACACCATGTTTTTACGTGAAAATGCTTGCTGATGGCTTTCGAATCACAAGTCAAAATGCCAAGCACACACAGATTGTTTTAGATATTGTAGAGCTTTGATGCAGTATAGGGTTTTCAAAAGGTTAGGCTACCCTGGGGTCTATTAAGTCAACAGTATGTATATAAGGCAAAGTAAAAGACCATAAGAGACAAGGTAGTGGAAAGGTAAAGTGGGGCACGTTCATTTTTTTATCTGTTTCAGTATCTGAGTATGCATGCTCTACTTTATCATTTATTTAGTTTACTTTATCATTTATTTTGTTTACGGCCCAGCACAGTGTTGGATTTATTCTGGCTTTAGGCAAGTTAGCAGTAACAGTGAATTATCCAAACTTCAGTATAGCCATTCATATGGAGGCCTCATCAATCACACATTAAGTTCTAGAGTAACTATCCTTTTGAGTGCATCAAAGTACAGAGCAAAGCACTGCTCTAGCCTTCCTTTGTCTTAAACTTCAAAAACTGACTGCCTTCTACGGAACGCTAGTTTGACAAATGCCTTATAAATGTCATACTAAAATATTAGCAACATAAGATAAAGTTTTAGCATGAATTATGGCTTGATTCAGGCAATGACTCACATTAATGGGTCCCCCCTAGGCCTCAGATCTCCACTTAGCTACTTAAACAAGATTCATTTGGAGAGATTAAGTTTTAAGATAGGGAGACCACATAATGGACCACAGGCTCCCTGTGAGGAGAAATTAGACTAAATAAATTCCTTTATGTTTTGACTGTCAAAACGTACTAATTCAATATACTGTAAGTGCATGTAACCTCTGGGATATGATTCTTTATGTTTTCAGATTTTACAAAAATAAATCAACGTAATGTAATTGTGAAAATTGATTTGTGATGTATGTATATCTGCATTTTTTATTCCCTTTACTGTACCCTTTTTCTGTATTTGAAGTGTGCGTTTCCTTTTTCATTCATCAATTCATGGTTTATTCATGTAGATAATCAAATGAACTGTGATTTGATCTGGCAATTAACCTCGTTAGACTGCCCTGTTTGTTTAGCCCCATTTCCAGTTTAATTTGACCCAACATGACTATTGAATCCTAGAGATTTATCTTCAAATGTGTTAACTGTGGGTGGTACAAAATAACATTACAGATACCAAAAAGTTAAAAGTGAGCTGCTCATTCTAGTGGAAGATTATATCATACAATTATATTTAAAAAATGTATTCATATCGTCGATGCTGCTTGATGTTGAATTCCCTCGAGGGAGCCAAATTAACTTCAATTAGAGACTATTAGGCTCTAATGTGCAATTGCTCATTACAAATTAAAAGACAATTTCACCAAAGGGAAGCCAGCATGCCCACAATCTGTGCTTTAATATGTTTTTACGTTGCATGCTCTGAATGTTTATTTGCTGTACTTTCTATCAGAATCAGCCAAACATGAGCGTTTGCTGTCAGTCCAAACATGAAAAAAGGTCCTTGTCTTTCCTGTTTGATGATCATATTAGCAAGGTCATATGAGAGGCATTTTGTTCATCTTATTTATGGAGGGTTTGTTAAGGACTGTTCTAATTTGTAGGCTACCGCTCTTGCTTACCTTTAATCAAGGTGATGTCAAGGTGAAATCATCCAGGTGAAAATTGTAATACGAACAAATGAACTATAATTACTCTACTTGAGATTTCGCCCACACTAGAATGAATTTACTAAGAGGACTTACAAGAGGTGGCCTGCCTTGTTACCATCGCAACCGAAGGCGAGATAGGATCTAAGGATCCCCTCACGACTGCACCTCAACACCAGGCGAATCGGTGCTTTGTGGCCATCTGCAAAAAAAAAAACGTTTCAAGTACAGGTTGAGGTGGACTTTGAGGAGACTATAGTTTAAGCCAATCAGATGATGATTTGCTTCCTCTCAGAGAGGTCCATGGGGAATGAGTGTCATCATCTCTCAAATTGCAGAGAAGACACTAAGATTTTGTTTGACGCCTCATCTGAAAGTATCTCTGACTATTTGGTGAAAGTTATTTCAGCTTTGAGGCAATATTCTGTGTGTGTGTGTGTGTGTGTGTGTTTGTATGCATGTAGCCACATGAGCAAAGAGGCTCCCATGGGAGGGATACTTCTGAGCCAAAGACTCCTTACACAAAGATCAGTGAGAAATAACACTGCCCATTGCTGGGTTGCTAAATCCATGTCTAGCACTTTACCTAGACCCTCCTCGGGATAGTAACTTCCTGGCCTCCTGCTCGACAGGCCAGCAATGTTTAGCCACTGCAATCTGACAACAAGACAGAAAGGTGACATAGCCTCTGGCAACTATGTCCTGACTCTCTTACAGTACAGTCTGCACCACGCTGTAATCGCTCTTTCCCAGGATGCACGGCAAAACCAGGCCTCGGGGAGAAGTGGAGGGGATAGGTGCAGGTTCCAAATGGTGTCATTACCAACAGGACAGATATCATCAGCCAATCATCCCCCTCCCCAATCATTGTTCCATCTGCCAGCCAAGAAGAAGTGGTCTGCTTGCCCTGTTATGTTTTGCCTAGTTTCTGCTTTGTCATGGTGCAATTAGAAGTAAATTGTTCACCACTTAGTTTTATTTGATTTTTTACAAAATACACTTAACTTCTCCATCCAGCAATGTATGTGATTGTTCCAGCTACAGTGCTGAAGAACAGCACCAGTTCTTCAGTCCCGGGATATATACTGCAAGGGACATGGGGATAAAGTAATGGAATCTAACTGATATAAATGGACTACTCTTCCAATAAGCAAGCATACATACTATTTCCCAAAATTCAAAATGAAAACCCACATTCCTGGGAGAGAAGTGTGACAAATCAAAAGTGAAGGAGTAATTTTGTCAAGTGAGAATATCTGTGCAGAATGTGTACAGGAATATATTAGGTAGGTACAGGAGTAGCTATATTACTGAAGTTGTATTTTAATTTTCAAGCACCGTTTGAGCGCACATAATTAGCCACAGTACGTATCTCATTTGTAATGTCACAAAAGCTAATATAATTGAGCAGTCAACAGTGCATTGGAAGGTCAACTATTATTAGCAAGAATGGGGTGGCAAAACAAACTTAATATTTATCAGAATTGGATGAATTCGCTACTCCTACTCTTAAATGATCCCTTATTAGTATGCTGTTGTGTTCTGCTCTCTGGTAGGTTTCCATGACTTTGCCCTTGTCACAGCAATACATTAAGTGTTTGAACCCATACAAAAGTACTGGGAGAACAATGAGGAAAAGGCTTGATCTTTGTCCAAAGACAGTTGAGAGATTTATCATCTCCGGCTCCAAGATTAGCTAAATGAAATGTTTGAACATGAGAAAGAATGCATGAATTGAGGTTCTGAATGTACTGTAAAGAAGGCTTGCTTGCAATACAATTGTTTAATCTAACATATTGTATTTGTGAACAAGAACATCACTAAACTGTACAAACATACACTATGGTTAGAAACGTCACGACACAACGTCAATACATGTATTTTGCTGGCAACACAAGTTCTATTATCCGAAGAAGAAAAAACATTTTCCATGATTATCAAAACATAGCCACAATAATCACATGGTTTCATTCTGAAAATAAACTGGTATACCACACATATTAATCACTGTTAACCCATAAGAGTCTAAGCCTTGTCAAAGCTGGGGAAGGGGTTCTTCTAAGCTATATGGAAATGTTTTAAGGTCATACCAAGAATCATTTAGCTATTTGATTTTGAATGTTAAGACCCCTTGGAGAATAAAAATAAAATAAAATAATTCCTTAATGATAAATCATTTTGGACCTTATTAGCCCACACAAACACATAGCCTAGTGGTTAGAGTGTTGGACTAGTAACAGGAAGGTTGCGAGTTCAAACCCCCCGAGCTGTCGTTCTGCCCCTGAACAGGCAGTTAACCCACTGTTCCCAGGCCGTCATTGAAAATAAGAATATGTTCTTAACTGACTTGCCTGGTTAAATAAAGGTAAAAAAAATAAAAAAAATAAAAAAATAACAGAGTCACTACATGGAACAACAGATAGTCCCCAAAAAAAAACTCTAAAGGAAGTTTGTTCTTAAACCTGTAGTGACACCCCATCCCGTGAATGGCACTGTTGTCATCATCAGACACTAATTAGCATAACGCAACGGACATAAATCTTCATAGAAAATCTTCCTATTCATGAAAATCACAAGTGAAATATATTGGAACACAGCTTAGCCTTTTGTTAATCGCCCTGTCATCTCAGATTCAAAATATGCTTTACAGCCAACGCTAGACAAGCAATTATGTAAGTTTATCATAGCCTAGCATAGCATTATGCCTTGCTAGCAGCAGGCAACCTTGTCACGGAAATCAGAAAAGCAATCAAATTAAATTGTTTACCTTTGATGAACTTCGGATGTTTTCACTCACGAGACTCCCAGGTAGACAGCCAAAGTTCATTTTTTCCAAAATATTATTTTTGTAGGCGAAATAGCTCCATTTGTTCTTCACGTTTGGCTGAGAAATCGCCCGGAACGCCGAAAAATATTCCAAATTACCTCCATAATATCGACAGAAACATGGCAAACGTTGTTTAGAATCCATCCTCAAGGTGTTTGTCTAATATCTATTCGATAATATATCCGTCGGGACAATTCGTTTTTCACTAGGACTGATTGGAGTAATGGCTACCACTGTATTTTATGCAAGAATCTCTCTCGGAGCCACCATGTGACCACTTACGCAATGTGGCCGCCCACGGCTATTCTTCAACAGAAATGCGTAAAACTACGCATTTCCTGTAGACACATTGGGGAATACATAGAAAGTGTAAGCTCGTTGATGGTACATTCACAGCTGAATAGGGAGTCATTGGAACGCAGCGCTTTCAAAACCTGGGGCACTTCCGGATTGGATTTTTCTCATGCTTTCGTCTGCAACATCAATTCTGTTATACTCACAGACATTGTCTTTACAGTTTTGGAAACGTTAGAGTGTTTTCTATCCAAAGCTGTCAATTATATGCATATTCTAGCATCTTTTCCTGACAAAATATCCCATTAAAACGGGAATGTTTTTATCCCAAAAATGAAAATACTGCCCCCTAACACCAAGAGGTTTTAAGTGTCTGTCCTATATCTGAGAGATAGGGAATATATATATATATATAATATACCCCTCATTTTTGGCACTAACCATACTATGTCATGTCTAAGCATGTCTAAGATTGGGGCGGCAGGTAGCCTAGTGGTTAGAGCGTTGACCTAGCAACCAAAAGGTAGCAAAGTCAAATCCCCGAGCTGACAGGTAAAAATCTGTCGTTCTGCACCTGAACAAAGCAGTTAACCCACTGTTCCTAGGCCATCTGTCATGTTCTGACCATAGTTCTTGTGTGTTTTCTTTGTTTTAGTGTTGGTCAGGACGTGAGCTGAGTGGTCATTCTATGTTGTGTGTCTAGGTTTCCCATTTCTATGTTTGGCCTGATATGGTTCTCATTTAGAGGCAGGTGTTAGTCATTGTCTCTGATTGGGAACCATATATAGGCAGCCATGTTCTTTGGGTATTTTGCGGGTGATTGTTAACTGTGTTTGTGTGTGTGCGTCACGGGACTGTTTCGTTGCCAGTTCACTTTGTTATTTTGTATTTGTGTTCATGTTCAGTTTTCCCTATTAAAACATGGACACCTACCACGCTGCATATTGCTCAGATCCTTGCTTCACCTCTTCAGAGGAAGTGGAGGAAATCTGCCGTACAGAACCACTCACCAACCAAGGACCAAGCGGCGTGGTAACAGGCGGCAGCAGGAGCAGCAGGAGAGGCAGCACTATTTAGAGAAATGGGCTTGGGAGGAAATCTTAGATGGTAGAAGTCCCTGGGCACAGCCAGGGGAATATCGCCGCCTGGAGGCAGCGAAGGCGGAGAGGCGCCCGTATGAGGAGGCATCTGGCAGCTTCTGGCTGGCTGACGGCTCTGGCAGCTCCTGGCTGACTGACGGCTCTGGCAGCTCCTGGCTGGCTGATGGCTCTGGCAGCTCCTGGCTGGCTGACGGCTCTGGCAGCTCCTGGCTGGCTGACTGCTCTGGCAGATTGATAGGGACCAGGCAGGCACCGTGTTATGGGTGCAAAGGGTAGCCTAGTGGTTAGAGCATTGGACAGGTAACTGGAAGGTTGCAAGTTCAAACCCCCGAGCTGACATGGTACAAATCTGTCATTCTGCCCCTGAACAGGCAGTTAACCCACTGCTCCTAGGCCGTCATTGAAAATAAGAATTTGTTCTTAACTGACTTGCCTTGTAAAATAAAATAAAAATAGCTAGAGTGGGCATCAAGCCAGGTGCCATGAAGCCGGCTCCTTGGGCCGGCATACATGGCACCAGCCTTACGCATGGTGTACCTGGTTCGTCAGCACAGCCCAGTGCGGGCTATTCCACCTCGCCGCGCTGGCAGGGTGACCGGGAGCATTCAAACAGGTAAGGTTGGGCAGGCTCGGTGCTCAAGACCTCCAATGCGCCTGCATGGTCTGGTCTATCCAGTGCCACCTACGCGCACCAGCCCTCTGGTGGCAGCCCCCTGCACCAGGCTTCCTGTTCGTGTCCAGAACCCAGTACTCCCTGTTCCTTGCACTCGCTCCAATTGACTCATATGATGTCAATTAGCCCATCAGAAGCATGACATTTTCTGGAAGTTGTTCAAAGGCACAGTCAACTTAGTGTATGTAAACTTCTGACCCACTGGAATTGTGATGCATTGAATTATAAGTGAAATAATCTGTCTAACTGTATGTAGATTTTTTAAAGAACGTCATACCAAGGATCATTTCGCTATTTTATTTTGAATTTTAAGACCCCTTTGAAGTATCTAGGGGTCATATTAGTGTGAGCCCAAACTGTTTGGACGCCACAGACAGAAGTTGGAAGATCAGCTGTACCGACTTTAGACGAGTCTCAAGGCGCTTGTTGACGTCGTAGAGCAAAACAGAGAACACGATCGTGTTCGTAAAAGTCTCATATTTTCATAGAAGAGTCGTAATAGGCCAAACCGTTCAGACACTACAGATGATTTTGTGAGACTTTTGAGATGGTCTCATGGTCTGACAAACACAGCTCCAGCTCTGTCCCCTTCACCGTAGATGTGGAAGTGCGACATAGGCAGATGTGGTGGATTGAGAAGCATCCAATGCAAAAAAATAGATACTGTCTCTAGCTTAAATGGAAGGGATTTTGATGTGGATTTTTTAATTATGCTAATTCGATTCCCACAGGGCTGCAGACCTCGACTTTAAGGGGTTTTAATGTACAAAGCAAGGAAAATATTTTCCTTGGCACTCACCATTGTTCTGTTTTATAGATCCTCTCATTGGGCCTGTAATTTCCCGGATTGAAAGAGTTTGTTTTGTCAATTACATTGTTTACTTCACTACTATAATAAGCAACATATTGAAACAGCCTTTACTATGTAATTGAGGCAAAATATTGCTTTTTCAATATCAGCTTCAAACCCCAGTACAATAAACACGCTTCCAGCAAATTATCTGCTTGCTACATGTGCTCCTTTTTCATACAGAGTGCACTTAGCTGTGTTTTGAAAACATTTCCCAGTCATCCAATTAAAATTCCCTCTCTTTGGTGCTTGCAGTCCTTAGGAAAATTCGATTGCAGTTGGAGTTTTGGGAAGACTCTTATTATAATCATTAATTATGGTCATAATGATTCCCATTACATTCTTCTTCAGAAAAAGTGTAGTCCAGTTGTAAGGGAAACAGTATAAGGAATAGCATGTCAAACAAAGTGAAATCTAAATGAATTCTGTACCCTCCCATCTCTAATTCTGCTGAGAATCTGTCTATGTTGTTCGGGCACCACTTCAGTTTGTTATCTCCATGACATGGTCATGCTGAATGACATCCGTGCACTGTTTTGGGGTCATTAAAACTGATAGAAAGTCGTTGTTACTACTGCTCAAAGAAAAGCAATCAAAGTTAGCAGTGCAATAAGACCCTCTTGAAAAGCAACGCGGGAAGCTTCCGAGCCAGGAGCCTTGACGTTAAAAGGGTTTTCAGAGACTGGGGCAATTTATTTCCAATCTTCAGGCGTCTTCCACGAAGATAACAAAGAAACTGATTATGAGCAACAGTTCACAAGGAGAGTCACACACCCCTTCTTTCTTTGTGCATCTCCACACCCCATATTTAACTTCTGAACAAACTGAGGCAAGGTGAAAATATGCATTAAATGTAATCAATCCCAAGAATATTACAGCTCATAACAATAACCACATTGACCAAGATTAGATTTTGTTGAAAGCCCTCCCTCTTTTCTCATTTCTTACTTGGTATTCTTCTTCTCTGGTCTCACTTCGTTGGAGGCAAACTAAATTAAAATGCTGATGATTTAATTAAAAGCATTGAGATTAGCGGGTGCCCTCACCAATTCAAATATATTTTTAAGAGGTTCCAACCTCGACGATGATGTTTGGCCATCTGAATTATTTTTTAATATGCAGCTCCGATCCTGACTCTGAAGAGTGATCAATAATTAAACCGTGTTAAATTCCAATACTAATTACGTTTTATCGATCACATTTGGGCAGTGTAATTACCTTATAAGATATTTGCCGAAAGACAACTGGCGATTCATATTAAAATGAGGGGGATAGAAGGGAAGTAAACAGAGGGTAAAAACTCTTCCCCTTCAAAGTGTGTGAAGGTTACATGCTAACAAATCCTCACCATAACAAATGGATGTCATGTCACCAACCAGACAAACAGATTCATCCACTACAGGTTGTGGAATAGAGCAGTGATTCTCAATTGGTGGGTTGTGACTAAAACCAGGTAGAAAGAGGCAGAACATTAGTTGTGAAACAAATATTGGGCTATATGTTTTAATTTTTAATACATTCTAAGGCTGCATGATGAGACTCTAATGATGATTTGAAAAAAGCTGCATGAAAAGCCTGAGCTCTGCTATGTTTTTTGCACAGGCAAACATACTTCATCAGTCTCTCATTTACAATTTTACAATCACGTGATAATGCTTCGAATTTCCTGGCTGCATCCCCTTTGTGTGGCCGTAATGCCCCCTAAAGAAATCCATGCCTTTTGCAGCCAGTGGCCGTTGTGTCCTTGGGCTTATAATTCCCTTCTCCCGTCTGGGTGCCCGAAGCACCTCTCACTCACATGGCTCTCAGTCACATGATTGGGTCTTTCTCACAGGCTACAAGTGAAGACGGACACATCGGAACGCACCTGCGCACGTCCTTATCCAATTCCGAGGTGCATATTGAAGATATTGGATGAACATTTACTTTTCGTCAGCCAACAAGATGAGTAGGCCTAACGAACAGCAAAAGCACTAGCCTATGTCAATTTACTGTCCCCAATAGTACAAAAGTTGACCTATTCTATTCTGTGCGAGAAATACATATTCCAAACATAGTCCGGGACAGTAGTTGGATGCGATAGATCCCAAATTAATACAGCCACTAGCATCAAAAAACCTGTTGTAAGCATTGAGCCTGATGCAACAGGTGAGAAAATGTAGCTTCAAATGTTGATAAACTATTAGGCTATTTCTTCACATTATAAGCACAGCAATGCGACCACGGCTATAAGTGCGAATGTTCCAGGCTGTTTCTTCAAATTATAAGCACAGCAATGTGCTGCCCACTCTCGAAATAGGGGCAGCGGGAAAAAAATACATGTCATCGATGCACTTAAATAGAGAATGGAGAACGCTTTTCCCCTGGTTCATTTTCATGCCAGCCAGGTAGGCTATACTGCTGTTTTAAAGAGAAGCAATGTGCTTAATATTAGGAAAGTTGAGAAATAGATATTGTAGGCCTAGCCTATAGAAAGCTTATGGGAGACTCCTCTTTTTAAAGCTTTGAAGCTATCACTCTGTTTTCTCAAGCAATTCAATATCCTATAGAAAAGTTGCTCAACAAGAGCTCATGGGCTCTCATGAACTGATTTTTGATTAGATTTGCATTGATGTCCGAGTGATTAGAGGGACAATAAAGTGCTGAGTACCAGGCATTTAGCAAGTTTGGTAGGCTACATCAGAGCATCAGAGCTTGGAGAAGCCAAATTACTGTGACTAAACGTTCACGTGGACTGCCATCTTGACTCGTGACCTCTGGTGTGGCGGTAATACAGTCACTGTAACAGCCCTAGATGACACCCAGTCATTCATTCTAAATGTTCCATTGCCATTCTGGCAATGTTCCAAAATCTTACTTGCTAGCTAGTCAACTATGGCAAATTTACAGTCACATCAAAAAGTGCAGCCAGAATAACAGCAAAGTATTTGCATCTGCATTTGTTTAAGCTGTTTTATAATGACATTTATTTGTCTCTCTTGTCAGGACACTGTTGTTCATAGGAGCTAGCCAACAACACAGCTAACACAATCAATTCAAACTGAAGCTGAAAAGACTGCAAACCCGCGGCACAAAGTTTCGTGTAACTTTTCTTCAATTGGCATTTCTTTGTATATATCCAGAACAATTATACCAGCTGATTCATGATTTCAACTGTCTGAGAAACACTGCCTGCCTGCCTGTCTCTTGTTCCGACACGTTCATTACTATGGGACAGCTGGAGATTAAATTTGAATATTGAAACAATTTTGCAAATGTGGGAGACAGACAGCAAGGTTTATACAAATCTCTGCTGTTGAAAAATACACGTTAGTCTAAAAGAAAAGTGAGATAATGTCTAGATGCTTTTTATAGTGCTTGGCTTGGCAGATGAGAAAGTGGATTGCGCAGTCAAATGGAACAGAGTAAACAGGCATTTTTAACGTTTTAGACTGTGGTAACTTGTGGAATAGACACTAGCTGGAATGCGGTTTTAACCAATCAGCATTCAGGATTAGACCCATCGTTTTATAAAATGTCATAATATCAGGGTTCAGATGGACCTGCAAACTGTATTGATAGTGGTCCTTAAATCAACGATCAGTCAGTGGGAAGTATCATCGGTAGAAATTTTACAAATAGGGAGTTTTAGGACCCTCGTAAGACATCACATTAAAATGGTGAGATATATTGCAAAAGGAAATAGCAAAATGGCATTATTGTCACGATCGTCATGGGAAGAAGTGGACCAAAACGCAGTGTGGGGCGGCAGGGTAGCCTAGTGGTTAGAGCGTTGGACTAGTAACTGAAAGGTTGCAAGTTCATATCCCGAGCTGACAAGGTACAAATCTGTCATTCTGCCCCTGAACAGGCAGTTAACCCACTGTTCCTAGGCCGTCATTGTAAATAAGAATTTGTTCTTAACTGACTTGCCTAGTTAAATAAAGGTAAACAAATATATATATATATATTTATTTATTAACTGAACACCGACAGCAACAAAATATGAACGTGATGTTCTGCAGGGCAAAATAACAACCAGTGCAAAAATAAGAACCCACAAATAAAAGAGGGAAAAAGGACTGCCAATCAGAGACAACGATAGACAGCTGCCTCTGATTGGGAACCACACTCACACTCGGCCAAAAAATAAATAAATAGTAAACATAGAACATCTATTGGCTGGCAAGTGGCAGAGTAGGAAAGCCCTTTAGGGCATAATTTCATCTGAAGACATCTACAGTCTTTTCCTTCATACCATGATTGTGTGGTTATGTCAAAGTCCATATGAGAATCACAGTAGTCAATAGGGGTTAAATGCTCCACTACATTAATTCACAGGCATGTTTTATTGAATGGAGCCCTGAGTCATACACTAGTTAGCCTGGCCTTGAACTATATTAACACATGCCTGATGTGCCTTCTTTTGTTATATAACACATGTGCATCAGGGATGAAGTTTTGATGTCCAGGGGCTCTATGTATCAAGATACTCAGAGTATGAGTGCTGGCCTAGGATCAATCTTATTGTGATCTAAAAGGCTAAACTGATCCTAAATCAGCACTCCCAAGCTTGTTACATATAGCCCCTGAGAGCACAGAACAGCGGTCTTGTTCTGGCTGAAGTGTCCTATAGTTTGCGTTCTTGAAACCTGCTGTTATGGTCTGTGTCTTGGTTAATGGTCTCAAAAAATGCCATATAGGCTTTGTAGTCTTACAACTCATGTGGTAACAGTTAGAGGTCGACCGATTAATCGGAATGGCCGATTTAATTAGGGCCGATTTCAAGTTTTCATAACAATCGGTAATCAGCATTTTTAGACACCAATTATGGCCGATTACATTGCACGCCACACGGAGACTGCGTGGCAGGCTGACTACCTGTTATTTGAGTGCAGCAAGGAGCCAAGGTAAGGTGCTAGCTAGCATTAAACTTATCTTATGAAAAACAATCAATCTTAACATAATCGCAGGTTAACTTCTTCGAGATAGGGGGCGCTCTTTTAATTTTTGGATAAAAAACGTTCCCGTTTTAAACAAGATATTTTGTCACGAAAATATGCTCGACTATGCATGTAATTGACAGCTTTGGAAAGAAAAAACTCTGACATTTCCAAAACTGCAATAATATCTATCTGTGAGTGCCCCAGAACTAATGCTACAGGTGAAACCATGATGAAATTTCATACAGGAAATGGTCCAGATTTTTGAGGCCCTGTGTTCCAATGTCTCCTTATATGGCTGTGAATACGCCAGGAATGAGCCTGCACTTTCTGTCGTTTCCCCAAGGTGTCTGCAGCATTGTGACATATTTGTAGGCATATCATTGGAAGATTGACCATAAGAGACTACATTTACCAGGTGTCCGCCCAGTGTCCTCCGTCGAAATTATTGCGTAATCTCCAGGTCCATGCGTGTTCCATTTTCTTCAGAAGTGAAACCAAACTGAGGATTGATTCTAAACAATGTTTGCCATGTTTCTGTCGATATTATGGAGTGAATTTGGAAAACAGTTTGCGTTGTAATGACTTAATTTTTCTTTTTTTTCTTACCCAAACGTGATGAACAAAATGAAGCGAGTTGACCTACACAAACAATATTTTTGTAAAAACTGAACATTTGCTATCTAACTGAGAGTCTCCTCATTGAAAACATCTGAAGTTCTTCAAAGGTAAATTATTTTATTTGAATGCTTTTCTTGTTTTTGTGAAAATGTTGCATACTGAATGCTAGGCTTAATGCTATGCTAGGCTATCAATACTCTTACACAAATGCTTGTTTAGCTATGGTTCAAAAGCATATTTTGAAAATCTGAGATGGCAGTGTTGTTAACAAAAGGCTAAGCTTGAGAGCTAATATATTTATTTCATTTCATTTGCGATTTTCATGAATAGTTAACGTTGCGTTATGGTAATGAGCTTGAGGCTATAAATAGGATCCCGGATACGGGATTGCTCGTCGCAACAGGTTAACTACACATGTTTGATGATATTACTAGTTTATCTAGCGTGTCCTGCGTTGCATATAATCGACGCGGTGCCTGTTAACTTGTCATTGCATCACAGCCTACTTCGCCAAACGGGTGATTTAACAAGCGCATTCGCAAAAAAAGCAGTCATTGCACCAATGTGTACCTAACCATAAACATCAATGCCTTTCTTAAAACCAATACACAAGTATATATTTTTAAATGTGCATATTTAATTAATATTGCCTGGTAACATGAATTTATTTTAACTAGGGAAATTGTGTCACTTTTCTTGCGTGCTGTGCAAGCAGATTCATGGTATCAGTTGGTAGAGCATGGCACTTGTAACGCCAGGGTAGTGGGTTCGGTTCCCGGGACCACCCATACGTAGAATGTATGCACACATGACTGTAAGTCGCTTTGGATAAAAGCGTCTGCTAAATGGCATATATTATTATATACAGCAGTCTGAGTCGCCTGGCTCGTTGCGAACTGTGTGAAGACCATTTCTTCCTAACAAAGACCATAATTAATTTGCCAGAATTTTACATAATTATGACATAACATTGAAGGTTGTGCAATGTAACAGCAATATTTAGACTTATGGATGCCACCCATTAGATAAAATACGGAACGGTTCCGTATTTCACTGAAAGAATAAACATTTTGTTTTCGAAATGATCGTTTCCTGATTTGACCATATTAATGACCTAAGGCTCATATTTCTGTGTGTTATTATATTATAATTAAGTCTATGATTTGATAGAGCAGTCTGACTGAGCGGTGGAAGGCAGCAGCAGGCTCGTAAGCATTCATTCAAAAAGCACTTTCGTGCAATTGCCAGCAGCTCTTCGCTGTGCTTCAAGCATTGCGCTGTTTATGACTTCAAGCCTATCAACTCCCGAGATTAGGCTGGCAATACTAAAGTACCTATTAGAACATCCAATAGTCAAAGGTATATGAAATACAAATGGTATAGAGAGAAATAGTCCTATAATAACTACAACCTAAAACATCTTACCTGGGAATATTGAAGACTCATGTTAAAAGGAACCACCAGCTTTCATATGTTCTCATGTTCTGAGCAAGGAACTTAAAACTTATCTAGGGTAGGGGGCAGCATTGGGAAAATTGGATGAAAAGCGTGCCCAAATTAAACTCCCTGCTACTCAGCCATAAAAGCTAGAATATATACAGTGCCTTGCGAAAGTATTTGGCCCCCTTGAACTAAGCGACCTTTTGCCATTTCAGGCTTCAAACATAAAGTTATAAAACTGTATTTTTTTGTGAAGAATCAACAACAAGTGGGACACAATCATGAAGTGGAACGACATTTATTGGATATTTCAAACTTTTTTAACAAATCAAAAATTGAAAAATTGGGCGTGCAAAATTATTCAGCCCCCTTAAGTTAATACTTTGTAGCGCCACCTTTTGCTGTGATTACAGCTGTAAGTCGCTTGGGGTACGTCTCTATCAGTTTTGCACATCGAGAGACTGAAATTTTTTCCCATTCCTCCTTGCAGAACAGCTCGAGCTCAGTGAGGTTGGATGTGAACAGCAGTTTTCAGTTCTTTCCACAGATTCTCGATTGGATTCAGGTCTGGACTTTGACTTGGCCATTCTAACACCTGGATATGTTTATTTTTGAACCATTCCATTGTAGATTTTGCTTTATGTTTTGGATCATTGTCTTGTTGGAAGACAAATCTCTGTCCCAGTCTCAGGTCTTTTGCAGACTCCATCTGTAACTGCGTTCTTCGTTTGTTTGAAAGAGAGTCGGACCGAAATGCAGCGTGGTGGTTACTCATGACACATGAAATAACTATACAAAATACAAAACAACAAACGGAACGTGAAACCTAATACAGCCTATCTGGTGAAACTACACAGAGACAGGAACAATCACCCACGAAATACAAAGCGAAACTCAGGCTACCTAAATACGGTTCCCAATCAGAGACAACGAGAATCACCTGACTCTGATTGAGAACCGCCTCAGGCAGCCAAGCCCATACAACACCCCTACTCAGCCGCAATCCCAATAATACAAAAACCCCAATACAAAATACAACAACATAAACCCATGGCACACACTGGCCTGACCAAATAATAAACGAAAACACAAAATACTAAGACCAAGGCGTGACACCATCAGGTTTTCTTCCAGAATGGTCCTGTATTTGGCTCCATCCATCTTCCCATCAATTTTAACCATCTTCCCCATCCCTGCTGAAGAAAAGCAGTGCCAAACCATGATGCTGCCACCACCATGTTTGACAGTGGGGATGGTGTGTTCAGGGTGATGAGCTGTGTTGCTTTTACGCCAAACATAACGTTTTGCATTGTTGCCAAAAAGTTCAATTTTGGTTTCATCTGACCAGAGGACCTTCTTCCACATGTTTGGTGTGTCTCCCAGGTGGCTTGTGGCAAACTTTAAATGACACTTTTTATGGATATCTTTAAGAATTGGCTTTCTTCTTGCCACTCTTCCATAAAGGCCAGATTTGTGCAATATACGACTGATTGTTGTCCTATGGACAGAGTGTCCCACCTCAGCTGTAGATCTCTGCAGTTCATCCAGAGTGATCATGGGCCTCTTGGCTGCATCTCTGATCAGTCTTCTCCTTGTATGAGCTGAAAGTTTAGAGGGACGGCCAGGTCTTGGTAGATTTGCAGTGGTCTGATACTCCTTCCATTTCAATATTATCACTTGCACAGTGCTCCTTGGGATGTTTAAAGCTTGGGAAATATTTTTCTATCCAAATCCGGCTTTAAACTTCTTCACAACAGTATCTCGGACCTGCCTGGTGTGTTCCTTGTTCTTCATGATGCTCTTTGCGCTTTTAACGGACCTCTGAGACTATCACAGAGCAGGTGCATTTATACGGAGACTTGATTACACACAGGTGGATTGTATTTATCATCATTAGTCATTTAGGTCAACATTGGATCATTCAGAGATCCTCACTGAACTTCTGGAGAGAGTTTGCTGCACTGAAAGTAAAGGGGCTGAATTATTTAGCACGCCCAATTTTTCTGTTTTTGATTTGATAAAAAAGTTTGAAATATCCAATAAATATTCTTCCACTTCATGATTGTGTCCCACTTGTTATTGATTCTTCACAAAAAAAATACAGTTTTATATCTTTATGTTTGAAGCCTGAAATGTGGCAAAAGGTCGCAAAGTTCAAGGGGACCGAATACTTTCGCAAGGCACTGTATATAATTAGTAGATTTTGACAGAAAACACTCAACGTTTCTAAAACTGTTTGAATGATGTCTGTGAGTATAACAGAACTCATATGGCAGGCAAAAACCCTGAGAAAAAAATCCAACCAGGAAGTGGGAAATCTGATGTTTGTAGTTTTCAACTCTTTGCCTATCGAATACACAGTGCCTGTGGGGTCATATTGCACTTCCTAAGGCTTCCACTAGATGTCAACAGTCTTTAGAACCTTGTTTGATACTTCTACTGTGAAGTGGGGGCGAATGAGAGGGTCTGGGTCTTTAAAGGTTGGGTCTAGGTCTCAACAGATCCGGTCTGGGTCTTGGTCTAGTTTTCGAGGGCTAACTCCATCCCAGCTGTGCATAACTGATATGCAGTATCAAGTCAATAATAAGAGAACCCAGCTGATAGATGACATCCACCATCCCCCCCCCCCCGACTGTTGTGAGCCTGGGCCAAAATCTCAATCATTGTTCTCCATGGTCATCGATCACTTCTTCACTTCAAGAAGAAATGTATGTTTTAACAAAATGTTCCCTTCGAGGGCATATGCGCCCAACAGGAAGTGACCTTCAAATTATGAATTTTTCAAAAACCTCTTCAATTATTCATGACACTTTATTCTGAAATATTTAATTTACATAAATTATATTTAACCCTTATTTTACCAGGTAAGTTGGCTAAGAACACATTCTCATTTACAGCAACGATCTGGGAAATAGGTACAGGGGAGAGGAGGGTGGATGAATGAGCCAATTGGAAGCTGGGGATAACTAGGTGGCCATGATGGTATAAGAGCCAGATTGGGAATTTATTCAGGACACCAGGGTTAATAACACTACTCTTATGATAGTGACCACAGAGAGTCAGGACACCTGTATAACATCCCACCCAAAAGACAGCACCCTACACAGGGCAATGACCCCAATCACTGCCCTGGGATGTATAAGAGCGTCTGCTAAATGACTTAAATGTAAATGTAAATGTATATTTATTTAGACCTGAGGAAAGACTACCACCTACTGTTCCTCCACCACCACTTCCAGCAACATCTGGTCTCCCATCCAGGAACCAACCCTGATTAATTTCAGAGGTAAGCCAGCAGTAAAATGCAGGGTGGTATGCTGCTGGCTGAAGTAGTCACACCCCCTGAGACATTACATGTTAGAATCTATACTGGTACTGTGTAGCTCAGTTGGTAGAGCATGGCGCTTGAAACACCAGGGTTGTGGGTTTGATTCCCATATGGAAACAGTACAGAAGGGAAAAAAAGTTTAAACTTTAAGTAGTAAGTGGAGTTAACACCTTGTAGAAGCACCTTTAACTGCAATTACAGCTGTGAGTCTTTAAGAGCTTTACACACCTGGATTGGAAAACCTTTTTTGAAGTATTACTTCAGTGCCTTGTTGCAAACAGGATGCATGTTTTGTTCTGTACAGGCTTCCTTCTTTTCACTCTGTCAATTAGGTTAGTATTGTGGAGTAAATTATTTTATTTTCCCTTTATTTAACTAGGCAAGTCAGTTAAGAACAAATTCTTATTTACAATGACAGCCAAATCCAGGGTAGGCCGCCCTATGGGACTCCCAATCATGACCAGATGTGCTACAGCCTGGATTTTAACCATGAACTGTAGCAACGCCTCGTGCACTGAGATGCAGTGCCTTAGACCGCTGCACCACTTGGGAGTCCTACAACAACTATAATGTTGCTGATCCATCCTCAGTTTTCTCCTTTCACAGACAAACTCTGTAACTGTTTTAAAGTCACCATTGGCCATGGTTAAATCCCTGAGCGGTTTCCTTGCTCATCGGTAACTGAGTTAGGAAGGACGCCTGTATCTTTGTAGTGACTGGGTATATTAATACACAATCCAAAGTGTAATTTAAAACCTTCCCTATGCTCAAAGGGATAATGGCGATGAAGGAGATGGCTGCCGTTTTACGATCCCGTAACCAATTGTGCTATTGTGTATGTTATTTCGCGTTATTTATAACTTATTTTGTACGTAATGTTTCTGCCACCGTGTTTTATGACCGATTACAGCATCTTGATATCAGGGCAGCAAATACTCACCCCGTACTGGAGGAATTCTTCTTCTTCAATGAGTCGAACAGGAAGGATTTACTTCGGACGCCCTACAGGGCCCTCCTCCACATCATTCGCAGGAGGAAAAGAAATAGATATTGTGGACGACGGTCCGGGTGCCTTGTAAGGATCCGTCGCCGAGAGGGTAATGTACCTTTACCATCGGTCCTATTAGCCAAAGTACAATCAATCAATAATAAAATAGACGAGCTACGAGCACGTATATCCTACCAATGGGACATTAAAAACTTTAATATCTTATGTTTCACCAAGTCGTGGCTGAATGACGGCATGATTGACATACAGCTGGCGGGTTTTAAGCTTTTTCGGCAGTACAGAACAACGGCTTGTGGCAAGACAAGGGGCGGCGGCTTTTGTATATTTGTAAACAACAACTGGCACACAAAATCTAAGGAAGTCTCAAGATTTTGCTCGCCTGAGGTAGAGTATCTCATGCTAAGCTGTAGACCACACTATTTACCAAGAGAGTTTAAATCTATATTTTCGTGGCAGTCTATATACCAAAGCAGACCAACGCTGGCACTAAGACTGCACTCAATGCACTGCATGTGCACTGCATGTGACAAAAAACATTTGATTTGATTTGATATTCAATGTCTGCTTTTTTATTTGTACCCATCTACCAATAGGTGCCTGTCTTTGCGAGGCATTGGAAAACATCTCTGGTCTTTGTGGTTGAATCTGGGTTTGAAATTAACTGCTCGGCTGAGGGACCTTACAGATAACTGTATGTGTGAGGTACAAAGATGAAGTAGTCATAAAATAAATATGTTAAACACTATTATCGCACACAGAGTGAATCCATGCAACTTATTATGTGACTTGTTAAGCACATTTTTACCCCTGAAGTCATTAAGGCTTGCCATGACTTGCCAAAGGCTTGCCAGGGCTCCCAAGTGCTGCAGTGGTTAAAGGCACCACATCTCAGTGCAAGAGGTGTCACTACAGTCCCTGGTTCAAATTCAGGCTGAATACAGCCGTGATTAGGAGTCCCATAAGGTGATGCACAATTGACCCATTGTTGTCCAGGTTTGGCTGGGATAGGCTGTCATTGTAAATAAGAATGTGTTCTTAACTGACTTGCCTAGTTAAATAAAATATCAAAGGGGTAGAATACATTTCAGCATTTAATTTTGTATTAATTTTGAAAAACATAATTCCGTATTATGGGGTATTGTGTATAGGCCAATCACAAAAATCTCAATTTAATCATTTTTAAATTCAGGCGGTAAAATAACAACATGTGGAAAAAGTCAAGGGGTGTGAATACTATCTGAAGGCACTGTACATATACATGAATGCACACACACATAGACAGTAACAGATTTCTTGGGAAGTTCAACACTGATTATTCACTAGATAGAAATGCATGCACACACACACACAGCTACATTTATCAAATAGGAAATACCACTTTAGACTGTTCAGACCATGTGGGCAGAAAATATTGCATATTGAGAACTAGCAGCTTGTTTTTCCCTTCCGGTACATTTAGCCTAAATAGGTACATATCAATGAAATGTTTACACTTGGATAAATGCTTTGACTGACACCTGCTTCTCATCTACTAACTTCTGTTACTAACATGCCAAACATGTTTATTAGTACAGTAGGCTGAGATTAATAAGTAAATTATTACTGTAGAACTTAGTGACCAATTCAATCAATTGCAGGTAACAGAAAGCGGTCTTAGAGTTCACTCAGAATGTTTACACCATATTTTACACTAAAATGTTTACGAGTGTGTACATGTAAGTCAGAATATCTTTAATGATAAGAAGTAGAAGCTCATTATTGAGAAGTCCAAACAAAAACAAAGTTTGAACAGTCTTGGCTAGAAGGCTCTGGAAGGTCATGGACCTTTACACATGCTTAGCCCCTAACACCTTGTCTATTGTCCTCATATCATGCACCAGTTCAGCTCAGCAGGTAATCTACTCCAAACATTTATTTACTGAGCCTATAACCTAGTTCATACATTTTAAAATGTCTTAATAAGAATGATGGAAGTTAATGGAGTCTATATTCATACAATCATTAATTAAAGATCCAATATCAAATCAAACTTCAATTCTAACTTTATTTGAAGTGCATTTCAAATAGCAACACACTTAAAACAATAAAATCAATGTCACAATAATAGTAAGAACATTCGGACCAAAGCGCAGCGTGAAATCAGTTTGACATTTTTTATTGAAATGAACCGCACAAAAAACAATAAAGAATACACGAAACGTGACGTTCTGGAGTACTCACAGGCAACAACACAAAAACAAGATCTCACAAAACACAGTGGGGAAATGGCTGTCTAAATATGATCCCCAACGATAAACAGCTGCCTCCGATTGGGAACCGAACCAGGCCAACATAGAATTAAAACAACCTAGATTACCCACCCTATTCACACCCCGACCTAACCAACCAATAAAAGGCTCTCTATGGTCAGGGCGTGACAATGAAATAACAAGCACAGCAATAAAAGAGGTCAAATGTTATCAAAGAACATAAAACAAAGGTGTCATTGATCACAAGCCAAGCTAAAAAGGTTAGTTACAAATTGGGTTTTAATGCTTCAAACAGTTTCACAGTACAATGCAAAGTTCCATATAAAAAAACTGATAATAAAATGTAGAAAAAGTACAAAATATAGACAAACAATTCTGAAAAAAAAATGTTTTTACCGCTACAATGTTAGAAATAAACAGTAGCTTTGCTCTCAAATGTAATTTCTCATAGTTTCACCTCCAATAAGCCTAATGCCTAAAAAGCAGCTCTGCTTGAACCTGGTTATAACACAATTACTGTCTCTGTAGTGTTGGCAAACTGCACTTTAAAGTGCTTCATAATTTTCTGAACTGGAATAAACTGCCTCTGTTACAGATCCTAATGCTTTGCCCCAAACCTCAACAGGGGGCTTGAAATTATATAGACTCGGATATTTCAGGAACCAATTTACACGAGCCATAACATGAGAAATGTGTATGTTTTCATGTGCTGGACCAATAAGCACATCACAAGAGAACAACTGTGACTGTCAGTGGAAAACCACTTTGCAAGTACAGATGATGAGCAAAAACTTGCTTATAACCTCTCCCAGCATGTCTACCTTATCATGTTGTTCTGTCAGTTGTACAATGGTGAGATCATTGTTTGGATAAATGAATGTGAAGACACTTTACAGATCATTCCTATATTCACTTGCTATGACAAACGGCTGTTTAAGGGGCATGCAAATATTGTCTGAGCTCACTGCAAATTTAACACTGTTCAAATCCATATTCTCACTCTGATCAATGGCATGTATACATGTAAATGTGCTTGGTACCGTCAGGACCTACTCTACACGTGTGTCATCGCTCATGACCGCCTGCTAAAAGGTTTCTAATATCATCAGCCAGTTGGCCAAACCATGCTATTAGGCAGTTAAAACCTTCTCTGAGATGCTGTGATTGTTGGTCTTCTGTTTACCTATGAACTCGTTCAAATGGAAAGCACCAGAAACCATATACTCGACCATAGTCCAAAAAGCATTTCTTCAAGTGGCTATGGAGGTGCATATTTGGTGTGCAATACTGTTTTCCATACAACCTTGCAAAGCTCTCACAGAACTGTTGCAAGTGGCGATGAGCCTCTCCAACTCCTTCTGCTGTGAGACATCTTGTACATAAGATGTACAGGCTTTGACAAAATGGGTCCAGCAATCATAATGGGCACCCTCCACAAGCCCCTTAACAGCAAATAAGGAGTAAATGCATGTCCAATTTTCCCATTCTTGTGCATTGAAACCCTGATGGGATTTTAGCGGGTAGCTGGCCCATGTCTGCCGGTGCTTTCAGTGCATCAACTTTAAGCTGAATGTTTCGTAGTATTGCATCATCCAGCACACCAATATTCTTCCAGACAGTAAAAACGTGTTTTGCTGTCCACAGTCAAATATGACGCATAGGGTCCACTACAGCCATGTCTATGGGCATAAAATATGGACATTTAAATAGCTTAGAGAATCTTGCCCCAGTTTCAGTCTCTATTGTTTTCCTCTCTGCCATGGTCTTCGCCTGTGTCCACATACTCCCTTGCATTTTGTGAACTTCATTCTGATGTTGCTGTACGTTATTGTTCATCCAGTGAATGATGGAGTATTCTACTTTTTCCAAGGAAATGTCTGTAGGCATTTGTTGCAACCTATGTGAGCTTGACCTGAATCTGTTTTGTTGAACAGATAAAAAGCTGGTGGTAAAATATCAAGTAGCCTACATGAAAGTTAAAAGCATCACACTAACAAAAACTTTTCTAATAAACGTTTCGGCTATAAAGTATCCAACTTTATAAATTGTTATGATATAATATCAATGTACACTAGCATTAGCAAGCCAAAGATTGTGGATATATGAAGATTACTCCATGTATCACTGAAGAAATGGCCACAGTTCCGGTAAACCTAAAGGGGTGGCTCTTCCATAGATACCAATGCGATAGCAGCTGGGTCTGGTGTACTTGTATATGAACCAGAAGAAATTTGCCAGTGAGATGTCTTGCGAACATATACTTGTATCACAAAGTTTCTGTTTTGATGGGACAGGAAGTGTAGTTTCATGAAACACTGGCACAGACTCAAAAACCAATCAAATGCATGGGAATAGAACAGGGGGCGTAGTGATTGAAAGGTAAATAATACAATCAAATGAATAAAACCATAAGTGAGGGCGTGGTGGTTGAAAATTATTTGAAAACTTGATTTGAAAACCATACCGCTTCAAGGCACAACAATTCATTGGGTGGTGTGGGTTCTACTGGCGGTCATTAAAACAAATCCATTCTCACACAGGTTGCAAACAATGAACAACTCCCCCGGAATTACTATCTCATCTCACCAAGCCATGGAAATGGTTACGGATAACATTTATAAAGGTGCTCTGAGTCCGCAATACTCTATACCCCATGGCCACAACCTTCCAAATGCGACTCCGCAAAAAACTAAGAAGTAGTCCTATTATTTGTCAATAAAGCAATCTAGCTAGCTGTCATGCCTACTCCCTATGACACTCAACGTCACCGGTTGACTAACCGCTGGCAACTATATTACACACACCTGGTCATCATTTTTATTCCGTACAAATGTTGAATTTAACATGATCATGTTACATGGATTTTAGTTGTAAGAGTAAGAAATTGCATGTTGCTGTTTTGACTAAAAGAAGCTAATGTTAGCTGGCAAGCAAAGTTAGCTAGCTAGCTACCAAAGCATAGTTGGCTAACAGTAGCTACCCAATGTTGGAATGGATAGCAAAGGAGACAAACGGCTATTGACTGTTAATTATTTTAATTGATACAATTTGTTTGTGGGACCCGCGGGCCCGCCAGGAGTCTCTTCGTGCGAGGGAACGATGCATTACCAAAATAGGGCAAGGATTTCCAACAACTCGTGTCATGGCCAGGCTGAATCAGATAACGGTCTGAAACATGATGTCATGCAGGTGAAAGAGGACCCAAAAGCGACTTGGCGAAAACAGAGTCTTTAATCCAGTAAAGTAAATTACAATCAAAAAAACACAACTTTCACTCGAAAAGACGAGGACAAACTGGAGACTCGATCTTGAACAGCAGGTGAACAGCAGGTTGCCTCGGGAAGGCACTTGAACCAAACAGACTCAGACACCTGCTCACCACGCAGCATCTGAGGAAAACACGACACGACAGGGCGATACACAAACACAGCACGGTGAATTCTAGACAAGGAACCGACAGGGCAGAAACGAATAACAAGGAGAGAAATAGGGACTCTAATCAGGGAAAAGGATCGGGAACAGGTGTGGGAAGACTAAATGATTGATTAGGGGAATAGGAACAGCTGGGAGCAGGAACGGAACGATAGAGAGAAGAGAGAGCGGGAGAGTGAGAGAGGGAGGGGGAGAGAGAGGGATAGAAAGAGGGAAAGAACCTAATAAGACCAGCAGAGGGAAACGAATAGAAGGAGAAGAACAGGGACAAGGCATGATAATCAATGACAAAACATGACACATGATGGCTGATATCAACAAAAGACTGACGACACAAGTAGTTCAAGTAGATTTTCCTACAACAACAACAGCAGCAGCAGCTACAGCAGAGCACTTCTCCAGCGACTGCACTGGAAAAGACAACGGGCATTAGTCGAACAAAAGGGAATGAGATATCTATAAGTTCAATGTTTACTTTTACAACTTGCACATTGGTGGTAGCTAACGTTGGATATTTCAATCCTATACATTTTTTATTAATGGCCTTTTCTGTTTTACTAGTGGGCAATAAAGGATCTACACATGAATGCTGGTTAGGACATACAGTGGGGCAAAAAGTATTTAGACAGCCACCAATTGTGCAAGTTCTCCCACTTAAAAAGTGAGAGAGGCCTGTAATTTTCATCATAGGCACACTTCAACTATGACAGACAAAATTAGAAAAAAATCCAGAAACTCACATTGTAAGATTTTTAATTAATTTATTTGCAAATTATGGTGGAAAATAAGTATTTGGTCAATAACAAAAGTTTATCTCAATACTTTGTTATATTCCCTTTGTTGGCAATGACAGAGGTCAAACGTTTTCTGTAAGTCTTCACAAGGTTTTCACACACTGTTGCTGGTATTTGGCCCATTCCTCCATGCAGATCTCCTCTAGAGCAGTGATGTTTTGGGGCTGTTGCTGGGCAACACGGACTTTCAACTCCCTCCAAAGATTTTCTATGGGGTAGGGATCTGGAGACTGGCTACGCCACTCCAGGACCTTGAAATGCTTCTTACGAAGTCACTCCTTGATTGTCCAGGCGGTGTGTTTGGGATCATTGTCATGCTGAAAGACCCAGCCACGTTTCATCTTCAATGCCCTTGCTGATGGCCCCATTCATTCTTTCCTTTACACGGATCAGTCGTCCTGGTCCCTTTGCAGAAAAACAGCCCCAAAGCATGATGTTTCCACCCCCATGCTTCACAGTAGGTCTGGTGTTCTTTGGATGCAACTCAGCATTCTTTGTCCTCCAAACACAACGAGTTGAGTTTTTACCAAAAAGTTATCTTTTGGTTTCATCTGACCATATGACATTCTCCCAATCTTCTTCTGGATCATCCAAATGCTCTCTAGCAAACTTCAGACGAGCCTGGACATGTACTGGCTTAAGCAGGGGGACACGTCTGGCACTGCAGGATTTGAGTCCCTGGCGGCGTAGTGTGTTACTGATGCTAGGCTTTGTTACTTTGGTCCCAGCTCTCTGCAGGTCATTCACAAGGTCCCCACGTGTGGATCTGGGATTTTTACTTGTGATCATTTTGACCCCACGGGGTGAGATCTTGCGTGGAGCCCCAGATCGAGGGATATTATCAGTGGTCTTGTATGTCTTCCATTTCCTAATAATTGCTCCCACAGTTGATTTCTTCAAACCAAGCTGCTTACCTATTGCAGATTCAGTCTTCCCAGCCTGGTGCAGGTCTACAATTTTGTTTCTGGTGTCCTTTGACAGCTCTTTGGTCTTGGCCGTAGTGGAGTTTGGAGTGTGATTGTTTGAGGTTGTGGACAGGTGCCGACAGAAACAAACATCTTTCTGGTAAGAAGAGGGGCGGGGCGTATGCTTTATGGTTAACGTGACGTGGTGTGGCCACAACAACATACAGGAACTCAAGTCCTTCTGTTCACCTGATTTAGAATTCCTCACAATCAAATGTCGACTGCATTATCTACCAAGGGAATTCTCTTCGATTATAATCACAGCCGTATATATTCCCCCCCAAGCAGACACATCGATGGCTCTGAACAAACTTTATTTGACTCTTTGCAAACTGGAATCCATATATCCGGAGGCTGCATTCATTGTAGCTGGGGATTTTAACAAGGCTAATCTGAAAACAAGACTCCCTAAATTTTATCAGCATATCGATTGCGCAACCAGGGCTGGAAAAACCTTGGATCATTGCTATTCCAACTTCCGCGACGCATATAAGGCCCTGTCCCGCCCTCCTTTCGGAAAAGCTGACCACGACTCCATTTTGTTGATCGCTGCCTACAGACAGAAACTAAAACAGGAAGCTCCCACGCTTAGGTCTGTTCAACGCTGGTCCGACCAATCTGATTCCACACTCCAAGACTGCTTCCATGCTTCCATCACGTGGACTGGGATATGTTCTGTATTGCATCAGACAACAACATTGACGAATACGCTGATTCGGTGAGCGAGTTCATTAGAATGTACGTTGAAGATGTCGTTCCCATAGCAACGATTAAAACATTCCCAAACCAGAAACCGTGGATTGATGGCAGCATTTGCGTGAAACTGAAAGCGCGAACCACTGCTTTTAATCAGGGCAAGGTGACTGGAAACATGACCGAATACAAACAGTGTAACTATTCCCTCCGCAAGGCAATCAAACAAGCTAAGCGTCAGTATAGAGACAAAGTAGAATCTCAATTCAACGGCTCAGACACAAGAGGTATGTGGCAGGGTCTACAGTCAATCACAGACTACAAGAAGAAAACCAGCCCAGTCACGGACCAGGATGTCTTGCTCCCAAGCAGACTAAATAACTTTTTTGCCCGCTTTGAGGACAATACAGTGCCACTGACACTGCCCGCAACTAAAACATGCGGACTCTCCTTCACTGCAGCCGACGTGAGGAAAACATTTAAACATGTCAAACAGCAGAGGGAACACCCCCTATCCACATCTATGGAACAGTAGTGGAGAAGGTAGTAAGTTTTAAGTTCCTCTGCGTACACATCACAGACAAACTGAATTGGTCAACCCACACAGACAGCATCGTGAAGAAGGCTCAGCAGCGCCTCTTCAACCTCAGGAGGCTGAAGAAATTTGGCTTGTCACCAAAAGCACTCACAAACTTCTACAGATGCACAATCGAGAGCATCCTGTTGGGCTGTATCACCGCCTGGTACGGCAACTGCTCCGCCCACAACCGTAAGGCTCTCCAGAGGGTAGTGAGGTCTGCACAACGCATCACCGGGGGCAAACTACCTGCCCTCCAGGACAACTACACCATCCGATGTCACAGGAAGGCCATAAAGATCATCAAGGACAACAACCACCGGAGCCACTGCCTGTTCACCCCGCTATCATCCAGAAGGCGAGGTCAGTACAGGTGCATCAAAGCTGGGACCGAGAGACTGAAAAACAGCTTCTATCTCAAGGCCATCAGACTGTTAAACAGCCACCACTAACATTGAGTGGCTGCTGCCAACACACTGACACTGACACTGACTCAACTCCAGCCACTTTAATAATGGGAATTGATGGGAAATGATGTAACATATATCACTAGCCACTTTAAACAATGCTATCTAATATAATGTTAACATACCCTACATTATTCATCTCATATGTATACGTATATACTGTACTCTATATCATCTACTGCATCCTTATGTAATACATGTATTACTAGCCACTTTAACTATGGCACTTTGTTTACATACTCATCTCATATGTATATACTGCACTCAATACCATCTACTGTATCTTGCCTATGCCGCTCTGTACCATCACTCATTCTTATGTCTTTATGTACATATTCTTTATCCACTTACACTTGTGTCTATAAGGCAGTAGTTTTGGAATTGTTAGCTAGATTACTTGTTGGTTATTACTGCATTGTCGGAACTAGAAGCACAAGCATTTCGCTACACTCGCACTAACATCTGCTAACCATGTGTATGTGACAAATCAAATTTGATTTGTTTGTAGGTGACCAAATACTTATTTTTCCACCATAATTTGCAAATAAATTCATTAAAAATCCTACAATGTGATTTTCTGGATTTTTTTATTCTCATTTTGTCTGTCATAGTTGAAGTGTACCTATGATTAAAATTACAGGCCTCTCTCATCTTTTTAAGTGGGAGAACTTGCACAATTGGTGGCTGACTAAATACTTTTTTGCCCCACTGTATATAAGCCGCAAGAAAAGTGAGGACAAATTTGTATTTGAATTTGACAAAATAAATGTTTGGGGTCCAGCCAAGCAATCAGTGTAAATTGTTATATGATGGTTATCTTAGCATTCTCAAATATGTTACATGAAATAGTGATGAGAATATCATGCTAAACTTAATGATTTTTCTTTGTCATTTCTAAGGAAGAACAGTCTGCACAACACACTCCTCAGATGCAGCTGCAAATCGGTATTGGACTGAAAGAGGGAGGCATAAGTAGTTGGACACCCCAGACAGAGCAAAGGACCAGGACAAACAAAACAAAGGCCATGTAGCCAGAGACAGGTTCATTTTATAAATGTAAACAAATCCATTCATTTTAAATACAGTAGTGAGTTTTGAAAAGTTGAGACTTGTTCCACAGATTTTAGCTTTGAGATTCCCGTGTTCAAGACTGTTTGTTTATTGGGCAGAATAACTTATTGTCTCCGGCCAGTCGGTCAAAAGAACTCTCAGACGAAGAGAAGCAGCAACTTGTGGGGGGCAACTGAAGACATGATGTCTGATGTGGAGACAGACTCAGAGGACCCTGATGCATTTTTTATAACCTCCCCACTCTGGCATTCCCCTGACCGTGTCAGCAGACTGGAGAAGAAGGGCTAAGCACTCTCATGAGGCGAAAAAGCCCCATCAGAACGACAACCAACATTCACCACAGCCCTACCCAGAACGTCTGATTGTGAAATAGACCACAGACAATCACCTGCACCTTATAGACTATTTTCACTGAATCCCACTCACTCACCCACCATTACATACACACACACAACATTACCCTCTTCTTTTTACTACTCTTTACTACTTATTGTTTTTTTGATTAATGCCTTGATATGGTGTCTTTTTTGATAAATGCCTTGATATGGTGTCTTTTTTTGATAAATGCCTTGATATGGTGTCTTTTTTTGATAAATGCCTTGATATTGTGTCTTTTTTGATAAATGCCTTGATATTGTGTCTTTTTTGATAAATGCCTCGATATTGTGTTTTTTTTTTAAATAAATGTGTATTGCACTGTTGAGGAGAGCTTGCATTGATTATTTGTTATGTAAATTCTTCCGATTGGAATGAAAGTGGCTACAGCCTGGATAATTAGGGGTCTGAAACTAGGGTATTTGGTGCAATGTCAAGGACTGGTGTGATTGCACGTTTTCTATTAAATACATAACAGCATCAATATCCAACGACAATGTCCACAAGAGGAAGAAAGGCTTGTTTGGGGTGACGGTTTCAATGCAATAAACTGTTTTTTTAACACTTCAGATACAGCATCTAGATGTGTGAGTGCATTTCATTTTCAAAACTTAACATCCAATGATGTGGGTTTATTTTTATTTACACATTCTACTGATGTTACACTTTGAGCATTATTGCAGAACTGGAGCAAATATCTCCTGCACTGCAGTGTTAAGCCATTGTGGACTCGACTGAATTCCTGCGCCAGTGAATTGCCACACACACACACACGATGCAGATAAAACACAAAAATGCCGCCTCTTGACTGTCACAAAATTTGGACATAAGCTTAATCTTTAGTATCATTACTCTGATTATTACAATAATAATGACACCAGTAATATAGTTTTATGATCCACTCATCCTCCCATCTGCTCAGCCCTCCTCGGGTCCTGGCTGCCGATGACTCCATCTGAACTCCCTCCCTCCGCCATCTGGCGTCGTGTCCACTAATCCCATCAGTCTCTGTCTCGCTCCCTCTCTCTCTTCACAACAATGCCGCCACGTGCTGTAATTGGCTTTGTCATATGTTTGTTTGCTAGTTTGTTTGTTTCGTTGTCTGAGTGTTTGTTTCGGGGTGGGTTTGTATGTGTGTGTGTGTCTGTGTGTATCACACTGATGACTCTTCCTTTGATCAAATAATGCTACTGAGTTACTAGACTACCATAATGAGTGGAGGGGTGCAGTATAAAGTGATTTATATGACTATTATGGAATTTAAACTGGGCCTTACCGTATGACCACATAGTTGTTTCAAATGTTGATATGAAATGGTGTATTCAATCCAACCTCTGGTTTTGGTTTAGTGCGCATCATTCTCGTACTGTATCTAAACAGAAACAGGGTTTTCCTATTTACGCATCTGTTTTACATGCAGTGGCTTTAATATTAAGGTGTTTTACAAAGCTCTGGTTTCAAGTCAAGACTGAGATTTACTCACTTCGGCAAAGAAACAACTGAACTGAGACAGTGGGGCTTTAATGAGCGAATTGCTGAGGGCAAGGCCCTGAAATAACCGATCAAATGGATTCATTAACAGGCTGCGCCACAGACGTCGCAAATGAGCTAATGTTGTTAATGAGAGTAGAAGTTCCCGTCCAACATTATTGACAAGTGGAACGATGCTCCTGTGCTGTGGTGGATGCTGGGCAGGAAGTTGATTGAGCACCTAGAACTAACAGGAAACGTTCCTTGGAACATATAGGGGGGAAATGATGTCCTGTTTTTAAGATGACAGCTTTCCCAAACATTATTAGAATGAAATCGATGCAGTGCTATAGTCCCCCTGGATTGTTCCTGCAACAAAATAACTGAAATGAAATACATATGGGGTCCTTCTGTAGCTCAGTTGGTAGAGCATGGCGCTTGTAACGCCAGGGTAGTGGGTTCGATCCCCGGGACCACCCATACGTAGAATGTATGCACACATGACTGTAAGTCGCTTTGGATAAAAGCGTCTGCTAAATGGCATATATTATTATTATATTATTATTATATTACATATACACTTGCACTATTCCAAACCTAGCAGAAACCTTCTAGGAACCAAAAGTTAAGTCAATCAGGTGCGAGGGGGGTTGGACGTCCCTAAAGGACACACACACACAGGCGCAATGCTGCTCTGTAGCAGACGTGTCACACTCCCACTCTGCTGCTGGGCTGCAAGGTGAATCTAGATGACAGAGAAAGTTATGTTCCTTTATTCACAAGGCACATGGCCGTCACAGGGGAGCATTGGCTAGCTTTCAAGGCAAAGGTTTACAAAGGCAAAGAACAACACAGAGGAAAGGGGGTTTGGCGACTAGTATGTATTTTTTAAGCCTCCCGCTTTGGGCTGAAAGTGTCAATGTGTAGTTCATAATTTATGAGCAGAATTACTATATTACCTCAATTAGCCAAGAAATCTCTAGTTTGAAAGAGACAGTTTTCTGGAAGCTGTGTGTGCCATTTCCCTACATTTACCCCCATATGGGCCTGGCCCCTAGCAATTCGAGTTACAGCCCCCTAGTCATTTGAGTGACAGCTAGCAAGACACAAACATAAAGTGAAAGAGACAGCGATGATATGGTGCACATATCTGCACATTTGTGACGGAGTACGCAATCTTCAGGGAACACTTTTGGCTCATGGGTGCTACTTTCAGAACTCCTGGCAAAAAAAGTACACAGAAGTACCAGAGAATCTCTTTAATAATTCCCATTCCAAACACAGTACAAAGATGACTAAGAGAAAGAACAAGTGCTACTGTTAAATGAGGTATCTCTTTGCGAGAACTTTTCCTCACAATTTCCTGAACGTAAGTTCCTCTTTTGAATTGCTACAGGGCAGCAATACTGCAATCATTTCTCCTTCAAAAGCATTCTCGATTTACGTTTGTCTGTGACCTACTTTTCTGACCGTCCCCAAAAATGATTCACAGTGCGAGCTTTCACAGTCGGTCTGTCTCATGAATTTTTCCTCTCATGCAATTTATCTGCCATTATATATATTCAACTTGGCTTTGGACACTTTTTCTTTAAAGTGAGGCCATATAGCCAGCCATTGAGGAGCCTTTGACAGATACAGTGCATTCGGAAAGTATTCAGACCCCTTCACTTTTGAAATTGATTTAAATAAATACAAGTCCTCATCATTCTACAACTTGATTGGAGTCCACCTGTGGTCAATTCAACTGATTGGACATGATTTGCAAAGGTGCACACCTGTCTATATAAGGTCCCACAGTTGACAGTGCAGGTCAGAGCAAAAACTAAGCCATGTGGTTGAAGACATTGTCCGTAGCTCCGAGACAGTGTTGAGGCTTGTGTCGAGGCACAGATCCATGGAAGGGTATCAACTGCAGCATTGAAGGTCCCCAAGAACACAGTGGCCTCCATCATTCTTAAATGGAAGACGTTTGAAACCACCAAGACTCTTCCGAGAGCTGGCTATCCGGCCAAACTGTGCCATCGGGGGAGAAGGGCATTGGTCAGGGAGGTAACCAAGAACCCATGGTCACTCTGACAGAGCTCCAGAGTTCCTCTGGGAAATGGGAGAACCTTCCATAAGAACAACCATCTCTGCAGCACTCCATCAATCAGGCCTTTATGGTTGAGTGGCCAGACAGAAGTCACTACTCAGTAAAACGCACATGATTGCCCACTTGAAGTTCGCCAAAAGGCACCTAAAGGATTCGCTGGTCTGATGAAACCAGAACTTTTTGGCCTGAATGCCAAGCGTCACATCTTGAGGAAATCAGGCACCGCTCATCACCTGGCCAATACCATCGCTATGGTGAAGCATAGTGGTGGCAGCATCATGCTGTGGGGATCTTTTTCAGCATCGGGGACTGAGAAACTAGTCATGATTGAGGGAAAATGAACGGAGCAAAGTACAGAGAGATCCTTGATGAAAATCTGCTCCAGAGAGCTCAGGACATCAGACTGGGTCAAAGGTTCACCTTCCAACAGGACCTCGACCCCAAGCACACAGCCAAGACAATACAGGAATGGCTTCAGGGCAAGTCTCTGAATGTCCTTGAGTGGCCCAGCCAGAACCTGGACTTGAACTTGATCGAACATCTCTGTAGAGACCTGAAAATAGCAGTGCAGTGATTCTCCCCATCCAACCTGACAGAGCTTGAGAGGTGCTGCAGAGAAGAATGGGACAATTCCTTTCACTGCAACAAATCCCATTTCCAATAATGAAACCAAGCTAAGGTGACACACATTTAGGTGCCCCAGTCACACAGTTTGAGAAATAGGGCTGGCAGCCCAGAGAGATGAGGATCATGGTGAATGTATTCAATCAATGTATGGAAACCACTTCAAAGGACAAATGGAATATAATATGATTTATGTTTTTTAAAAACATCATAGGCCTGAGAATACTAGAAAGGAATGTGACGCAATTAATGGCATATCCCCTTTTTCTCCTCTTTTTTTTGGTGGGGGGGTATAAATATGTATCCAGTTGTGCAAGGCCCAAATCATGGCCCAAGGTCTGATGCTGATTTGGCCCAAGGTCTGATGCTATCACTACTAAATTAAGCACAATTGAGAGGGAGGGTAACTCTACGGAGAAAGATACAATATCAATATCTCATGCAGACAAAATGCATATGCACTTGTTTTCCATTACTTTGTTTCTAAACATTTAACATTTTAGTAATTAAGAGGGCAGATGCTCTTGTCCAGAGTGACTTACAGTTAGAGCATTCATCTTAAAGTAGCAATAGTAGTCTTTTGTTAGTCTGAAGTAGCCTTTTGTTTCACAGTTTTAATTGTACAGGGGATTGTCCTATTCTGTATGATATAAGTACACTTTGCTTATTCCTCCTAAAGTCTGGCTCAAACAATTGACACGAGCAATACGAGAAAAGCCCAATCATGCCATTGGCTGTAATCATAGTTGTTTGTGGAGGCTTTGCTGTCTGAACGCTTGGCCATAAATTGATATGACTACAGTGCATTATGCCAGGAAGGCAAACCACTAAAACAAAATAACGGACTCCTCACAATTCTCATCTCTCACTTTGAACATGTCAACAACGGACTGACAAGACACCAACATGGGTTTCCTTGGGGTTTTGTATGCAAGAGATCCGTGATGGGCACAAGTCGTGCCAAAAAATATATAGGCAGCATACATGGTTAATATTTGCCATTTACCTCTGCTAGATCACATGTATCAATAACCGTGCTATTCGTTTTTTTGATCAAATTAGATTTTTGCAAACAGAAATCAATTATAATCATGACATGGGTAGAATAAATCATGTTAATCTTGAGCAAATATAAATGAAACAAGGTTTTCATCACTATTGATGTTTATTGCTTTGAAGTGAACAAATTATTCTCCCATCCCTATGCAGTGTACACATGAGTACCACATTTTTGCCTTTCAAGACGAACTGGCAGAAATCTTTTTTTCGTTTAACGAGTCTGACGAGCCCGACGTGAATGACATACTGCTTTCCCGGGAACAGGCCCAGATCCCCGTAATTTGCGTAGAGAAGGTGGAGAAAAAGGGGCCGGAGGGCGGGCTGCCTTCTGAGAATTCGTAGTTGATCGAATAAACCCCCACTGCCTTCCATTCTGCTAGCAAATGTTCAATCTTTGGAAAATAAATCAATGACCTGCGCGGAAGATTTAACTACCAACGGGACATTCAAAACTGTAATATCTTATGCATTATGGAGTCGTGGCTTAATGACGACATTATCAACATACAGCTGGCTGATTAAACGCTGTATCGGCAGGATAGAACAGTGCTGTCTGCTAAGACTGGAGGCAGCAGACTATGGATTTTGTAAATAACAGCTGGTGCACAATATCTAAGGAAGACTTGAGGTTTTGCTCCGATGGCATTGAGGAGTACAGTACACCACATCAGTCATGGGCTTCATTAATAAGTGCATCAATGACGTCGTCCCCACAGTGACCATACGTATATACCCCAACCAGAAGCCATGGATTACAGGCAACATCCTCACTGAGCTAAAGGCTAGAGCTGCTGCTTTCAAGGAGCGGGACTCTAACCCGGAAGCTTATAAGAAATCCCACTATGCCCTCCGACGAACCATCAAACAGGCAAAGCCTCAATACAGGACTAAGATCGAGTTGTACTACAACTGCTCTGACGATTGTTGGATGTGGCAAACCATTAATGACTACAAAGGAAAGTACAGCTGAGATCTGGCCAGTGACACGAGCCTAGCAGATGAGGTAAACATCTTCTATGCTCGCTTCGAGGCAAATAACACTGAAACATGCATGAGAGCACCAGCTGTTCTGGAAGACTGTATGTTATGCTGCAACAGTTTGTGTTGGGGGGCTAGGATCAGTCTGTTATATCTGGAGTATTTCTCCTGTCTTATCTGGTGTCCTGTGTGAATCAAAGTATTCTCCCTCTAACTCTTTCTCTTTCTCTCTTCTCTCGGAGGACCTGAGCCCTAGGACCATGCCTCGGGACTACCTGGACTGATGACCCCTTGCTGTCCCCAGTCCACCCGGTCGTGCTGCTGCTCCAATTTCAACTGTTCTGTCTGCGGCTATGGAACCCTGACCTGTTCACTAGATGTGCTACCTTGTCCCGGACCTGCTGTTTTCGACACTCTCTCTCTCTACCGCACCTGCTGTCTCTAACGCTGAATGATCGGCTATGAAAAGCACACTGATATTTACTCCTGGTGCACCCTCTACATCCACTGTGATTATTATCATTTGACCCTGCTGGTCATCTACGAATGTTTGAACATGTAATTTGATTGATTGATTGATTAATTGATTGATTGATTGATTGATTGATTGATCACGCTCTCCAAAGCCGATGTGAGTAAAACCTTTAAACAGGTCAACATTCACAAGGCCGCAGGACCAGACAGATTACCAGGACGTGTACTGCGAGCATGAGCTGACCAACTGGCAAGTGTCTTCACTTACATTTTCAACCTCTCCCTGTCTGAGTATGTAATACCAACATGTTTTAAGCAGACCACCATAGTCCCTGTACCCAAGAACACTAAGGTAACATGACCAAATGACTACAGACCTGTAGCACTCACGTCTATAGCCATGAAGTGCCTTGAAAGGCTGGTCATGGCTCACGTCAACACCATTATCCAAGAAACCCTAGACCCATTCCAATTCGCATACTGCCCTAACAGATCCACAGATGATACAATCTCTACTGCACTCTACACTGCCCTTTCCCACCTGGACAAAAGGAACACACACCTACAGTGGGGAGAATGAGTATTTGATACACTGCCGATTTTCCTACTTACAAAGCATGTAGAGGTCTGTAATTTTGATCATAGGTACACTTCAACTGTGAGAGACGGAATCTAAAACAAAAATCCTATGTTTCCTGTAGTTCTTGATCAGGTTTGCACACAATGCAGCAGGGATTTTGGCCCACTCCTCCATACAGACCTTCTCCAGATCCTTCAGGTTTCGGGGCTGTCGCTGGGCAATACGGACTTTCAGCTCCCTCCAAAGATGTTCTATTGGGTTCAGGTCTGGAGACTGGCTAGGCCACTCCAGGACCTTGAGATGCTTCTTACGGCACCACTCCTTAGTTGCCCTGGCTGTGTGTTATGGGTCATTGTCATGCTGGAAGACCCAGCCACAACCCATCTTCAATGCTCTTACTGAGGGAAGGAGGTTGTTGGCCAAGATCTCACGATACATGGCCCCATCCATCCTCCCCTCAATACGGTGAACTCCTCTGGTTAATCCAGATGGTCATTGGCAAACGTCAGACGGGCCTGGACATGCGCTGGCTTGAGCAGGGGGACCTTGCGTGCACTGCAGGATTTTAATCCATGAAGGCGTAGTGTGTTACTAATGGTTTTCTTTGAGACTGTGGTCCCAGCTCTCTTCAGGTCATTGACCAGGTCCTGCCGTGTAGTTCTGGGCTGATCCCTCACCTTCCTCGTGATCATTGATGCCCCACGAGATGAGATCTTGCATGGAGCCCCAGACCGAGGGTGATTGACCGTCATCTTGAACTTCTTCCATTTTCTAATAATTGCGCCAACAGTTGTTGCCATCTCACCAAGCTGCTTGCCTATTGTCCTGTAGCCCATCCCAGCCTTGTGCAGGTCTACAACTCATCCCTGATGTCCTTTCACAGCTATCTGGTCTTGGCTATTGTGGAGAGGTTGGAGTCTGTTTGATTGAGTGTGTGGACAGGTGTCTTTTATACAGGTAACGAGTTCAAACAGGTGCAGTTAATACAGGTAATGAGTGGGGAACAGGAGGGCTTATTAATGAAAAAGTAACAGGTCTGTGAGAGCCGGAATTCTTACTGGTTGGTAGGTGATCAAATACTTATGTCATGCAATAAAATACAAATGATGTCACGCCTTGGTCTTAGTATTTTGTGTTTTCTTTAATTATTTGTTCAGGCCAGGGTGTGACATGGGGTTATTGTATTGTCGTATTGGGGTTTTTGTAGGCATTGGGATTGTGGTTGATTAGGGGTGTGTCTAGTATAGGCTTGGCTGCCTGAGGCGGTTCTGAATCAGAGTCAGGTGATTCTTGTTGTCTCTGATGGGGAACCGTATTTAGGTAGCCTGGGTTTCACTTTGTATTTCGTGGGTGATTGTTCCTGTCTCTGTTTAGTTTCACCAGATAGGCTGTAATTAGGTTTCACGTTCCGATTTGTTGTTTTGTATTTGTATCAGTTATTTCATGTACCGCGATTCATTCATTAAAGACATGAGTAACCACTACGCTGCATTTCGGTCCGACTCTCTTTCTACAAACGAAGAACGCCGTTACAGAATCACCCACCATACACGGACCGAGTGGCGTGGTAACAGGCAGTGACAGCATGAGCAGCAAAAGGAGGATGAATTATTCAGAGAATGGACATGGGAAGACGTGTTGGATGGCAAAGGTTGTTACACTTGGGAGGAGATACTGGCCGGAAGAGATCGCCTCCCATGGGAACAGATGGAGGCACTTAGGAGAGCAGAGGCAGCAGGAGATAGGAGCCGACGATACGAGGGAACACGGTTGGCAAGGAAGTCCGAAAAGCAGCCCAAAAAAATGTTTTGGGGGGACGCTTACAGGGAGTATGGCTATGCCAGGTAGGAGACCTGCGCAAACTCCCTGTGCTTACCAGGGGGCTAGAGAGACCGGGCAGGCACCGTGTTATGCTATGGAGCGCACAGTGTTTCCAGTGCGGGTGCATAGCCCAGTGCGGTTCATATCAGCCCTTCGTATTGGCCGGGCTAGAGTGGGCATCGAGCCAGGTAAGCTTGGGCAGGCTCGGTGCTCAAGAGCTCCAGTGCGCCTGCACGGTCCGGTCTATCCAGAGCCAACTCTCCTTGTTTATCGTGAGGAGCCAAGGAGGAGACCAGAACCAGAGCCGGTGTTAGAGGTGAGCGAAGCAGAGACTGTGAAGGAGTTAATGGGGAAAGTGGAGGAGAGAGTAATGAGGGAGTTGCTAGTATGGTGCTATAGGTACGATATTCGTCCGACGGAGCGTGTCGGGGATTTAATGGCACCTGGGTCAGCGCTCCATACTCGTCCTGAGGTGCGTGTTAGTCGGCTGGTGAAAAATGTGCCAGCCTCACGCACCAGGCCTCCTGTGTACCTACCTAGCCTTGCACGTCCTGTGCCAGTCCTGCTCTCAGGCTCTCCAGTACACCTTCACGGTCCAGTCCATCCTGTGCCACCTTCACACACCAGTCCTCCGGTAGCAGCTCCCCGCACCAGGCTTCCTGTGTGTGTCCTCAATCCTGTAGCACCAGTTCCAGCACCACGCACCAGGCCTTCAGTGCGCCTCGCCTGTTCAGCACAGCCAGAGCCTTCCTTCCCTCCTGCGCTGTCGGAGTCTCCCGCCTGTTCAGCGCTATCAGCGCCTTCCTCCTCTACAGCGCTGCCGGAGCCTCCTGCCTGTTCGGAGCAGCCTGAGCTGTCAGTATGCATGGAGAAGCCAGAGCTGTCAGTCTGCATGAAGCAGCCAGAGCTGTCAGTCTGCAAGAAGCTGTCAGTCTGCAAGGAGCTGTCAGTCTGCAAGGAGCTGCCAGTCTGCAGGGTGCCAGCAGCCTGCATGGAGCAGTCAGAGCTGTCAGTCTGCATAAAGCAGTCAGAGCTGTCAGTCTGTATGAAGCAGCCAGAGCTGTCAGTCTGCATGAAGCAGCCAGAGCTGTCAGTCTGTATGGAGCAGCCAGAGCTGTCAGTCTGCAAGAAGCAGCCAGAGCTGTCAGTCTGCAAGGAGCTGCCAGTCTGCAAGGAGCTGTCAGTCTGCAAGGAGCTGTCAGTCTGCAAGGAGCTGTCAGCCTGCATGGAGCAGCCAGAGCTGTCAGTCTGTAAGGAGCTGCCAGTCTGCAAGGAGCAGCCAGTCTGCATAGAGCAGCTAGATCCGCCAGTCAGCCATGATCTTCTAGATCTGCCAGTCAACCAGATTTTTCCAGATCTACCTATTCAACCAGTCTCTTCCAGATCTGCCAGTCTGCATAGAGCAGCTAGATCTGCCAGTCAACCAGAATCTTCCAGATCTGCTAGTCAACCAGAATCATCCAGATCTGCCAGCCAGCCAGGATCTACCGGAGCCTACTACCTGCCTGAGCTTCCTCTCAGTACTGGGCTTCCTCTCAGTACTGGGCTTCCTCTCAGTACTGGGCTTCCCCTCAGTCCCGGGCTGCCCCTCAGTTCCGGGCTGCCCCTCAGTCCCGAGCTGCCCCTCAGTCCCGAGCTACCCCTCAGTCCCGAGCTTCCCCTCAGTCCCGAGCTTCCCCTCAGTCCCGAGCTGCCTCAGTCCCGAGCTGCCCCTCGGTCCCGAGCTGCCCCTCAGTTCAGTGGGGTTCTGGGTGAGGACTATTAGGCCATGGTCGGCGGCGAGGGTGGATTATCCCAGGACGCGAAGGGGAGGAACTAGGACATTAATGGAGTGGGGTCCACGTCCCGAGCCAGAACCGCCACCATGGACAAACGCCCACCCGGACCCTCCCTATGGTTTTGAGGTGCGTCCGGGAGTCCGCACCTTAGGTGGGGGGTTCTGTCACACCTTGGTCTTAGTATTTTGTGTTTTCTTTAATTATTTGTTCAGGCCAGGGTGTGACATGGGGTTATTGTATTGTCGTATTGGGGTTTTTGTAGGCATTGGGATTGTGGTTGATTAGGGGTGTGTCTAGTATAGGCTTGGCTGCCTGAGGCGGTTCTGAATCAGAGTCAGGTGATTCTTGTTGTCTCTGATGGGGAACCATATTTAGGTAGCCTGGGTTTCACTTTGTATTTCGTGGGTGATTGTTCCTGTCTCTGTGTAGTTTCACCAGATAGGCTGTAATTAGGTTTCACGTTCCGTTTTGTTGTTTTGTATTTGTATCAGTTATTTCATGTACCGCGATTCATTCATTAAAGACATGAGTAACCACCACGCTGCATTTCGGTCCGACTCTCTTTCTACAAACAAAGAACGCCGTTACAAATGAATTACTTGAAAATCATACAGTGTGATTTTCTGGATTTTTGTTTCAGATTACATCTCTCACAGTTTAAGTGTACCTATGATAAAATTACAGACCTCTACATGCTTTGTAAGCAGGCTATGCCAGGTAGGAGACCTGCGCAAACTCCCTGTGCTTACCGGGGGGCTAGAGAGACCGGGCAGGCACCGTGTTATGCTATGGAGCGCACAGTGTTTCCAGTGCGGGTGCATAGCCCGGTGCGGTTCATACCTGCCCTTCGTATTGGCCGGGCTAGATTGGGCATCGAGCCAGGTAAGGTTGGGCAGGCTCGGTGCTCAAGAGCTCCAGTGCGCCTGCACGGTTGCGGTCTATCCAGAGCCAACTCTCCTTGTTTATCGTGAGGAGCCAAGGAGGAGACCAGAACCAGAGCCGGTGTTAGAGGTGAGTGAAGCAGAGACTGTGAAGGAGTTAATGGGGAAAGTGGAGGAGGGAGTAATGAGGGAGTTGCTAGTATGGTGCTATAGGTACGATATTCGTCCGACGGAGCGTGTCGGGGATTTAATGGCACCTGGGTCAGCGCTCCATACTCGTCCTGAGGTGCGTGTTAGTCGGCTGGTGAAAAATGTGCCAGCCTCACGCACCAGGCCTCCTGTGTACCTACCTAGCCTTGCACGTCCTGTGCCAGTCCTGCTCTCAGGCTCTCCAGTACACCTTCACGGTCCAGTCCATCCTGTGCCACCTTCACATACCAGTCCTCCGGTAGCAGCTCCCCGCACCAGGCTTCCTGTGCGTGTCCTCGATCCTGTAGCACCAGTTCCAGCACCACGCACCAGGCCTTCAGTGCGCCTCGCCTGTTCAGCACAGCCATAGCCTTCCTTCCCTCCTGCGCTGTCGGAGTCTCCCGCCTGTTCAGCGCTATCAGCGCCTTCCTCCTCTACAGCGCTGCCGGAGCCTCCTGCCTGTTCGGAGCAGCCTGAGCTGTCAGTCTGCATGAAGCAGCCAGAGATGTCAGTCTGCATGAAGCAGCCAGAGCTGTCAGTCTGCAAGGAGCTGTCAGTCTGCAAGGAGCTGTCAGTCTGCAAGGAGCTGCCAGTCTGCAGGGTGCTGTCAGCCTGCATGGAGCAGTCAGAGCTGTCAGTCTGCATAAAGCAGTCAGAGCTGTCAATCTGTATGAAGCAGCCAGAGCTGTCAGTCTGCATGAAGCAGCCAGAGCTGTCAGTCTGTATGGAGCAGCCAGAGCTGTCAGTCTGCAAGAAGCAGCCAGAGCTGTCAGTCTGCAAGGAGCTGTCAGTCTGCAAGGAGCTGTCAGCCTGCATGGAGCAGCCAGAGCTGTCAGTCTGCAAGGAGCTGTCAGTCTGCAAGGAGCTGCCAGTCTGCAAGGAGCTGCCAGTCTGCATAGAGCAGCTAGATCCGCCAGTCAGCCATGATCTTCTAGATCTGCCAGTCAACCAGATTCTTCCAGATCTACCAGTCAACCAGTCTCTTCCAGATCTGCCTGTCTGCATAGAGCAGCTAGATCTGCCAGTCAACCAGAATCTTCCAGATCTGCTAGTCAACCAGAATCTTCCAGATCCGCCAGCCAGCCAGGATCTACCGGAGCCTACTACCTGCCTGAGCTTCTTCTCAGTACTGGGCTTCCTCTCAGTACTGGGCTTTCTCTCAGTACTGGGCTTCCCCTCAGTCCCGGGCTGCCCCTCAGTCCCGGGCTGCCCCTCAGTTCCGGGCTGCCCCTCAGTCCCGAGCTGCCCCTCAGTCCCGAGCTGCCCCTCAGTCCCGAGCTACCCCTCAGTCCCGAGCTGCCCCTCAGTCCCGAGCTTCCCCTCAGTCCCGAGCTGCCTCAGTCCCGAGCTGCCCCTCGGTCCCGAGCTGCCCCTCAGTTCAGTGGGGTTCTGGGTGAGGACTATTAGGCCATGGTCGGCGGAGAGGGTGGATTATCCCAGGACGCGAAGGGGAGGAACTAGGACATTAATGGAGTGGGGTCCAAGTCCCGAGCCGGAACCGCCACCATGGACAAACGCCCACCCGGACCCTCCCTATGGTTTTGAGGTGCGTCCGGGAGTCCGCACCTTAGGTGGGGGGTTCTGTCACACCTTGGTCTTAGTATTTTGTGTTTTCTTTAATTATTTGTTCAGGCCAGGGTGTGACATGGGGTTATTGTATTGTCGTATTGGGGTTTTTGTAGGCATTGGGATTGTGGTTGATTAGGGGTGTGTCTAGTATAGGCTTGGCTGCCTGAGGCAGTTCTGAATCAGAGTCAGGTGATTCTTGTTGTCTCTGATGGGGAACCGTATTTAGGTAGCCTGGGTTTCACTTTGTATTTCGTGGGTGATTGTTCCTGTCTCTGTGTAGTTTCACCAGATAGGCTGTAATTAGGTTTCACGTTCCGTTTTGTTGTTTTGTATTTGTATCAGTTATTTCATGTACCGCGATTCATTCATTAAAGACATGAGTAACCACCACGCTGCATTTCGGTCCGACTCTCTTTCTACAAACGAAGAATGCCGTTACAAATGAATTACTTGAAAATCATACAGTGTGATTTTCTGGATTTTTGTTTCAGATTACATCTCTCACAGTTTAAGTGTACCTATGATAAAATTACAGACCTCTACATGCTTTGTAAGCAGGAAAACCTTCAAAATCGGCAGTGTATAAAATACTTGTTCTCCCCACTGTATGTGAGAATGCTGTTCATTGACTACAGCTCAGCGTTCAACACCATAGTGCCCTTAAAGCTCATCAATAAGCTAAGGACCCATTCTCGTCGACGGGGCTGTAGTGGAGCAATCACCAACAAACTAACATGGTCCAAACACACGAAGACAGTTGTGAAGAGGGCACGACAAAACCTATTCCCGCTCAGGATACTGAAAAGATTTGGCATGGGTCCTCAGATCCTCAAAAGGTTCTAGAGCTGCACCATCGGGAGCATCCTGACTGGTTACATCACTGCATGCTATGGCAACTGCTTGGCCTCAAGGCACTACAGAGGGTAGAGCGTATGGCCCAGTACATTACTGGGGCCAAGCTAGCTGCCATTCAGGACCTCTATATTAGGCAGTGTCAGAGGAAGGCACTAAAAATGGTCAAAGACTCCAGCCTCCCTAGTCATAGACTGTTCTCTGTGCTACCGCACGGCAAGCAGTACCAGAGAACCAAGTCTATATATATGCCATATATGCCATTTAGCGGACGCTTTTATCCAAAGCGACTTACAGTCATGTGTGCATACATTCTACATATGGGTGGTCCCGGGAATCGAAACCACTACCCTGGCGTTACAAGCGCCATGCTCTACCAACTGAGCTACAGAAGGACCACCTAGACCAAGTCTAGGTACAAGAGGCTTCTAAACAGCTTCTTGCCCCAAGCCATATGACTCCTGAACATGTAATCAAATGGCTACCCATACTTTTTGCATTACTCTTTAATTACTAGTTACTTTTATTTCTTATTCTTATTCATATTTTTTTTAACTGCATTGTTTGTTAGAGGCTCTTAAGCATTTCACTGTAAGGTCTACACCTGTTTTATTTGGCGCATATGACAAATACAATTTTGATTTGAAATGTAATTAATTGTATAATTTTTATTTTTTTTATTTTGAAAGCGGCCCACAGATCTGAACACCACACAAGGGTTAAAAATTATGTTATTTTGGTAAATAGCCACTAGCTGATATTGTACTCCATGGACAATGGTGTATTTGACACGTTTTCCACATGCAATGTTTCACATACTTATGTTATGATTGAAATTGACTGAAAAGCATGAGCCGGTGAACCCCCCAAAAAGTTAGTAGAGTTGTTGACTAACAGCGAGGAAAGTGTTGGCTCCAGAAAATAGAGTTGCACACGCTATAAGCATCCATGTAATTGAATGGGTAAACCACCAACGTTTCAGCCTATGATTGAAGTTTACTGAAATGTTTTCCAAATATGCACCATAACTTGTGGAATGACACTACCATTTAACTAAAAGTTAGATTTCTGAAAAAGTTTTTCAGATTTTGCTCTGCTATTTTCTGGTCCATTTATTTTACAAACTGAATGCTTTTCTGTTAGTTATAAGGTGCTTCGTTGTTCGTGAACACAGATACCAGTGGCTATCGATTGACGGTCAAGTTGTGTGCGTGTAGGGGAAAGCAATCAATAGCAATGCACAAGATGGTTATTTGTTGTGGTCGTTCCAGTGGCAGAGAGAAAAATAAAAACTACTATTATTCAATCTGAGACAATGCAAGAAAACACTCAATACCCCACTCAGTAACTGGCAATAAACCTGGGTCCACCACAGGTCCCAAACATAAATAACCCTTGAACATCGGCACTCTCTAAGGAAGACATACCTCTTCGTTAACCTAAACCCCCCTGATCTGTTTGGCCATTCTGGAGGTATTTCCAATTGGATTGAAGAGAACATGACAGAAAAAAACTAAATACAAAATGAAGATCTTTATAATATATGGCAACAAAAGGCCAGAGGACAACTACATCATTCTAATCCTTGACCCAAACCCATCCCTTGATCCTTCTCAAATGCAAGTCTATCAACCCACATGTTATGATACTTCATTCAATGTATAATGGATGAAGGATTTTTCCAATACATTAAACTTTTGCTAACACTTTATTTTAAGGTACACATATTAGCTACAATATTTGTATATAAGTAGCTTATAATGCCTTTAATTAGGCCTTAATTAAGTGATTTCTTATTCAAACATTTTAAGTAATGTATTACTGGCCAATCCTTAATAACCTCATTGTTAGCAATAATAAAGGGATATTTATAGTTAATAAAGAGAAAGTTACACAAGGAACAGACTCTTAGGAAGCTGTCTTAACGAGGGACCAATATGGGCAAAGTACCTCAATGTGTGGTCCCTATTCTAAAGTGTGACCATATTTTTACAACAGTCCAGAAATGACTAAAGGGGCAACCTCCCTTCATTTATGCCATGAGGCCAACAACACAAACCGGTTCGCCTGACACCTACTACCATACCTCGTTTAAATGATCTAAAATATTTTATCTTGCCCATTCACCCTTTGAGTGGCACACATAAACAATCCATGTCTCAATTATCAGAAGGCTTACACATCCTTCTTTAACCTGTCCTCTACATCTAAACGGATTGAAGTGGATTTAACAAGTGACATCAATAAGGGATCATAGCTTTAATCTGGATTCACCTGATCAGTCTATGTCATGGAAAGAGCAGGTTCTCTTAATGTTTTGTACAGTCAGTGTATATGGAATTTTTGATGATTACATAACACTTTCATTTGAATGTTGGCTATATGGCATATATGAGGGGAGGTGTACCCCTTTATTTCCAACAAGGTCATTTATGGAAAAAAATTCTGCAAGTAAAAATATGGTCATACTTTAGAATAGGGAAAACATTTGCTCTTATTAGTCCCATATTGAGACAGCGTACTAAGTCTGTTCCTTGTGTAACTTGCTCTTTATTATCTATTCAAATGCCTTTATTTATTTTATTTTGTTTTATTTTGTTAATCTTTATAAGCCAAAATGTATTATGGCTAACAATTAGGTTATTAAGGATTGGCAGTAGTACATGACTTATAACGTTTGAATTACAAAACGCTAACATATGGCTAATAAGATATAATAAAGTCCTTATAAGCTACTTATATACACACTTACAAACAATACATTAGCATCTACATTAAAATAAAGTGTTACCCAATTGTTTTATAACATACTGCTGGCAAACTCCCAGAGAGAAAATCACAGATGATTACATCACTCATCAATCCCAGAAGTGGTAGACTGGTAGGTTAAAGAAATAGCATACAAACACTTGCATCAGAGGCCCCATTTTTCACTAGTCCTCCCCTGTCAGGGGGGGGGGGGTTGCAGTGATGTGGTCTATTCAAAATTGGCAATACATTTTCACCTCTTGCCTCCGAGGCCCAACCCTGCGTACCGGCTGGCAGGGGGATAATACTTATGCCGCTTGAAGTGTAATTGTCTGGGGAGCAGTGCTCAGTCATATTGGGTCATTCGTTAAAACGCAGCAGCCGGGTATAATTTGAAATACATGGCTCTAATTTTAATCCATTTCCAGACGAGGGCCAGGCTTTGACCTCATTTACAGAAGGGGATTTGAGGAGGGAGAGCACCGATCTAAGGCAAATGGAAAATGTAAGGTGTCCTGCAAGATTGATTCAGGTCGACGCATAATAACATTGCCTGCCTTAGGGACGTAGACAAGAGGCAGAGTGCTGTGCTATCAGCCGTTGAAAGACCAATAATTATACGTTAATAATACCTCTGCCTCGCCAAACTGGTAAACAGGCAATTCCTGTGGCCCTGGTCGCACCAAAATATGTTCCTCACCGTCTCCAAATGCTACTGGAAAATATATTCTGGAAGAATGGCGCAGGAGAGAATGGCTGACGTTTTACGGGCTCCTAACCAACTGTGCTATTTTGTTCGTTTTTCTCGCGTTGTTTTTAACTTAATTTGTACTTAATGTTGCTGCTACCGATCAAGATTATACTACCAAAAGGGACATTAAAAACTGTAATATCATATGTTTCGTCGAGTCGTGGCTGAACAACGACACAGATAATATAGAGCTGGTGGGGTTTTCCATGCACCGGCAAGACAGAGAAGCTACGTCTGGTAAAACGAGGGGCGGGGGTGTGTGTCTATTTGTGAAAAACAGCTGGTGTGCGATGTCTAATATTAAAGAATTCTTGAGGCAATGCTCGCCTGAGGTAGAGTACATTATGATAAGCTGTAGACCACTCTATCTACCAAGAGAGTTCTCATCTATATTATTCGTAGCAGTCGATTTATCACCACTCACCGATGCTGGCACTAAGACCGCACTCAACCAGCTGTATAAGGCCATAAGCAAACAAGAAAATGCTCATCCAGAAATGCCGCACCTAGTGGCTGGGGACTTTAATGCAGGCAAAATTATGTCAGTTTTACCTAATTTCTACCAGCATGTCACATGTGTAACCAGGAGAGAAAAAAATCTAGACCACCTTTACTCCACACACAGAGATGCATACAAAGCTCTCCCCTGCACTCCATTTGGAAAATCTCCTGATTCCTGCTTACAAGCAAAAACTAATGCAGGAAGTACCCATGACTAGATCAATATGGACGTGGTCAGATGATGAAGATGCTATGCTACAGGACTGTTTTGCTAGCACAGACTGGAATATGTTCCGGGATTCATCAAATGGCATTGAAGAGTATACCACCTCAGTCATTGGCTTCATCAATAAGTGCATCGACAATGTCGTCCCCACAGTGACCGTAAGTACATATCCCAACCAGAATTCATTGATTACAGGCAACGACCGCATCGAGCTAAAGGCTAGAGCTGCCGTTTTCAAAGAGCGGGACACTAATCCGGACGTTATAAGAAATCCCGCTATGCCCTCAGACAAACCATCAAACAAGCAAAGCGTCAATACAGGATTAAGATTGACGCTTTGAATCCTATTGCACCGCCTCTGACGCTCGTCGGATGTGGCAGGGCTTGAAAACTATTACGGACGACAAAGGGAAACCCAGACGTGAGCTGTCCAGTGGCGCAAGAGTATCCTTCAAGGGGAAACATTATTGGTTGTACCCACTACATCCATTCTGGAACACTAAATAATACTGTATTGCTGAGGGAGTCATCATGTCCTAAATACAAATTATTCTCAAACTCTAATCAAAGCAAGACATTTGCTGTCGTTAAGTCTGTGGTAGTCCATGCATCATTTGGTGGAATTACTCACAAATCACATCAGCCCAGTGACCAGTTTCCTTAAATGGACTGACATGAGGCTTCTGAAGACATATGACTCTTTAAGGATGATAGAATGTCTGCCGTAATGGCTCGTTCACAGTTCATTTTATAAAGACACAATCTGTCACTTTCAATCCCAGTCAAAAGTGCTGAACATGCACTTGTTTGTAAACTGTGGGGATGAACCACCTCAAGCTTTTCTACAGTCCATGTCTATTTACAAAAGAGAGCCTGATGTTTTATGTATTATCGTCATGATCCCTGAAGGCAGATTACATAGGCTTTATACACAACCGGTCAAACGTTTTAGAACACCTACTCATTCCAGGGTTTTTCTTTATTTTTACTATTTCCTACATTCTAGAATAATATTGAAAACATCAAAAGTATGAAATAACACATATGGAATCATGTAGTAACCCAAAAAGTGTTTAACAAATCAAAATATATTTTATATTTGAGATTCTTCCAAGTAGCCACCCTTTGCTTTGATGACAGCTTTGCACACTCTTGGCATTCTATTAACCAGCTTCACCTGGAATGCTTTTTCAACAGTCTAGAAGGAGTTCCCACAAATGCTGAGCACTTGTTGTCTGCTTTTCCACTCTGTGGTCCGATTAATCCCAAACCATCTCAATTTGGTTGAGGTCAGGGGATTGTGGAGGCCAGGTCATATAATGCAACACTTCATCACTCTCCTTCTTGGTAAAATAGCTCTTACACAGCCTGGAGGTGTGTTGAGTCATTGTCCTGCTGAAAGACAAATGATAGTCCCACTAAGCGCAAACCAGATGGGATGGCGTACCAAATGAACAATAAACAAACACATATCCCTCCTGTTTCATAATTAACACTCATTGAAGTGCAATTTGTGTTCTGAAGCAGAACAGGGTGCATTTGTACCTAAAAGGAAACACAGTTTGTTCACTTACTTGGTTAACAAAAATATATCTTGAAAACAAAAACGCACCCACTGTTGTTTAAGTACAGTATTTAGGTGTGTGGTAACACTGTGGTTGTGGAATTACACGGGCAAACGTTTTAGAACACCTACTCATTCAAGGGTTTTTCTTTATTTGTACTATTTTCTACATTGTAGAATATTAGTAAGGACATCAAAATAGGTAAAAGACCAAGTCCATATTATGGCAAAAACAGCTCAAATAAGCAAAGAGAAATGTTTATTTTGCTTTATTTATCTAGGCAAGTATTATTATTCTTATTTTCAATGACAGCCTAGGGAGGGTGGGTTAACTGCCTTGTTCAGGGGCAGAACAACAAATGTATACCTCATCAGATCTAACCACTAGGCTACGCTGCCGCCTAAAGACAGTCCATCATTACTTTAAGACATGAAGATCAGTCAATATGGAAAATTTCAAGAACTTTGAAAGTTTCTTCAAGTGGAGTTGCAAAAACCATCAAGCTCTAAGATGAAACTGGATCTCGTGTGGACCGCCACAGGAATGGAAGACGTAGAGTTACCTCTGCTGCTGAGGATAAGTTCATTAGAGTTATCAGCCTCAGAAATTGCAGCCCAAATAAATGCTTCACAGAGTTCAAGTAACAGACACATCTCAACATCAACTGTTCAGATGAGAATGTGTGAATCAGGCCTTCATTGTCAAATTGCAAAGAAATCAATACTAAAGGACACAAATAATAAGAAGAGACTTGCTTGGGCAAGAAACATGAGCAATGGACCAGTGGAAATGTGTCCTTTGGTGTAGAGTCCAAATTTGAGATTTTTGGTTCCAACCGCCGTGTCCTTGTGTCCACATGTGTACTTCCCACCGTAAAGCATGGAGGAGGTGTTATGGTATGGGAGTGCTTTGCTGGTAACACTGTCTGTGATTTATTTAGAATTCAAGTCACACTTAACTAGCATGGACAGCACAGTAACTCTTCCTGGGGTCCACAAAAAAAGTAACAAAACAACGATAAACTGATAGACAAGGACAGTCACGCAAATGTAAAATACAACAACTAAAAGATTACAAAAAAATGGTGTGTGTGTTAGAGCAGTGGTTCCCAACCTTTTGCAGTTACTGTACCTTTTGCTCCTGTACCCCCTCATGTGCATTTCAGTAAGCCTATGGTCTCACAGGTCTTCTCAAGTGCCCCCAGTGGATAGGCCACGTACTCATGGGGAACCTAATACCCCTGGGTGGGAACCACTGTGTGTGCGTGTGTTTGTCCCCTCACAGTCCCCGCCGTTCCGTGTGTTAGGGTGGGCACCGTGGTTAGAACCATGGAGGTTATGCTAAAGACAACAAACAATGTACTCTGTGAGTGTAAAGCTGGCCATTCTTAAAGTATTCCTTTTGTGTATTCTTCCCCCACACAGACAACGGTAAATTAAGTGTAGTGTATTGATGATCATAGTGCTTTCAGATATGCATTTCAAGAAGCTTCATGAACATAGTGCACCACCAAAGGGTAGTGTCGCATCTTCTTTTGACGATTCGCTTTAGAACGAATTCGATCAATGGAACCCACTCTGTGCTCTGTTCCAGTGTTACTTACAGTGCATGTGTGAGGTGATGTTCCAGTGTTGTCTGAGGTACGTGCAGTATAAGAGCCAAAATAAGTAGCCTTGTACCAGTATTCCTTAGGCCAGGGTTTCCCAAAATCGGTCCTGTAACCCTCCCCCCCAGCTGCATGTCTTTTTTTGCCCTAGCACTACACAGCTGATTTTTTCAAAACTATTCATCATCAAGTAGAGGGAGGGGGGGCAACAGGCTTAATGGAAGATTAATCTTTGATATTGACCATGCCATGCGATGAAACAGCAGGGATGAAATAATCTAATTTAGAGGAAAGATCGTTGGACCTAGAAACTCACTGCACTAGAGGAGAAACCTCTGTTAAATACACTACATCGCGAAAAGTATGTGGACACCCCTTAAAATTAGTTAATTCAGCTATTTAAGCCACACCCCTTGCTGACAGGTTTATAAAATCTCGCAAACAGCCATGCAATCTCCATAGACAAACACTGGCAATAGAATGGATTTACTGAAAGCTCAGTGACTTTCAACAAGGCACCGTAATTTTTTTCTTTTTTTTCTCACCTTTATTTAACCAGGTAGGCAAGTTGAGAACAAGTTCTCATTTACAATTGCGACCTGGCCAAGATAAAGCAAAGCAGTTCGACACATACAACGACACAGAGTTCCACACGGAGTAAAACAAACATACAGTCAATAATACAGTGTAAACAAGTCTATATACGATGTGAGCAAATGAGGTGAGATAAGGGAGGTAAAGGCAAAAAAAGGCCATGGTGGCAAAGTAAATACAATATAGCAAGTAAAACACTGGAATGGTAGATTTGCAGTGGAAGAATGTGCAAAGTAGAAAATAATGGGGTGCAAAGAAGCAAAATAAATAAATACAGTAGTGAAAGAGGTAGTTGTTTGGGCTAAATTATAGGTGGGCTATGTACAGGTGCAGTAATCTGTGAGCTGCTCTGACAGTTGGTGCTTAAAGCTAGTGAGGAAGATAAGTGTTTCCAGTTTCAGAGATTTTTGTAGTTCGCTCCAGTCATTGGCAGCAGAGAACTGGAAGGAGAGGTGGCCAAAGAAAGAATTGGTTTTGGGGGTGACTAGAGAGATATACTGTACCTGCTGGAGCGTGTGCTACAGGTGGGAGATGCTATGGTGACCAGTGAGCTGAGATAAGGGGGGACTTTACCTAGCAGGGTCTTGTAGATGACATGGAGCCAGTGGGTTTGGCGACGAGTATGAAGTGAGGGCCAGCCAACGAGAGCGTACAGGTCGCAATGGTGGGTAGTATATGGGGCTTTGGTGACAAAACGGATGGCACTGTGATAGACTGCATCCAATTTGTTGAGTAGGGTATTGGAGGCTATTTTGTAAATGACATCGCCGAAGTCGAGGATTGGTAGGATGGTCAGTTTTACAAGGGTATGTTTGGCAGCATGAGTGAAGGATGCTTTGTTTTGCGAAATAGGAAGCCAATTCTAGATTTAACTTTGGATTGGAGATGTTTGATATGGGTCTGGAAGGAGAGTTTACAGTCTAACCAGACACCTAGGTATTTGTAGTTGTCTACGTATTCTAAGTCAGAGCCGTCCAGAGTAGTGATGTTGGACAGGCGGGCAGGTGCAGGCAGCGATCGGTTAAAGAGCATGCATTTAGTTTTACTTGTATTTAAGTTGTATGGCATTGAAGCTTGCCTGGAGGGTTGTTAACACAGTGTCCAAAGAAGGGCCAGAAGTATACAGAATGGTGTCATCACAGGATGACAACTTTTCAACAAGTCAATTCGTCAAATTTCGGCCCTGCTAGAGTTGCCCCGGTCAACTGTAAGTGCTGTTATTGTGAAGTGGAAACGTCTAGGAGCAACAATGGCTCAGCCACAAAGTGGTAGAACACACAAGCTCATAGAACGGGTGCTGAAGCGTAAAAATCGTCTGTCATCATTTGCAACACTCACTACCGAGTTCCAAACTGCCTCTGGAGCAACATCAGCACAAGAACTGTCCGTCGGGAGTTTCATGAAATGGGTTTCCATGGCAGAGCAGCCTCACACAAGCCTAAGATCCCCATGTGCAATGCCAAGCGTCGGCTGGAGTGGTGTAAAGCTCGCCACCATTGGACTATGGAACAGTGGAAACACGTTCTCTGGAGTGATGAATCACTCTTCCCCATGTGGCAGTCCGACGGATGAATCTGGGTTTGGCAGAAGCCAGGAGAACGCTACCTGCCCGAATGCATAGTAGTAAATGTAATGTTTAGTGGAGTAGGAATAATACTCTGGGGCTGTTGTTCATGGTTCAGGCTAGGCCCCTTAGTTCCAGTGAAGGGAAATCTTAACGATATAGCATACAATAACATTCTCGACTATTCTGTGCTTCCAACTTTGTGGCAACAGTTTGGGGAAGGCCTGTTCCTGTTTCAGCGTGACAATACCCTGTGTACAAAGCGAGGTCCATACAGAAATGGTTTGTCAGAAATGGTCCCCGCAGCAATGTTCCAACATCCAGTGGAAACTCTTCCCAGAAGAGTTGATGGTATTATAGCATCAAAGGGGAGGATCAACTCCATATTAATGCCCACGATTTTGGAATGAGATGTTCGACAAGCATGTATGTCTGGGTGCTTCCTAGTGACACTGATATAACTGTGCCGGGAGGCTACGCCAAATAACACTCAATCTAGTTATTTTCCCATCATAAGAAAAAACACTGTCTGTCTGCTACCTGCATGATACTTTCAAAAGGATCATTTTCTCCGTCAGTGGTGGAAGACATGCAGATTTATAGTTACTGTTGTGTATCCCATGTTTGATTCTTAGCAACAGGACTGAAAGCCTTGCTTTGGCATCTCAGCCATTGTTTTCTTCTCACATGTAAATTACTCGAAGTAGCGGTGGGATCTTTCATCACCGCCTTATTTATTTGTTTACCCAGAGCACGCCTTTACGGCTATCATATTGTCATCTTGACGCATCCTTTCTCTACTAAGGCCCGTTGATTGAGACAGAGCAGGTGAAATATTTTGAAGGAACGAGCTGCTTTTCAGACGCAGCAGGGCGACGATGAATAACAAGTGTGTTGTTCACAGACATAATATGTTTGCTGACAGCAAAATCATCTGAGGTGCTTGAAGAGCGAGAGAAAAGGAGAGGAAAAGAGAGAGAAAGTGAATGTAATCAGAGCCTTAGAATTACAATGCTTATTTAGATTTCACGTGGTATCATACTCTATTCAGATGAAACAGTCCCAGGGAGGCTAGCATCGATTGTCATGCCCTACAGTAGCCCAGCAGACCCCACACAATGCATATTAAGGCTAGTTTCAAAAGGAATGACAGAGTAGGAAATGTCTAGAAGTGCCTTTCATCTGTTAGGACTCATTGAAAGTCCACAGAAGGTAGTCTGGCTGGATATTATTAAAAACAAAAAAATAAATGTTTTAAGTGAGATGTAGGCATTGGTCAGAAGCTGAAAAACGACCAAAGTTCACATGAGCACCACAATGTGTACTTCACCCATGCAATACCAATGTTTTCCAGCATACGTTCTTGACCTATCACAGTAGCTATGTTGGTCTACTGTACTTCCAACAATGTGTAGGCAGGTTTCTTAGGATTCAAACCTTCCGGATTCAAAACTTCGATGGTTTTTATACCGGAAGGTGATTAGGCAACATTATTACACAAAATGACAAATGGTAGAAGTATTTATTTAGTATTTATTTAATACAGACAGCTGTTCTTTCAGAGGGAAGAGGAAAGCCATAATCCCATTTAAGCCAATATGGACAAAACTGAAAAACATTTCCCAGATCTTTTAACGAGAAAATCGAGCAAGCTCCTGGAAAATACACAAATAATCAACATGTAGCCTACCCATTAACTATTTACACACAGTGCCTTCAGAAATTATGCATACCCCTTATTCCACATTTTGTTATGTGAAGCCTGAATTTAAAATTGATTAAATAGATGTTATGAATACAGAAATATCTCATTTACATAAGTATTCACACCCCTGAGTCACCAACTATAATACAAAAGGGCTGGGTTGTTTCCTATGATATTTAAACTTAAAGTCACAACAAATGCTTACATTTTATGAATTACAATAGGCTCTTACAGCCATATCTTTGAATTGTCAAATGATCAATATTTACAGTACATGCAAACTGATGAATGTTGAGGGGATACGGTTGGGGGTTAGGGTAAGGTTCGGTTTAGGCATGGAAGCAAGTGGCAAGTGGTCACCAAATAACCCCAAGGTCCTAAATGTTTATTTCTATTTATTTATTTAACCTTAATTTAACTAGGCAAGTCAGTTAAGAACAAATCCTTATTTACAATGACAGCCAAACCCTATCCCAGACGACGCCGGGCCAATTGTGTGTCGCCCTATGGGACTCCCAATCACGGCCGGTTGTGATACAGCCCAGGATCAAACCAGGGTCTATAGTGACGCCTCTAGCACTGAGATGTAGTGCATTAGACTGCTGCGCCACTCTGGAGCCCAATTGCAATGCTATCACTTAATTAAATCACTTTTAAATGTGTCCACACCTTACGGGGCTTCAAGAGTGCATTCTCAGTTGGATATCGCACAGGTAGCTGTAAGGGAAATTTGCTTTTCTAAAACATTAACAGAATTTCTAAATCAGCAAGTAAAATGTCTCTATTTAAGGCTGACTTAATAGTCCTGCTTAAACTAACTGTTTTGTAGCCTTTTGTGTTAGATTGCTGGGCCTGTGTCGCCCAGGTGTTGTGACAGTAGATTAGAATGAGCTGTTTTGGCCTGGTAGTGAAAGGGAAGTTTAATTTTGTATGGATACCTGATGTTAATGCCTTCTTTGAAATAATAACTCCAGATCTTTAAAAAGGCATAGTAAAAAATGACCCATATGCTTCTGCCCATTCAGTAGTGCTTTCTCCCCGCAGTTCATCATATTGTGCTGTTGTTAAACATGAAGAGCTGTTGCTCATTGAACATCTGCACTCATTTGCATATTAATGAATCATTATGTTAATTTGATTGCGATAGATTTTTATTTTAAAACATTTCCTTTCACATACATTTGCTCTCATTGAATATCATTCATTATGCATTTGTGGAATGATGGAACACAATTAGACGGCTGTGATGTATAGAGAGGATTATTGGAATGACAGCTTTCAGAACAAGGGCCAATATCTGAATATAACCAGATCATTTGAACATTTCTGCTGAAGTGCCTGTACAATCTGATTAGAGATATTGTGAAGGGTACCATTTTCAATATCATAAGAGTAACTCTCTCAGCAAAAACATGATGTCAAAGATCCTCCTGTAATATATACAGATTGATTGTTTCTGGATCAGCACCATGATGATGATGATATAGAAAAGAGCACTGACCATACCAACACTAAACTGTTTATCGCAGTAGTTTCTAGACTTTTGGGCTACATCCTTTATGCCCAGTGCCTGCCTACGTACTTATTTATCCCCCCAACACCACGATGAGTGCCCCAGTGCGCAATGTCAGAATAGCCCTTTTAGAGAGATACAAGATTAGAATTTCTTACCTTTAGATGTTCAGGAAACCCATCAGGAAGGCAGAGCACCAAGAAAAAGAGAAACAATAAATTAGTGCAATCTTAAAGATGACAACTACAATTTTTAAAGGGAATTGGCCTATTTTGTCAATTTTCTCTTTTTGTATTCCTTTTTTTCCACAATCACCTCTCTTCTCACTTTCTAACACATCACATAATCAATCTAGAACATTCCATTTTTTCCTTGTATTGTATACCCAAACATATGAGAGATGTTGTCCATTGTACACTATATTTTTTAATGCAGACACCAAGATTCCACTAAAGAATTGCAGCCCCGCTATCCATACACAGCCACGTTTCTGAAGGCCATATGTGTTGAGGATGTAAAATAAAACTTTACTGTCTACAAGAGGCATCTAAAGAGGATTACTGAAAACGATGAAGAATAAACTATAATCTGGGAAAACTACACAAGGTCATAGCATTGGTGTGAATATCAATACAAAAGTATTATTGTTTGAAACATGTATCTCTCTTTGATATCTAGTTCTTTATAAACATTTACATTTACATTTAAGTCATTTAGCAGACGCTCTTATCCAGAGCGACTTACAAATTGGTGCATTCACCTTATGACATCCAGTGGAACAGTCACTTTACAATAGTGCATCTAAATCTTAAAGGGGGGGGGGTGAGAGGGATTACTTATCCTATCCTAGGTATTCCTTAAAGAGGTGGGGTTTCAGGTGTCTCGGGAAGGTGGTGATTGACTCCGCTGTCCTGGCGTCGTGAGGGAGTTTGTTCCACCATTGGGGGGGCGAGAGCAGCGAACAGTTTTGACTGGGCTGAGCGGGAACTGTACTTCCTCAGTGGTAGGGAGGCGAGCAGGCCAGAGGTGGATGAACGCAGTGCCCTTGTTTGGGTGTAGGGCCTGATCAGAGCCTGGAGGTACTAAGGTGCCGTTCCCCTCACAGCTCCGTAGGCAAGCACCATGGTCTTGTAGCGGATGCGAGCTTCAACTGGAAGCCAGTGGAGAGAGCGGAGGAGCAGGGTGACGTGAGAGAACTTGGGAAGGTTGAACACCAGACGGGCTGCGGCGTTCTGGATGAGTTGTAGGGGTTTAATGGCACAGGCAGGGAGCCCAGCCAACAGCGAGTTGCAGTAATCCAGAGGGGAGATGACAAGTGCCTGGATTAGGACCTGCGCCGCTTCCTGTGTGAGGCAGGGTCGTACTCTGCGGATGTTGTAGAACATGAACCTACAGGAACGGGCCACCACCTTGATGTTAGTTGAGAAAGACAGGGTGTTGTCCAGGATCACGCCAAGGTTCTTAGCGCTCTGGGAGGAGGACACAATGGAGTTGTCAACCGTGATGGCGAGATCATGGAACGGGCAGTCCTTCCCCGGGGGGAAGAGCAGCTCCGCTTGCCGAGGTTCAGCTTGAGGTGGTGATCCGTCATCCACACTGATATGTCTGCCAGACATGCAGAGATGCGATTCGCCACCTGGTCATCAGAAGGGGGAAAGGAGAAGATTAATTGTGTGTCGTCTGCATAGCAATGATAGGAGAGACCATGTGAGGTTATGACAGAGCCAAGTGACTTGGTGTATAGCGAGAATAGGAGAGGGCTTAGAACAGAGCCCTGGGGGACACCAGTGGTGAGAGCGCGTGGTGAGGAGACAGATTCTCGCCACGCCACCTGGTAGGAGTGACCTGTCAGGTAGGACGCAATCCAAGCGTGGGCCGCGCCGGAGATGCCCAACTCGGAGAGGGTGGAGAGGAGGATCTGATGGTTCACAGTATCGAAGGCAGCCGATAGGTCTAGAAGGATGAGAGCAGAGGAGAGAGAGTTAGCTTTAGCAGTGCGGAGCGCCTCCGTGATACAGAGGAGAGCAGTCTCAGTTGAATGACTAGTCTTGAAACCTGACTGATTTGGATCAAGAAGGTCATTCAGAGAGAGATAGCGGGAGAGCTGGCCAAGGACGGCACGTTCAAGAGTTTTGGAGAGAAAAGAAAGAAGGGATACTGGTCTGTAGTTGTTGACATCGGAGGGATCGAGTGTAGGTTTTTTCAGAAGGGGTGCAACACTCGCTCTCTTGAAGACGGAAGGGACGTAGCCAGCGGTCAGGGATGAGTTGATGAGCGAGGTGAGGTAAGGGAGAAGGTCTCCGGAAATGGTCTGGAGAAAAAAGGAGGGGATAGGGTCAAGCGGGCAGGTTGTTGGGCGGCCGGCCGTCACAAGACGCGAGATTTCATCTGGAGAGAGAGGGGAGAAAGAGGTCAGAGCACACTGGTGGGGTAGTTGTAAAAAAACACCACCTTGACGGGCCGTGCTTGGATATCTTTATAAAGGGCATCTTTACTGATTCAATTGAGCACGTATTGCAACCGTTCGGAGCCTTTTTATTCCTAAAATGTTGAATCCTACATCAGTGACCACTGGGGCATTGTTAGCCTGGCTAACGTGGCTGATTGTGGAAAGTGTCTAAAGTAGGATATTGGCACAATCTTTCATGGGTACTGTACTATCTCAATAAATCTATATTATAACTAGGAAGCCTTATGCCAGGATGACAGGGAAGGAGGAAAAAAATACACTGCTCAAAAAAATAAAGGGAACACTCAAATAACACATCCTAGATCTGAATGAATTAAATATTCTTATTAAATAATTTTTTCTTTACATAGTTGAATGTGCTGACAACAAAATCACACAAAAATTATCAATGGAAATCAAATTTATCAACCCATGGAGGTCTGGATTTGGAGTCACACTCAAAATTAAAGTGGAAAACCACACTACAGGCTTATCCAACTTTGATGTAATGTCCTTAAAACAAGTCAAAATGAGGCTCAGTAGTGTGTGTGGCCTCCACGTGCCTGTATGACCTCCCTACAACGCCTGGGCATGCTCCTGATGAGGTGGCGGATGGTCTCCTGAGGGATCTCCTCCCAGACCTGGACTAAAGCATCCGCCAACTCCTGAACAGTCTGTGGTGCAACGTGGCATTGCTGGATAGAGCGAGACATGATGTCACAGATGTGCTCAATTGGATTCAGGTCTGGGGAACGGGTGGGCCAGTCCATAGCATCAATGCCTTCCTCTTGCAGGAACTGCTGACACACTCCAGCCACATGAGGTCTAGCATTGTCTTGCATTAGGAGGAACCCAGGGCCAACCGCACCAGCATATGGTCTCACAAGGGGTCTGACGATCTCATCTCGGTACCTAATGGCAGTCAGGCTACCTCTGGTGAGCACATGGAGGCCTGTGCGGCTCCCCAAAGAAATGCCACACCACACCATTACTGACCCAACGCCAAACCGGTAATGCTGGAGGATGTTGCAGGCAGCAGAATGTTCTCCATGGCGTCTCCAGACTCTGTCACATGTGCTCAGTGTGAACCTGCTTTCATCTGTGAAGAGCACAGAGCGCCTGTGGCGAATTTGCCAATATTGCTGTTCTCTGGCAAATGCCAAACGTCCTGCACGGTGTTGGGCTGTAAGACACATGCACATTTGTGGCCTGCTTGAGGTCATTTTGCAAGGCTCTGGCAGTGCTTTCCTGCTCCTCCTTGCACAAAGGAGCGGTCCTGCTGGTTGGGTTGTTGCCCTCCTACGGCCTCCTCCACGTCTCCTGATGTACTGGCCTGTCTCCTGGTAGCGCCTCCATGCTCTGGACACTACGCTGACAGACACAGCAAACATTCTTGCCACAGCTCGCATTGATGTGCCATCCTGGATGAGCTGCACTACCTGAGCCACTTGTGTGGGTTGTAGACTCCGTCTCATGCTACCACTAGAGTGAAAGCACCGCCAGCATTCAAAAGTGACCAAAACATCAGCCAGGGAGCATAGGAACTGAGAAGTGGTCTGTGGTCACCACCTGCAGAACCACTCCTTTATTGGGGGTGTCTTGCTAATTGCCTATAATTTCCACCTGTTGTCTATTTAATTTGCACAACAGCATGTGAAATGTATTGTCAATCAGTGTTGCTTCCTAAGTGGACAGTTTGATTTCACAGAAGTGTGATTGACTTGGAGTTACATTGTGTTGTTTAAGTTAAACTATTGGTCTCATGTAGGCTGCCAACATTGTCCCAATGCGCCTTTGCTCATTGGCTCCATACTGGCCCCCAAGGCATTTGACCAGTGTGGGCAGCCCATATCTGGTGAAAGTAGCCTTCATTTTGCCTGAAATAAGCCCATCTTTTCCAAGCAAACATGCCCACATTGGCACGATGTGGGCCCAATGCGGGTTAAAATATTGGCACCATGTAGGCTGCCCACATCGGGTCGATGTGCCTTTGTTATTTGGTAGGAATTTAAAATTACAATTTCATTCAATGGATAACTTGCATAATATTCTAGCTTTAAATGTATTTAGCGAACGTGTTACAGTTTGTATCAGCAACCAAGTTTTTTAAATGTCAAATTAACTTAATATTATTATTTATTTTTGCATTTTACCCTCTTTTTCTCCCCAATTTCATGATATCCAATTGCGACCCAATTATAATCTTGTCTAATCGCTGCAACTCCCCAACAGGCTCGGGAGAGGCGAAGGTCAAGTCATGCGTCCTCCAAAACATGACCCGCCAAACTGCACTTCTTAACACTCGCAAAACCCAGAAGCCAGCTGCCCCAATGTGTCGGAGATAACACTGTTCAACTGATGACGAGGTCAGCCTGCACACGCCCAGCCCACCACAAGGAGTTGCTAGAGCTCGATGAGCCAAGTAAGCCATAGACCACTGTGCCTCTCAGGAAGCCATTAACTTATTTTTTTAAAGAAGTTATCATTGGCAGTGTTCAAGACCAGAAACATTTGAGCATCACACAACAGAACACTTACAGTAGAACGACACTCTCAGCATCAGTTGACCAAAAAGAACTGTGTGCAAACATTTATTCTAATGAGCCCCCGACCTCTAGCTGGGCTTGATGTGGGCTAGCCCATGTTGGGCTGGTGTGGGCTAGCCTGTGTTGGTCTGGTGTGGGCTAGCTTGTGTTGGTCTGTTCTGGGCTAGCTTGTGTTGGTCAGGTGTGGACTAGCTTGTGTTGGTCTGGTGCGGGCTAGCCTGTGTTGGTCTGGTGTGAGCTAGCTTGTGTTGGTCTGGTGTGGACTAGCTTGTGTTGGTCTGGTGTGGGCAGCCTGTGTTGGTCTGGTGTGGGCTAGCCTGTGTTGGGCTGTTTTGGGATTGCTGTAGGCCAGCCCATGACTATCTTGCCCAGCGAATACCCACATAGAGCCAATGGGTCATGTTTTTTGGGTGGTCTCTATGGTGATGCAATGGCCTGTATGATTCTGTTGTAGATTATGTTCCCTGGATTAGTTTTTTTTTCTCTCTGTCTCTCTTCTTTTGACTGGTTCAATTGAACACTTCCCACTCCCTTAAGCCGTGTTACAGTGTATGAACAGCAGTATATGAACATGAATGTCTTACATTATCTATGCGTACGTGTAAATGTGCGCACGTGTACATGCATGTTTGTGTTTTTGCGTGTGCCTGCACCTGTGTATGCGCAAGCAAGCGCAGAGTGACATCACTGAACCAAACAGTTCTTGCTTTGATCCTGTGCACTAAGGACTTACAAATCTCCATTGTTTACAGACAGAATATCAAAGCTTCTCTGCATGAGACAAACCATAGTTTTTTATAAAAGCAGTCACAGTGGAATACAGAAATAGCATTGAGCCAAAAAGAAATAGATCACTGCAAACAAAAAACTAAACAAAAAAAGAACCATATAAATGTGGTTTGCTCTGCATGGTCGTGTTACTCCCAAGTAATTCCGCATTTCATCATGATTACCAACCACACGTGTATATCAAACTAGGAATACGGTAAGCTAATTTCGACGATCCTCTCTGCTATGAAAGTTGATGCAATAACATCTGTAGGCCTGTAGTTAAGCAAGTCGTTGCTGTGACTACTACAGTAACTTACATCTGTGACATGGCAACAAGCTGCTTTGTTCTTTTGAAGCCCGGGAGGCATGATACGCTGAATTTGCCGGGAAAAACATGACCAGAAAAGATGGGAAGAAAGCAATTGTCACAACCACAAAGATGGTAATAAAATTTACCGGAGGGACCAGTCTTTTCAGTCAGAATTTCACACGGGATCACATCAATCGCCAGCAAATCCCCAAACCAGTTACACTGTCACTCTGTTTCTCCCTCTCGGCTCCTCTGTCACCCAGTTGATATCGCCATGTTCTCTTCAAACCCATTGACAAGAGAGACAGAAAACATGGGGTTTCACTCCCCCCTTCTCTCCCTCCAACACCCACTCAAACCAGAGGCTGTTCTGTCACTGAGCCCATTCTACGCTTTTTCTTCTGTTGACTAGATTGTGTTTCACTCGGGTCCCTGTCACGTCTGCGTGATGCTCGCTGCGCTAATCCCCCTTTTTAACACTGCGGCTAAAACATGGCATTTCCCCCTTAAACCAAGATAAGTATATCAGACACAACCAGAGGATGAACCCCCAGCCTGCCCAGAACACAGCTTGCCTTTCTCATCAATCAATATGACAAGGCCCAGCCACAGAGGAAAGCCTCCCCCTCCTCACCACCATCATCCTGCTACATTTCTAATATGAAGCCACTGCACCACGATAGCAGCCAGAGAGAAACTGAGAGTAGAGTGTGTGTGTGTGTGCGTGTGGTTGTGTGAGTGTGTATTTGTGGGCGTGTCTGGACATCTGCAGAAATATACACGGGCCCAGAGGACACTGATGTCCTACAGTAGGGGTCTAGGTTTGGGTTTGAGGGCACAGACCATGCAGGGAGGGGAGACACAGGGCAAAAGGAGCTGGAGTAATGAAACCTGCTGTTGCAGGATGCAGGTTTTGGCATGGTCGCGTCGAGAGAGGCATGCACTGCGCCCAGCGGCCATGGCGTTAGAAAAGCCCAAACAGAGAGAGAGAGATAAGGAGACTATGTTGACTATGCTGTGACACGCTGGGCTGGAGCATAGTCGGCCTATCAGATCGCTGCTGTTCTGTGGAGAGCGATAGTGGCTTTGGGTCTTCTCATTTCCTGTATTTACTCGAGTAAGACATCCACGAAGCGTGTATTAATAAATATAAACTCAGCAAAAAAATAAACGTCCTCTCACTGTCAACTGCGTTTATTTTTAGCAAACTTAACATGTGTAAATATTTGTATGAACATAACAAGATTCAACAACTTAGACATAAACTGAACAAGTTCCACAGACATGTGACTAACAGAAATGGAATAATGTGTCCCTGAACAAAGGGGAGGTCAAACTCAAAAGTAACAGTCAATATCTGGTGTGGCCACCAGCTGCATTAAGTACTGCTGTGCATCTCCTCCACATGGACTACACAATGATTTGCCAGTTCTTGCTGTGAGATGGCCCTTTCCCTCACCCTCCGATCCAACAGGTCGCAAACGTGCTCAATGGGATTGAGATCCGGGCTCTTCACTGGCCATGGCAGAACACTGACATTCCTGTCTTGCAGGAAATCACGTACAGAACGAGCAGTATGGCTGGTGGCATTGTCTGTTACAGACCTATATGCATCCTGCCCTGCCATTCTAAAGTCTTTCGAAGGGCAATTTAACAAACAGACCACTGACCATTGCGAATCCCACCGTACCTTCCCCGCTGTGCAATCCGGTTTCCGAGCTGGTCACGGATGCACTTCAGCCACGCTCATGGTACTAAACGATATCAATACCGCAGTAAGACAGTACTGTGCAGCCGTCTTCATCGACCTGACCAAGGCTTTCGACTCAACAGCCTTGGTTTCTCAAATGACTGCCTTCCCTAGTTCACCAACTACTTCTCTGATAGAGTTCAGTGTGTCAAATCGGAGGGCCTGTTGTCCGGACCTCTGGCAGTCTCTATGGGGGTGCCACTGGGTTCAATTCTCAGGCCGACTCTTTTCTCTGTATATATCAATGATGTCGCTCTTGCTGCTGGTGATTCCTTGATCCATATCTACTCAGATGACACCATTTCACCATTATACATCTGGTCCTTCTTTAGACACTTTGTTAACAAACCTCCAAACGAGCCTCAATGCCATTACAACACTCCTTCCGTGGCCTCCAATTGCTCTTAAACTCTAGTAAAACTAAATGCATGCTCTTCAACCGATTGCTGCCCTTCCAGACTCATATTAAGCATCTCCAATCCAAAATGAAATCTACAATCGGCTTCCTATTTCGCAACAAAGCATCCTTCACTCACGCTGCCAAACATACCCTCCTAAAACTGACTTTCCTACCAATCCGCGACTTCAGCGATGTCATTTACAAAATAGTCTCCAACACTCTACTCAGCAAACTGGATGCAGTCTATCACAGTGCCATCCGTTTTGTCACCAAAGCCCCGTATACCACCCACCACTGCAACCTGTATGCTTTGGTCGGCTGGCCCTCGCTACATATTCGTCGCCAGACCCACTGGCTCCAGGTCATCTATAAGTCTTTGCTAGGTAAAGCTCTGCCTTATCTCAGCTCACTGGTCACCATAACAACACCCACCCGTAGCACACGTTCCAGCAGGTATATCTCACTGGTCATCCGCAAAGCCAACACCTCATTTGTCCGCCTTTCCTTCTAGGTCTCTGCTACCAATGACTGGAACGAATTGCAAAAATCGCTGAAATTGGAGTCTTATATCTCCCTCACTAACTTTAAGCATCAGCTATCTGAGCAGCATACCGATCACTGCAGCTATACATAGTCCATCTGTAAATAGCTAATCCAACTACCTACCTCATCCCCATATTGTTTTTATTTACTTTTTTGCTATTTTGCACGCCAGTATTTCTACTTGCACATCATCATCTGTCATTTAATTCCTAGGTCATGTCAGGATGAGCCTGCAGGAAGGGTACCACATGAGGATGTCTTCCCTGTAACGCACAGCGTTGAAATGCAAAGACAACAAGCTCAGTCCGATGATGGTGTGACACAATGCCCCAGACCATGACAGACTCTCCACCTCCAAATCGATCCCGCTCCGGAGTACAGGCCTCGGTGTAGCGCTCATTCCTTCGACGATAAATGCAAATCCGACCATCACTCCTGGTGAGACAAAACCGCAACTCGTCAGTGAAGAGCACCAGTCCTGTGTGGTCCAGCAACGGTGTGTGTCCTAGTGTCCCTGTCACTACTATGGACTGCAGTATATGTCCAGTATGTCTCCTGGTGTCCCGTGTCGCTACTATAGACTGCAGTATGTGTCCTGGTGTCCCGTGTCGCTACTATAGACTGCAGTATGTGTCCTGGTGTCCCCTATCGCTACTATAGACTGCAATATGTGTCCTGGTGTCCCGTCACTACCATAGACTGCAGTATGTGTCCTGGTGTCCCGTCACTACTATAGACTGCAGTATGTCTCCTGCAGTACCCTGGAACTACTATAGACTGCAGTATGTGTCCTGGTGTCCCGTCAATACTATAGACTGCAGTATGTCTCCTGGTGTCCCTGTCGCTACTATAGACTGCAGATATGTGTCACTACTTAGACTTATGTGTCCTGGTGTTTTCTGTCGCTACTATAGACTGCAGTATGTCTCCTGGTGTCCCGTCACTACTATAGACTGCAGTATGTCTCCTGGTGTCCCGGCACTACTATAGACTGCAGTATGTCTCCTGGTGTCCCGTCACTACTATAGACTGCAGTAAATGTCCTGGTGTGTCATAGACTGCAGTAGTACAGTCTCTATAGACTGCAGATATTGTTTTAGTCTACATACAGTGTACTGCAATATGGGGAGGGAGCTAGTTACCTGAGTGACAAAGAATGTTAGCGTGACAAAGGTTTAGCACCAGCAAAATGGCACACACACACACACCTATACACATACAAACGTACACACCTAGAAATATAGAATACACTGAAAAGACACACACAAATAGACACAGACACACACATGTGCTCCAAAACTCACCTGTGCTGCTGCCAAGCACAACAGCCATTGTCTAGGACACAGCTAATGCAATAATCCCTACCCAGGCAAATGGGCCCTAATCTAACAAAGTTACAGTTGGTTGAGAATACAATGCTTAGCTAATAATCCATTTTGTTTGCCTGTTAAATTATTCATTGTAATTCTGGGAAGCGCTGTGTAATCGCTGCTGCTGAGCTGATGTCGGAGGACCAGGAGCAGTTATTTTGAGAACAGCAAATTATTCCCTTAATTTTCGACAATATTATAAAACTATCAATCAAGAGTTTCCCGGGAGGGTATGTAAAAATAAATATTGTTTGTGTACTTGTATCGATATGTGGTTGTGTTTCATTTGGTTTCAGACATCAGATATTATCCATACTGATTATGTGGATCCTCCAAATGTGCAGCCATTCGCCCAGCTAGCAGAATAGAAATGTGTCTTTCTTATACCCCAGACACACGGTTTTGACCCTTAGTATATTTTATGATTTAGGAAAGTTACAATGTTGGAGTTTTTTGTTGTTGTTGGAATGTTTCTCTGCAGGGTTAGTTGAAGACTGGCTGGTGGCATAGGCTACATATGGGTTCCTAATCAGACCTGGGTTCAAATAGTTAAACCAATGGAACCAATAGAATAGTCCCAAAGGTGCAAACCCTGCATGTCTCACACTACAGGCAGGCTCAATCAAATGCTCAAAGTATTTGATCAAAAAGCAAATAGGCCTACTATATTTGAACATATGTCTGTACCTAATAACGTTGTGATTTTAAAATGCATCCATACTGAATAACTTACAGGTAGCCCACTGATCTATGCCCCTTAGTGGGAGGGCAGTAGAATGTAAGATATTCTTCACCATGATAGTTGCCCCTTTCAATGACTCCTCCCTGCCTTTGTGCACTGGGATAACATATAAACATATGAATTGCTGTACAGTTCCCTAGTGGAGGCAGAGGGAGAGAATGGAGGGTGAAGGACACACACTGTACAAATGTGTTCACAACGAATACCAATTAAGGGTTGGACAAAAGCTTTGTTTGTCTTGTATTGAACTCATCTAACAGTTTGTCAAAAACATTTACGGAATCAACAATCAGACTCATTTCAGTCTCATTGCCAGTGAACAACACCATTCGCTTTAGAGACTGTAGTCTATCCTATTCGGATGAAGACTACAATGGGCAGAGGTAACACAGACTAAACCCCTAGCCTTGCCACCGACACATATTTAAATCAAACAATATGTTCAGAGTAGAAAGGGTGCTCGTGCCAATGTCTTCAATCAATTTCTTCTTTTTCAGTTAATGAATGCTTGGAAGGAAGACTGAAGACCAAAATAAGGTCAGTATCGTGAACAGGATTTCACTCATCTTTTCAGTAGTTCCTCTTATCTATAAGTAGTGAAACCTAACTTCATACAGGATATCTATCTGTTAAATATTTGGGTCCAGTTTCCTGGACACAGATTAAGCCTTGCCCTGGATTAAAAGCATGATCAATGGATATTCTCCATTAAAAGTGCTTTTTAGTCCAGGACTAATCAGGTTCAAACCCCGGTGTCCAGGGGCACCACCAGCATCAGACCAACCTCAGACATCTGTCATCCAATGCAGATGTTTTACACAAGTATGTTCTTTCCCATTCTTTTACCATTACTGTAAAGCATTCCTTTGGTCAGACATGTTGCAGCTAAAGAAAAATGTATATTTCCAGCAGTCAACCATAGATGCAGTATAATACACCAATTTAATCCGTGCCTCTGGAGAAATGCCTCATATCCCAACACTTTCACAAAATGACATATTGCAAAAAACATAAGAGTCATGTGGTGTGACTCGACAAAATGGCCACTGTCTGGATTGTTCGATGGCAGCATTGACTGAAAACAGTGGGAGAATGTGAGTCTGAGAGTCCATCTGTGTTAGTAACAGTATTTAGTGTTGGATGACTGCTTTAATGTCTGTTGAACCCGCAGCGACTATATTGACATTGATATGGCTTGTCGCCTTGGGAATTCCCTTGGCAAGGCATTTGTGAATATTCAGCAAATCATTCAATGACAAGGTGAAGGTACCAGACAACAGTGTTGGAGGTCCAGTAACGATAACGAGTAATATAACGGAGTACTGTTCCAAGTTGACAAATAATATTACAGTTACTGATCAAAGATAGGTGGTCGTTACTTCGTTACTTCTGTTATCATTCCTTTCCTTTTATAGTTATTGATCCAAATAAATATGTGATGATTGTTATTCCATCTCCGTTGGCGCATATACAAAACATTGTCCTGAGGGAGATGAAAAATGGAGTCTAATAAATGGAGTTTCTCAGCGTGGAAGTACTCCCATTACTTTGATTTGGTAGGATCACAAGATGGCAAGAATATAACTGTAAAATGTAAACTGTGTCCAGAAAAGAAACACCTCCCCACTGCTAGAAACACAACTTCCAACCTCAAGAAGAACCTGCAAAAGCAACACGCCAAGACAAAACTCACAGTGAAAGACCCCTGAGGCCTGACCACTGCTGCTGTAGATAACTGTAGCACTACCTCATCCAAACATCAAAGGCTTGATTTAAATCATTCCGGAGGGAGGTTTTAACACAGGCAGAGGGAAACAAGATTCTGTATCTACCATTATTAGGCTACTTGTGTTGGTGTATAGGCCTACGTTACATTGACATGGTTTACATTGAGTAAGGACATGTAATGTTTTGGGTTGTAACGCAAAAGTAATATAAAGAATAGTGCAATTAATGACTTCATGGGAGTAATAAGTAAAATAATGAATTACTGTTCAAAGAAGTAATGAGTAATATGTAATGTATTATTTTGAGTAATGACCCCAACACTGCCAGACAACAGCAGCTAGAGCAACGCTAGTTTCCTTTCCTCTCACTGAGGACAATCACACAAGTAAGGCTCAATGATTTAAAAAGGTGTCTTGTAAATTCCCTGATAACGATTATAGGAAGACTTCTGAGAAGGCAACAATGACATGTTTGAAATGTCGAAGGGTTATGGTTATTATACTTTGAGTTTGACGTTTCCATTCAGGTTGAATGTCTCTACTTCCTGTAGTGGTAGGAAAATTGTAATTGTGACCTCACAGTCCTACCAATGTTCCAGGAAATTAAGAATAAACTGGAGGAGGTCGAGGCTTAATTTACAGATTTGTTGCAGCAGGTGTGCAATAGTTTCAGGTATTGATGACTACACATGTTTTATGTTGGTATTTATTGATATTTATGTTTTTGCTGTCTATGCACTGTACTTGGTAAATTATCTGTTTTTATTATTGAGTTGCCCTTCTTGGCCAGGTCTCCCTTGTAAAATAGGTCTTCTGACCTCAATGGGACTTCCTTATTAATTATTGAGGAGATGCTTTTTTAACTCAAAGTCAATTACACTTTTTTACAAGTGCCTCAGTAACTCAGGGACTTGCGCTCAATTCGATTTTCGTGGGAATTACAAAATCTTCAAAAACATTCTCAAAAAATAGATGGCATAAGAGTAAAAAGGTAGTCCACACACATCAAAACTTAGTATGAGTAACAGTCTCTTTAGCTAATCCACTCCCTGTACCCCATGTCACGTGCCAATGACAAGGAGGGGCAAGGAGTGGAATGTTAGCTGAAGAGACTGTTACTCAGACTACTTTTTCATGTGTGTGGACTGCCTTTTTACCCCTATGCCATTTGAAAGAGTTCATAAAAATTAACACACAAAGAAATGGTGGAACAATGGTGGAACAAACTCCCTCACGACGCCAGGACAGCGGAGTCAATCACCACCTTCCGGAGACACCTGAAACCCCACCTCTTTAAGGAATACCTAGGATAGGTTAAGTAATCCCTCTCACCCCACCCCCCCTAAGTTTTAGATGCACTATTGTTAAGTGACTGTCCCACTGGATGTCATAAGGTGAATGCACCAATTTGTAAGTCGCTCTGGATAAGAGCGTCTGCTAAATGACTTAAATGTAAATGTAAATGTAATGAAATGTAAAAATCTAAATCAAAGACAGCTCCAATTTTTCTGTCCTTGAGCTTTTGTAGAGAGTTTGGTAACTGCGGAGATAATTTGTAACACCCAAGGGATCCTTCAATGGATTTCCTGAACCCCTGGAGAAGCGAGTTGGCACCGAGTAGTGTCTGCAAGGGGGTGGCAAATAAGTACATACAAACACTGCTTTATTTAGGGTTATGGCATTTTACTCCCTGGAAACAATGACAGATGAATCTTGTGCTCTAACAAACACTGGTACCCAGTTATGTTTGAAGTTAGAGAGAGATCGTTGCAGAGATTGTAGCATTGTGGAGCTCATCTTGGAGGGGTATAAATAGAGGTGTGAGGAGTGTTATTCTTCAAGTTATAGATGCTCCCACCACCAGCACCACTCCCACCACCAGCATCAGCGCAACATAGGTTGTCATGGTTGCCGTGTACCCATTTAAGACTAATTCAACAAAACAGAGGTAATAATCAATGTTCACCATTAATTGCTTTGTTTTTGCTCATATTCATGTTCACTCCATGACTGAAAATATCCAGAGACCATTAGCCTACGTGATGACATTTGTTGTTGTTCGAAAGAAATCACAGTCATGGACACATATGAACAGAAATAACAGAGAATCTGTTAACACTGGCTGTTGTGTTTTCCCATATATTCTCATCGACACTCCAGCCCTCTTCCCCACCTTCGCGCTGTAGTTCTTGGAGAGCGCTCTCCAGTTAATCGACTGTGGTGGGCCACACCATCTCACACATCATCTCACTAGCTTTCTAGCACATAATCTGCAGCACACTGATAATACAGCCTTTGAGACTTTTGACAACATGAACCCATAACACCCCCCCTTTCCCATCAACTCTCCACCGTAAACCCAAATCCCTGTCTCTATCCCTCTCCTCTCTGAGATGAATACAGTAGAGATCTCTCCTCCTGGTACCACCATTCCCCCTACTTGAGGAGCAGCGGAGCAATTTCCACCCTCCTGGCAGAACAGCAGGGACCCATGATTGATGTGTCTCTCCAGGAGTCAAGATTTTTGATGAGTTCCAGGAACTTGCACAAAAAATACACTTTTGGAAAAAATAAATGTGAAAAATGAGTCCCACCACAACTACAAACAAGAGAAGATAAATGACAAAGTGTGCCAGTGAGCGAGCTCTGTATCCTCAGGGACAATATAAGTCCCCTTGTCTTTAGCATGGGACTGGATGAGAAGTATTAAGGAGGAGGCTGAATGGATTATCTCTTAGGGACTGACTGTACTGTAGAGTTATGTATGGGATATACTATAGTGTTCTGTGTGATGCATACATTTATGCAGTGCATGCGGTCCTGCTAAATTTATGGGCTAAATAGCCATTTATGGAAGATTATCTTGTATCGTTGAACTGTGATGTTTGCAATCAAGGGCTTGTGAAAAATTGGCTGTAATGAAGTGCTAATCGCGGGTAAAGGTTCCCTCATCTACACAGCTAAAAGACTAAGCAGACCACCAAAATGACAGACATTTTCAGAGTTGATTTTCATCAGAAACTGCTTCTTCACCTTTTCTTCATCCTTTCCCTACATAAAAATACACATATATTTAACGCCTATGTAGCTACATGCATAGTCTACCTGATTGCGATGCGTGAAGGAATGATCTTGATCAAGAGAAGACAGACTATTTTGTTCCCAGTCTCCAACTTCTGTGATTGATGTATTTCCCAGGACAGAAACAATATCGTTCCGGTTACCCGAGAGGGTTTGATCACTAACTACACTTTAAGCAACCCCAACCACACTGCCACGAATGCAAACACACACATTTTTAGACAATAAAAATGTGGATACCAGCTCAGAAATTCCAATAGATTTCATTCACAGTTACTTAAATAAGGAACAGGCTGTGATCAGCACCTATTTAAATATAAAGCTGTGGATGTGAAATGTTTTTAGGCTACTAACGGTCCTCCTGTAATAGCATGGTAGGTGAAAGTGGTATATTTTAATATCATGGTACAACAGCGGTATTCAAATGGAAAATACCAAGAAAGGGCATATTCAAATCTAATTTCATACTGCAAATGCACACACACACACAGCAGTTTTGACTGTGAAATGTTAATGTTTAAGTGATGCACACATAGTTAAGTCTTTAGAATTGAAAAAAGAACATTATCTGAGTCAGTGAGCTACAGAAATGACGAAAGCAGTCCTTTTATATGAAGGAAAAGAAAGATCACACTTTGACAATGTTATTTTCTGAGTAATTACTGTATGTTCAGTATGATTTAACTCCTTGATTTCTTAATATCACGTTATCAGACATTGTCAGTGTAAACCTCTTTTATAGATATACCATATTTCAATGGTTCATTTCTTAGACTTTCCATATGGATGAATGTGAAATGTCATGGACAGCTATATATTGCATCTGCAGGGGAGACTTGGCTTCATCTACCGAAGTGCAACTGCCAGAGACCTGAAACAATAAGAATTGATACTCACGTTTTGAGAAATTCATGTTTTCACTACGAAGATACAGTAGGCTAGGGAGAGAGAACAGAGAGCTGTGCTGGTCTTATCAGTGATAACACTGAAATGAGTTCTCCTGTGCAGTTTCCACATTGTTTCCCATTTGGGAAAACACTCATATATCATTACACTGCACGTCCTTTTCAAAGGAAGGATGTGAATCAGCATGCTTTGGCCCAATTACTATGTTTGATTTCATTGATGCGGCCAAGAACTTATCAGCCTCAAATTGAATCAAGACCCATTTGTTGTAAGCACAGCCAATTTTTCTTATATTGATTAGATCTTTAAATTGTAGAATTTGATTCTGCCTGCTGCAGATAGTAAGTTCCATAAGATAATGGACTGTTTTGTTGGTGGTAGACGGATGGACATGGCTCCGGCAGCTAATTCTTCACTTTGCCTGGGAGACAGATTCCACTGGATCCTCTTTGCCACTTCGATCATTTCATAATTTCATTATTTTCAATAGGTTTCAAGAAATTACTTGTTCCGGACTTTTGATGCAATACTCTTCTCCAATCTCCATGTTTACCAAATGGAAATTTCAAGTTGTGTAAAAAATGGATTGTGTGTATTATGGTGAATAGCTTCTGGAAGTTGCTTGAATACTTGGGGACGGTCCTCAAAGAACTACTAAGCCTATTATTTTTTTAGGACATACATTGTATTTTTTGGTGGCACATTTCCTGGACCTGAATTGAGCAGAATCTTAGTTTGCCTACCTGTATGCTGGCTCATTTGTCTTGCACCACCTCCTCCATGACTTGAGTTCCCATTACAATGAGTTACATCACACTGACTGTGGTGGAACACATGGGCACCGTCCCAGTCTGGTTATATCAGCCTTAAACTGAAATAGTTCAGTCTCTGGCACACTCAATATGACATGCGGGAGAATATCAAATGCAACAAAATGAGGACTTGTAAAAGTGAATATTTATGAACTGAGTCTAAACGCAATCAATGCCTCTTTACTTGCCCTTTCGGCCTTCATAATATATCTGTCAGGCATAACTAGTCAAAGATGAGAAATTCATCAGAGTACTCGAAACAAAGACATGTCTACATGATAATGACATCATAACTCCTATAATTAATTCTACATTTCCCTTGACATGTCATTTCTAGGCGTCCATTGCATTTCTCCAGTAGCTGATGTTGCACAGTTGACATTATTTGTTGTGTACAGACTTTCTGTATGCCTTTACATTCAATTGAGTTGTAAAACTTCCCACCACAGTGTGGTTCTCATGAGGGCAGTGCAGGTTACCTTGTCCATCAAAACCCACAGTGCTATGTCTCTGATGTTACTGGTGGGAGGTTGTCTCAGCTGGCGTAGTCTCTGTGTTACGCTGTTGTATTCTGAAAGATCTCATGCCGCTCTTCATCTCACAGTCCATCGCTATGAATGATAGGAGTTGCCCCTGGCATTCTGACAGTCATCCATCTCCAATGTTTCCTACCTGTCCCCAAGGGAAATTGTGTGCTGAAAGCCCCCCCAAAAGGCACCTTAGTTTTATCTCAGCACCAGCAAGCTGTGAATCGTTAGGCACATCTTATAATGGGGCCTATCGCATTCAAGTCAACAGAGAATACTGACACCTACGATCTGGGGAAATCTAGAGAAAACATGTCTGGTAATGATGAATTTAAATCCAAACGGAAAGTTGATGCGGAAAACAAATTACCCCCCTCACTTGGTTAAATTGCTCTAAATTGAAGACGATTCCCCAAACTTGAGAATATTGCATCACTGATTTATGAAAAAATAGAATATGGAAAACAAGGTAATGGCTAATTTCTCCCCCTAGCCCAGTTCACCATGGTGGTGGGAAGATACAGGCACGAGGTGATGGATGATTACATCATCAATCTAAAAGATTTGGTGGGTTAGGAATACATGCTGTATTGTCCATTCCCTGATAGAAATGTAAGCGTTAGGTTTGCTATTTTAGGCCTGATTCAGAGATTATGAACCCTTTTATAGCCATCTATTATGGCCAATCAGGATATTCACAGCACTTATTCAGTTTTCTATAGTTAATCTCTCTATCTGCTCGTATAGTAAAGCAACTTTGATGATTATTCCTGCTCGTCAGCAATATAGTAATCGTCCACATAGAAACCTGATTTGTATACTATCACCACTCCAAACAATTTGTCTTTGATTAAGGCGTTTCGTTCGCATCTTCCTAGACCAAGCAGTCTTACCCCCCTGAACCAGCAGAACAATACAGTCAAAACTAGCACCTATGGATCTCTGCCGACACTGCTTGGACTCGGTGTAAAACACCCCATCAAAGTGACTGGACAGAGTAATGGGAAATCATGCTCACTTGTTTAAGCGATTTCTTTCTTCTGTGGGGCCAGAATAAGAATGCGACGGGTGTAGCAGTGGGACTGAACAAGCACCTCTCGGTTGTCTAATAGATTGACTGCATGACACGGGGCTGACCTTTCTCTTCATCCCATTTGAGCTCTCTTCAATATATTTTCTACACATCCCACTAGACGTGGCAGTCCATTGAAGAGCACTAACATGGAGGAATATTATTTTCTTTTTGCCCCATTTAACTGAAGAGGAGGATGATTTTTTTTAAACACACACAATACCCCCAGACACCCCAGGTAATATTACGTTGGAGATCCTTTGAGATCTGAGAGTTTACTGGTTCCCAGCCTATTTACCATACCTAATTGACCTCTAGCTTAATGCCTCCGTCTTCCCCTCCCTTAATATTATTTTCTGACTCGTTTTTCTGATGTGCGCGCTTAATCACGCTTCAAGTCAGCGTTCCTGTTTTGCTATAGACGTCTTCGCAACAAATGCAACACTGTGGCCTTCAGTATTGTGTGTGTTCTGTTCTTTTCATCCTCTGTCAGCTGTAGAGAACGAGAGCCAAGTTCACTCAGGCTTGAACGGAGGCAGTGTAATTTAATTTGCCTTCCACAGTTCAAGGCCACAGTTTTAAAAGTGCCAAAACAGAAATCACTGATTAATACAGTAAGTTGCAGTGATTTTTTAATTTTTAATTGATTTATTTACAACACATACCCCACATCGGTGTCTGCACACATTGACTCTGTACTGGTGCCCCGCTATTGTTATTTACTGCTGCTCTTTAATTATTTGTTATTCTTATCTCTTACTTTTCTTAATCTTATTTTTTAGGTATTTTCTATTTTAGGTAAGCATTTCACTGTAAGGTCTACTACACCTGTTGTATTCGGCGCATGTGACAAGTAACATTTGATTCGATTTGATCACACTAACTAAACAACAGAACACACCTCAAGTAAACATATAACACATTGTTCACTCATCCTGGTCTAAAAATAAGTTTTACTCATAAAGGCACATTTTTATACTTTCTAAACGACAATGTTGTATGTATAGAGGGGTTGCAACGAAATTTCTTAAGTATGAAAGTAAGTTGCAGTTTAACTAATGCTGTGTTTGGTCATTACAACCTTGGGAACAATAGCATGAATTCATATCCCTATTCCAGGTATACGTCAAAAAAGGAATGACACAGCTTCATTACACCCAATAGGTTTTGTTATTTTGAAGAAAGCACAGTGATGCCGAAACGTTGGTGATTTACCCACAATTACCCAATTTACCCAATCTCTTTATGTTTATTGTTCAAGGAATAAGACAGAGGTTGGGATTGGATACATTTGCATCCTCTAGCAGAAGGATTAGAGCAATAGGCTTATACTATTCCTTTCTTGTCTGCTTCTTGGAATCACCCGTTAGATATTGGACACTGTCACATTGGACTATTTAGCGCAAGGATAGGGGCCTAAAATAGCCAGTCTATCACAATGGGATATCGCCGGTGAGACTAAGCACGCTAAAAATATGCAGTGATTAACAGCTTACATCATCCTGAAGGGGATTATTAACCTGGAAACACAGAGACATCTTATTTTAAACCTGGTGAGGAAAATGACAGGATAGAGGTTTGGTCTGCCTAGTAGTCATGAAGAAAAGGCAGATTTTCATTTTAATGACCTTTTCAAAGATTCTGTTAAAGTTAACTTCGAACTATCATTCTGTTGCTCATGGTGTAATGTCACCAATAGTCATGAGAGGCACAGTCAAACATACCTGTATCTCTTTGTTGAGATGGCTTTTATACATTTGGCAAAGGCTGATAATATATTCATGCTGCGTGCAGATATGTTTAACTGTTAGTCAATGAAAAGCCTGAAGGTCAGCCTTTAACAAAGGGTACTGTAATGGGGATCTGAGTGGCTCCAAGTCAGCTACGTTTACCACCCTCGTTGTGGTTTAATTGATGGATTGCTGAAAAATACAAAGGCCGGCTGACACGGTCGTAAAGGTTCATCCCCACAGTTGTTTGCCATCCAACTAAGCCTTCCCAGGCCAATGCTGCTTTGCATGGGTGAGACACCACCTCACATACTAGGCCCATTTGGCATTTATAGACTGGCCACCGCTGGTTCAATATTTAGCAGACTGAGCAGCTCGTTGAGAGAAGACTCACTCTCTGGCCCGCGACCAACACCCTCCCCCAGAAAGCCATGAACGTGCAAGGGTGCACAAGTATTGTGGCGACAAACTGTGGACGAGATGGGCATTGGCTGCTACTGCTGCTTCTGCTGCTTGATTAGACCCAGGTTGTAAATTTACCCGTCTCTATCCTTAGGCCCTTACACCTCCACTGAAGTGTCACAGGTAGTAGTAACTACAGCTCTAAATTGGCTGTCGCTGTACCAATTTAGGCTACACAGAGTGGAGGCTGAGGATTGGAACAGATGATATGACTCATGGGTCTACACGGCAAGCCAGATGTATCACTCGAGCGGCTCCATAACCATCCCATTATCCCCTGATTTAAGCTTCTCAGGGCTACTCTCATAACAAGCAGGCCGCCCCAGCTGTCCCCAGAGAGGGACCTTGTAGAGCCATTCACTAGATGTTTAGTACCCCACACCTCCTCCCTCCACTTTCCTCTCTCCACTAGATGTTTAGTACCCCACACCTCCTCCCTCCACTTCCCTCCCTCCACTATATGTTTAGTACCCCACACCTCCTCCCTCCCTCCACTAGATGTTTAGTACCCCACACCTCCTCCCTCCACTTCCCTCCCTCCACTATATGTTTAGTACCCCACACCTCCTCCCTCCCTCCACTAGATGTTTAGTACCCCACACCTCCTCCCTCCTTCCCTCCCTCCTCTATATGTTTAGTATCCCACACCTCCTCCCTCCACTAGAGGTGTAGTACCCCACACCTCTTCCCTCCCTCCACTAGATGTTTTGTACCGCACACCTCCTCCCTCCACTAGATGTTTAGTACCCCACACCTCTTCCCTCCACTAGAGGTTTAGTACCCCACACCTCTTCCCTCCCTCCACTAGATGTTTTGTACCCCACACCTCCTCCCTCCACTAGATGTTTAGTACCCCACTCCTCCTCCATCCCTCCACTTCCCACCATTCACTAGATGTTTAGTACCCCAAACCTCCTCCCTCCACTAGATGTTTAGTACCCCACACCTCCTCCCTCCACTAGATGTTTAGTACCCCACACCTCCTACCTCCACTAGATGTTTAGTACCCCACACCTCCTCCCTCCACTAGATGTTTAGTACCCCACACCTCCTCCCTCCACTAGATGTTTAGTACCCCACACCTCCTCCCTGCCTCCATTTCCCACCATTCACTAGATGTTTAGTACCCCACACATCCTCCCTACCTCCATTTCCCACCATTCACTAGATGTTTAGGACCCACACCTCCTCCCTCCCCCTCTTACACCCATCATCACTCAGATAGCAGATCAATCAATCTCTGCATTGTGATTAGTATACCATCAGTTAGTGATACACTGTCAACACGCAGTTCCTGGTGCCAGGGAGGGCGAGCGTTAGATAAATGAGGAGAAGGGCTAGCATAAGGAGATGCACATCTACAAAGGGGACAACAAGCAAAGGGCTAGAAGGGGCACCTATCAATCAACAGCAATATGGAACGGGACAAGCTCATGGTGTCACGTAACGCAATATAAAGAGACGGGTCCAAGGGGCTTTGTGGCGAGGTGCGCCGCGCTGTCGCCGCCAAGATGGATGGCATCATAATCCACATGTGAAAGATCACCCTCCATTGCTCAACGCCAGTGGTCCAGCCTGAAAACAAGCAACACAAGATGACAACAAAAATATAAACCTCAAGCCTCTCTCTGACGCTGGCCGTGTTACAATGCTATGTATTAATGGAATTTTAATAACAAGCTTCCCATACCCCTCCCCCACACACTGCCTCAGTTCTTAAGAAGAGGTAATCAAAATCAAAATGTCCAACATGCAAACCACACTGCGACTTCTACTCCCCACCACCTCCCTACCGTTCTCCCCTCCCCCTCTTTTGTATGGAAATCTAATCTCACAGTTTGATCTTCAAACACATCTGAGCAGTGATCACACTGACAACTTGGTGCCAGCCTGTGTTTCACAGCGTGTAGTCTGTGGCATATGAAATGAATGTACAAGAGTGATTTATTGGAGCCGAGGCAGAGACTTGCAGCTGTGCGCGTGCGGCGCCGCGGGCTGCAGGTACGTTCCCTCTTTTGCATACACTCGTACGTACGCACACACACACACACACACTTACAGTGCATTCAGAAAGCATTCACACCCCTGGACTTTTAAACTTGTTTTGTGTTACCGCCTGAATTTAAAATATATTAAATTGAGGTTTGTTGTCAGTGATCTACACACAATACCCAATAATGTCAAAGTGGAAATGTGTTTGTCGAAATGAAACATGATAATCTGAAATGTTTTCAGTCAATAAGTATTCAAAACCTTTGCTATGGCAAGCCTAATTAAGTTCAGGAGGAAAAATTAAGTTGCAAGGTTCCTCGGTAGAGCAGAGAATTTCAAACACAGATTCAACCACAAAGACCAGGGAGGTTTTCCAATGCCTTGCAAAGAAGGGCACCTTTTGGCAGATGGGTAAAAAAAGAGACTTTGAATATCCCTTTGAGCATGGTGAAGTTATTAATTACACTTTGGATGGTCTATCAATACACCCAGTCACTACAAAGATACAGGCGTCCTTCCTAACTTAGTTGCCGTAGAAGAAGGAAACCACTCAGGGATTTCACCATGAGGCCAATAGTGACTTTAAAGCAGTTACAGAGTTTAATGGCTGTGATAGGAGAAAACTGAGGATGGATCAACAACATTGAAGTTACTCCACAATACTAACCTAAATGACAGAGTGAAAATGAGGAAGCCTGTACAGAATAAAAATATTCCAAAACAGGCTTCCTGCTTGCAACAAGGCACTAAAATACTACTGCAAAAAATGTGGCAAAGCAATTCACTTTTTGTCCTGAATACAAAGTGTTATGTTTGGGGATAATCCAATACAACACATTACTGAGTACCACTCTCCATACTTTCAAGCAAACAGTAGTAGTGGCTGCATCATATTACGGGTATGCTTGTAATCTTAAAGGGTCCGGGGAGTTTTTCAGGATAAAAAATAAATGGAATGTAGCTAAGCATAGGCAAAAGGGGTGTGAATACTTTATAAAGGCACTGTAGTCACACACACACACACACACACACACACACACACACACACACACACACACACACACACACACACACACACACACACACACACACACACACACACACACACACACACACACACACACACACACACACACACACACACACACACACACACACACACACACACACACACACACACACACACACACACATTATCTCTCCCTCCCCTCTGTGCACCGTCTCTGCCGCATTTCATTTGTCATAGCCAAAGTTTTCTGAGGAACTTGCTGAAAGCACAGCCGGCCGCCAACTGATAACCCTGCCAAATCTGGAGCCCCCCAGCTGGCAGCTCTCAGAGGGACGCTGATCCAGAGTTAATAAAGACTGACTCCAGCTCGGCTTCAAGTGAGCCCTAATGTGCGTCAGAAACAGGATTCTGGTTTACACTTGAGAGATGTGTGAATATGAGAAGTAATCAGCGCCACCATTAATCGGTAGTAACCACAAGCAAACATGTCCTCCTTGCCCGCTGATTTTTAGAATCTTGCTGTCTATTTGGGCCATGCAAATCAGTGATAAATATATGGATGGATAGATTTATTGGTTGGTTGTTAGGTTGATTGAGATTTAACAATTGAAATAGATTGAGATAAACTGAGATAAATGTACATTTGAGTCATTTAGCATATGCTCTTATCCAGTGTCTTACAGTTAGTGCATTCATCTTAAGATAGCTACTGTAACTGGGACAACCACATATCTCAGCCATAGTATATTTTTCCTCAATAAAGTAGTCAGTGTTAGTAGGGAAAAAAGTAAAGTACGAGTGTTAGTTCACGAAACGCAAGGGTGTTAGTTCTTCATTTTCAATTTAAAAAATGTTTCGGGGGGGGGGGTAAATTGACAGACAGACGCAGATAGACAGACTGATGGGCGGATGGCATGTTTCTTATCATAGAAGGTTAAGGAGGGTCGAATCCTTTCAAAATATTTCATCCTTGTATGTTTTGGGCTTTTATATCTCCCAGGCTCCTTGGCTTCTTTGTCCAACTGGGCCCTTTGATTTCTAACCCATTAAATAATCTTCCATGTAGAGGGAGGTGGGTTGGATGCACTACCATCCTCTGTTGATTATTTAGTAATTTACACATTTAGACAGAAAGTCATTATTGTAGAAAAATGCTGGCTAGAGGAACAACTGCATAGATAATCTTCCTTATTTTATTGATATCAGAGAAATGACACTTTTAAAAGTCCCTTCCACAAAACAAAAAGATGGGAGATTACACGTGTGTGAGGGTGGGGTCTGAAGAGTAGCCCACACCATCACTCAATTTTACCCAGTTCCGCATGTCCCTTACCATTGCAGTTTAGCATCCCTGGCTGTTGTAAGTGATCGGCGAGCTGTTTTTTATGGCTTCACACAGAAAGACAGTGGGGTATATGACAGTAATGATTCAGCGAGCCTGCTGCTGTTGGCAAGAACCAACGAGAGGCGTTTTGCCCGTGCTGTACCCTTCAAAGTGACCTCTACTTTGTCAATGACTCATATCTGTTTAAAATGTCGCATTCACCCGGAGCAGGTTAGAATTCACAAACCTCACGAAGTGGAGCTCGATTGATCAGTCTGATAGCTACAAGGCTCCATAGAGAGTTTAGTCTAGATGAGTGTTCCTTGTCCCTGGTCCAGGTGGGCAGCGTGTGTGTGTGTGTGTGTGTGTGTGTGTGTGTGTGTGTGTGTGTGTGTGTGTGTGTGTGTGTGTGTGTGTGTGTGTGTGTGTGTGTGTGTGTGTGTGTGTGTGTGTGTGTGTGTGTGTGTGTGTGTGTGTGTGTGTGTGTGTGTGTGTGTGGGGCAAGTGTCTGTATGGGCGTTTGTCCCAATTCAGCACTAGCATTGAACAGCCTGTTACAGCCCAATCAAGGTCTTGATGATTAATTGATTAGGTTGAACCAGGTGTTGAAGTGTGAGACTGGGACAGACGCCCACACACACTCCAGACCTCCAGCAGGAGAACACTGGTTGGTAGACTAGTTGGAACATAAATGGCCTTGTCTCGCCATTGCATTGTCAATGAAACAGTGAATTCAGCAGTTTTTCTAAATGAAGTAGGCAAATATCACTTAAGAGATAGATATAGTAAATATTTGACTATCCTCTTGACACTCAATGCGGTGGGTTTTCAGGAAACATTGCTGGTTCTAATTGCTGATTGACAGGGAAGATCCACAGAGTGATAATGCCAGCACGTCAGACCAAGGACATGACATGCTTGACTAGAATAATACAAAAACGATGACACGACTGCACTGAGCTAAGACATCGGCGGCTGCCTCGGGTCATGGTGTGTGTGTGCGCGTGTGTGCATTTAGTTTCTGTGTGTGTGTGTGTGTGTGTGTGTGTGTGTGTGTGTGTGTGTGTGTGTGTGTGTGTGTGTGTGTGTGTGTGTGTGTGTGTGTGTGTGTGTGTGTGTGTGTGTGTGTGTGTGTGTGTGTGTGTGTGTGTGTGTGTGTGTGTGTGTGTGTGTGCATTTAGTTTCTGTGTGTGTGTGTGTGTGTGTGTGCGCGTGTGTGCATTTAGTTTCTGTGTGTGTGTGTGTGTGTGTGTGTGTGTGTGTGTGTGTGTGTGTGTGTGTGTGTGTGTGTGTGTGTGTGTGTGTGTGTGTGTGTGTGTGTGTGTGTGTGCGCGCGCGTGTGTGTGTGTGTGTGTGTGTGTGTGTGTGTGTGTGTGTGTGTGTGTGTGTGTGTGTGTGTGTGTGTGTGTGTGTGTGTGTGTGTGGTCCTTCTGTAGCTCAGTTGGTAGAGCATGGTGCTTGTAACGCCAGGGTAGTGGGTTCGATTCCCAGGACCACCCATACGTAGAATGTATGCACACATGACTGTAAGTCGCTTTGGATAAAAGCGTCTGCTAAATGGCATATATTATATTATATTATGTGTGTGTGTGTGTGTGCGCGTGGACACCAATTTCTGTTTTATTTTGCCAATGTTTTTTGTATATTTATGTGTCATACTTAAATTGAATGAGAGAGACAGATCATGCTCTCCTGGTTTCAAAAAAGAGCGTTGTCCTTCCAACAAGACTTCCTGGTTTTAGTCATGTTGAAACCGATCTGTTCAATAGTCAAATGTTTCATTTATAAGCCAATTATTTTCTTTGCTGTTGCTTGTCAAGCTATGACTCTGATTTCACATGCATTCAAGCCTTTTAAATCTCCTCTAGTTTACACCCCAAGCTCTTTATTTAAGCACAGCTTCAACTAATATTTGAGCTTAGTTTGAAAAATGTGTCCTTAGACAAATAAATGACAGGTAGACTGCTGTTGTGTATCTAAGGACTTCTACCGATGGGATACGCACTGCAGTATCTGGAGTCGATCTGTGTGGTGATCGACTCACTGAACGGTAGCGAAGCTTTCATCCCGCTGATATTCAAAACGATTGACTTATATAAAAAATAAGGCTGGAGCTTCTCTCACCATTTGTAAATTGGGTCTAAAGTGGAACTGTCAAAGGAACAGTCATGGACTGTATGGGAAAAATGTCATGCTGGGAGTGAATCACACACAGAAAGTTGTTACAGGTGCGAGCACTCTTCTCTCCTGTTTTTTCATCCGTGTGAATGTTTGGCTGTCAATGTTTTTGGGATTAGATATCAAACACATGAAAGTGCAATGAGAAACTTTTTTTTTGTGAAACCCATTGACAAAACAGATAAATATGTCCTTGAGAGATCTCTCCTTCCTTATAAGCATACATCTGGTTGTGAGTTTCTTTGTATCTAGTGGCTCTAAATCTCTGTGCCTCTCTCCCAATCACTGGCTTGGGCAGTAACAAAAGAGACAATGTCACAGCCAGAGCCCCGGGGAGACCTGTCACCTGTCATGTGTCAGTGAGCCTCCAGGACACCTTCATTTGCTCTGCGATGTGTGTGCGGTGGTGTGTATGTCTGTGTGCACCGGTGAGTGTGTATGTGTGCATCAGTGTGTGTGTTTGTCCTCTCTACCAGCCGTGCTCCCAGGGGTACTCGCTTGGGGTCTGGCCAGTGTCTCTGCAATAAGAGCCCCACTGGGTGGAATAACAGAGGACAGAGACTGAGAAAGTGAGGGGCTGCAGCAGCCACTCTCCTCCCTCAAACACTCTCACTTTGTTTCTCTCCTCTATCGTTTTGGTCCCATTATTATTATGGAGACCTGAGAAGGCTCCACTGAAGTCCCCCCCATTACTGAGTCATCTACAGTCAGGGGAAAAAAGTATTTGATCCCCTGCTGATTTTGTACGTTTGCCCACTGACAAAGAAATGATCAGTCTATAATTTTAATGGTAGGTTTATTTGAACAGTGAGAGATAGAACAACAACAATAGAAAATCCAGAAAAACGCATGTCAAAAAAAAATTATAAATTGATTTGCATTTTAATGAGGGAAATACGTATTTGACCCCTCTGCAAATCATGACTTAGTACTTAGTGGCAAAACCCTTGTTGGCAATCAGAGATCAGGCATTTCTTGTAGTTTGCCACCAGGTTTGCACACATCTCAGGAGGGATTTTGTCCCACTCCTCTTTGCAGATCTTCTCCAAGTCATTCAGGTTTCGAGGCTGACGTTTGGCAACTCGAACCTTCAGCTCCCTCCTCAGATTTTTTTCTATGGGATTAAGGTCTGGAGACTGGCTAGGCCACTCCAGGACCTTAATGTGCTTCTTCTTGAGCCACGCCTTTGTTGCCTTGGCAGTGTGTTTTGGGTCATTATCATGCTGAAATACTCATCCACGACACTTTTACAATGCCCTGGCTGAGGGAAGGAGGTTCTCACCCAAGATTTGATGGTCCCTTTGATGCAGTGAACTTTTCCTGTCCCCAGAAAAACACCCCCAAAGCATAATGTTTCCACCTCCGTGTTTGAAGGTGGGGGTGGTGTTCTTGGTGTCATAGGCAGCATTCCTCCGCCTCCAAACCCGGCGAGTTGAGTTGATGCTAAAGAGCTCAATTTTGGTCTCATCTGACCACAACACTTCCACCCAGTTGTCCTCTGAATCATTCAGATGTTCATTGGCAAACTTCAGACGGCATGTATATGTGCTTTTTTGAGTAGGGAGACCTTGCGGGCGCTGCAGGATTTCAGTCCTTCACGGCTAGTGTGTTACCAATTGTTTTCTTGGTGACTATGGTCCCAGCTGCCTTGAGATCATTGACAAGATCCTCCCGTGTAGTTCTGGGCTGATTCCTCACCGTTCTCATGATCATTGCAACTCCACGAGGTGAGATCTTGCATGGAGCCCCAGGCCGAGGGAGATTGACAGTTCTTTTGTGTTTCTTCCATTTGTAAATAATCGCACCAACTGTTGTCACCTTCTCACCAAGCTGCTTGGCGATGGTCTTGTAGCCCATTCCAGCCTTGTGTAGGTCTACAATCTTGTCCCTGACATACCTGGAGAGCTCTTTGGTCTTGGCTATGGTGGAGAGTTTGGAATCTGATTAATTGCTTCTGTGGACAGTTTCTTTAATACAGGTAACAAACTGAGATTAGGAGCACTCCCTTTAAGAGTGTGCTCCTAATCTCAGCTCGTTACCTGTATAAAAGACACCTGGGAGCCAGAAATCTTTCTGATTGAGAGGGGGTCAAATACTTATTTCCCTCATTAAAATGCAAATCAATTTATAACATTTTTGACATGCGTTTTTCTGGATTTATTTGTTGTTATTCTGTCTCTCACTGTTCAAATAAACCTACCATTAAAATTATAGACTGATAATGTATTTGTCAGCGGTGGATCAAATACTTTCCCCCCCATCACTGTATACCATATGTCTCCTATCAAATCTTCATCCCCTCACAACCACTTTACCTCCTTTCTCTTCCTGCATTTTGGAATCCTTATCTCCCCAGCCCATAAGACTGATGGCTTCCCTTCCATTTGCATTGATTTCCTCTCGGCCGGTGAATGACATCATTGGCGGGAAGTTCATCAGAGGTGCAGGTCATGATGACATTAATGAAGATGACAACAATGCACCAGCTCATATTGATCTCTCTCTCTCCCCCTCTCCTCTCTCTCTCTACCCTCTTTCTCTCGCTCTACCCTTTCTCTCTCTCTACCGTCTCTTTCTACTCTCTCTCTCTAACCTATCTCTCTCTCTCTAACCTCTCTCTCTACCCACTCTCTCTACCCTCTATCTCTCTATCATTCTTTGCACTCTCATTCTCTCTGAACTCCCATTCTCTCTCTCTATTTTCTGTTTCTCCCTCTCTACCCTTTCTCTCTCTCTGTTCTTTCATTGAGTTGGGATGTCTGATTACCGAACGTGCTTTAACGTTCCCCCACTTCGTTAAGCGTGTCGAGGAGAATATCTCTGGAGATCTGTGCATGCTTTTTGATTTCCTTTTCCTTCTCTGGATCTGACAGGCAGATTGTAGGCCACCAGATATGTTTTACTGTAGAGTGGGCAGACTGTCGTTTTTAATGACACTTTTCACTTTTGAGTGCCGGTGCCAAAAGTCTCAGTTGTTCCATTTGTAACTGGTCTATGAGGAAGAATTTAGACTGTGACATTGTGAGAACCTTTCAATTAGTGTGTGCAATCTGAAGAATATTGCCTTTAACTGTACAACCTAAAATATATTCTATTGATCTCATCCAATAATGAACCCTGAAGAAGGCTAAAGGGAAGTTACAATCCAAAATCAAGTTCATCAGCTGTTTTTAGACCTCTGAAGTGGTCCTACTGTATGTTGAGAAAACTTTGATTTTGTTGTAACAAGCCATAATTCAGCCTTCATTTCTCAAATCGTCTGAATATTTATGTACATTAGTACCTTTTTATTTAACCTTTATTTATTTTCTTTAGGTCAAGGGGAGATTAAATTGACTTATCCATTTAGAGGCGAGGCACCCAGTCGAAATGTCAACCACAGCTCCACTTTCAAACACATGATATTGAGAACAAGGAATCAATTTAACTTAATAACAATAATTCCCTCTCCACAGATAACAATGTGTCACCCTGTCTCTGATAAGACACTGTAATGCTGTTCAATCTGACAGCACAATCGTCTTTGTCTAATTTTAATCCCATCTACAATGATTATCTGATATTTTCAGAGTATCCTTATCATTGTGTCTCTCATTCTAGGACTGACTGAACATCTACTCAACAAAACAAATGACACCTCCAAGTGTTGGCTAGATTATGGTTATGTCATATGATTTACAGTCTACCATATTCCATTCACATATTTCAACCAAATGAGTTACTGGTGATGATTAATACAAATCTTTAACCTGTAATATGGACAACATCATTGAATATTAGCATTTCAGTTTCTTGCTAAAGAACAAGAAACCTACAAGAAACCAGCTCAGCCAGGTATTGCTGAGCTAAACAGTAGAACATTCACTTTCCATCCATTTCCAGCCCCCCCAACAGTGGAAAAACATTGCCACTTGAAACTCTCAGGGTCTTTCATGCACTGCCACTATCAAAGCAAACAAAAAGAGAATTGAGAATCTTCTGGAAGAATCAATGGTAATAAGGCTACACAGCGCTTAGCAATATCATGAAAGAGGAGCGAACTGGACTGTCCAATAAACATCTGTTGGCATTGACGGAAGCGAGAACGCCGGGAACTCACCCTGGAATAAACTCGACGATGAATTTCTCCTCATAGCTCGTTAAGTGACATGCTTTTAGCCTACGGGGCGCCCGGTTTTCCGCTGTCGTTCAAGCCAATTATCCTCAAAACATATCAGTGCTGCCTATAAGGCTCTCTTTCTACTATTTCCTTTGTTGCCACGTCGTTCCGTTGCTCCCAGACTGAAGGGCTTCTGTGGTAAATGTGTCTCACTTCTTTCACATCAGAACATACATTTATGGGATGAGGAACCTATTCAGACGTGTCACTGGAGTATAATTGATGTCTATGTTGCGTTGAATGTGTTGATGATCCCAGACAGTAGTGCGGCCCCATATCCTTCGCAAATGCTAATACCTAAGTTCAGTACAGATCTCAGCAATTCATCTCACCTACTGTACATTCTCCTACTGATTCACAGCCAGCGATTTGATATCCACCTTGGAGCACTTTAGATCCAGTGAAAAGTTTTAGCTGTACTGAAAAAGTAATGCCTCAAATAAAGTCCGAAAGATAATGTTTATATCATGAGGTTTGATGTGTCATTATAGATGCGTTTTTATTTTCTGATCATTCTTTAATTATACTCTAGGCCTTTTCTTTAAAAGAGAATTAGCCGATTTCCCTTCAAATGGTTGCTATGGTGCAATATGAATTGAGGACAAGCAAGAAATGACACTCAAAGGAGCGCCTCAATGATATATTCTGTAAGAAGAATAAGCAGACCATTGTATAGAAGACAGACATGTCATTCTTAATCTTTCCAGAGTGAAATGGCATTTGGTAGGCACGTCTGAAAGCAATGGCACAAAGCAATGGTCTTGTAAGCAGCTGCTTGGCTTAATGCAACATCTCTTCCTAAATACCAAAGATGTCTATGGGGAGCCCTGCCTATTATCAAGATACTAAAAACCAGGCCTCATTTCTTTGAGAAATATGCAGGCTCTTCCTTTGACAGATTAATGGAAAAGTCTAAAGAGAGAAAGTGTAGTGAAACTGAAACTGACTTTCTTTCTAACTCAACCCCCAATGTAAGATCTTTACCGTTCCACAGCTAATGGTTGGGCTCAGATCTATTTTAATGCTGTTTGAAAGTAAGGCAATGGTGCCACAGAATGTTTGATGATGAGAAGTGAGGACCCTCTCAGTATGGATAAGTAAGACCTTGGCATGGTCCCCGACCAAGTAAATAAAAACGCTAAGCCGAGAGACTAAGCGTTGACATTTCCATCCAGATAAACACCTGTCAAAACTCATCATACTTCTTCACATCATATGCATGCATTTCTCTCTCTAGAGCAGAGCGCAACCTCATCAATACAGTTAGTCATTGTTTGCTTCTACAGCAATAATCAGTATTTTAAGAAGCTTAACTTTTTCAGATATTAGAGAGAGATTGTTAGGAACTGAAACGACAGCAAGGGGGGGAAATAATACATACATTTTCAAAAACCATTTCTCTTCTCACCAATATTTTGTTTGAAATACTGAGGTTATTGTACTCTTTCCCTCAATAGACTTATATTCTGTCTGACCTACCTTTGTACCCTGAACCTGACTGGTTTCATACTCTGCAAACAAATGAGGGAAAGGCACAAATATTGCTAATCAACTTGAAATCTACATAAGCAGAGAGGCAGGTCTGTATAAATTTGACAAGCCCCACTGACCCGGAGAATTAACTGTAATTGGTGTTGTGCGAGAGCATTCAGAGAACTAGCTACGCATCCTAAAATGATTTCACATCTTACCCAGTCAGACAGAACTCTCGACTTTTCTGGGAAAATGTCTTGTGTATCCATCTGATAAATGTTGTGTCCATCTGATAAAAGTAAAGTATTCCAAAGGCTTGTGTGAAGCTTTCTGCGGATGTACTTGACTTTTATTCCGCGTCCGTAATACAGCAGTAGACAATTTCAATTTGTATCAAAAACAAAGTTTGTGAGCAGAGTTGAGCGGCCGGAAATCCCACTTACCACTCCAGCGCTCCACATCCTTTCCCCTACTTCACCAAAAAGCACAAGAAATAAAACTGCCGCTCCAAATTCACTCAATTCATTTTTTTATTTAAAAAGATTGTTCAACAAACACCCCATTTACTTTTGTGATGGTGTGCCACTTGGTTTTGAAGTAGGCCATCCTAAGAAGCTTTAACAACATGTCATATTAAATAAGGACTTATTTGATATGCGGCCGCTGTGTTATAAAATAAATGGCTTTTTCTCTAATCTATTGATGATCAGATGCTTCATTTGTAACTGTCTCTTTTGCGCTCACATTTTACAGTTGATAGACAACTTTAGCACTATTACAAACTCAAGACTCCTCTTATTTTTATCAATAGCCAAAACAGAAATCTAAACATCTCTGGTGCTGCTGCAGGCTGTGTGACCCATTTCTTGGTCGGCTATCAAAATCTCTGTACATTAGTGTTGGGGTAGGCTAAATAAAAGCAACAGAATAGGCCTAATTTAAAAAAGCAGCGATGAAGGAAATTCAAAATGCTGGGCAGAGCATATGACCAAAGCTTGTGACTGAGCCAAATTGGAGCAGCAGAGAAGGCCAACACTCCCCCCAAAAAGATCACATCCTCTGATCAAAACACATAATAGCAATAGCTATACAAAACTCAAATTTTGGGGTTTTTACCCCCTTTTTCTCCCCAATTTCAATCTTGTCTCATCGCTGAAACTCCCCAACGGGCTCAGGAGGCAAAGGTTGCATCATGCATTCTCTGAAACATGACCCGCCAAACCGCGCTTCTTAAACCGGAAGCCAGCCGCACCAATGTGTTGAAGGAAACACCGTTCAACTGACTACCGAGGTCAGCCTTCAGGCGCCTGCCACAAGGAGTTGCTAGAGCACGATGAGCCAAGTAAAGCCCCCCCCCAGCCAAACCCTCCCCTAACCATGCTGAGCCAATTGTGCGCCGCCCTATGGGACTCCCGATCACGGCCGGTTGTGATACAACCCGGGATCGAACCCGGGTCTGTAGTGACGCCTTAGACCGATGTGCCACTTGGGAAGTCATTATACAAAACTATTATAATAAAACACAATAGCAGTAATGCACCTCAAGACCACAAACAAGTTCTCAAGAGTTTCCGAAATAATAAACGATGATGAAGCATAATAAAAAAGTAGTTCATAGAGTTCTTTGGAATCAGCATATTAATGATGCGTTCAACCCTGAAGCTTGATATGATGCATGATTTTATTATGCCAAAATAATTCCCTTAGCCAAGACCATAGGAGAGGAGCATAGAGAATATATGGACATGTATTTGTTAACTGAAGTGCTACTCCTGATAGCAAAATAACTCCAGCAGACAAATGTTTAAACATTTAACCTTTCTTTAACTAGGCAAGTCAGCTAAGAACAAATTCTTATTTACAATGATGGCCTACAGGGGAACAGTGGGCAGAATGACAGATTTTTACCTTGTCAGCTCGGGGATTCAATCCAACAACCTTCCGGTTACTGGCCCAGCGCTCTAACCACTAGGCAACCTGCCACCCCCAAAAGGACATTAGCCCTGTAATAACACGATAACATCAGTGTTGTTGTGAGACTTGTGTCCTCCATATCACAGATAGCTGTAACCCTTCCAGAGAACAACATTGTCAGATTCAAGGAATATCATTTTTAATTCAGTACAGCGTTTGCTCACAGCTTGATATACATGAACAGATAAACATTGAGGAAATCTCTTTGAGGCAAATCAAATTTAGTTTATCTTATTTAACAGTTCATGATTCCACCCATTTACGCTTGGCTGATTATTTTATTTCAAGCTGAAAAACAAAGTTCTTTACAAAACAAAATCTAATTTGAAATACGTATTTACGACGTAAATAATATCCCGTTGAAATAGAAAAGCTGGGGAAAGTAAATAATGAATATAATATGCAACAAACATTAGGACTTAAAACCTCCCTGAAGGAAGCATCATTACACCAAAGAACAGTACAATAAGTTATATGGAATATAGCCAAGTTCTGCGTATTCATGCACAGAGAGTTAATGTACAGAATCCTATTCTGTTATTTATAGTGTGTGCTGTGTTTGTATTTAGCATCTAGCTCAAAATGATCATCTTGTTGAGGTTACATGGTCATAATTCAACGTTCGAACAGGTAAAACATACGCTCAGTGTCAGTAATGCAATAGTTACAGTAGGCACTTGTTCCACAAAAAAACACACGTGTACTACACAAGAGCAACATTATTTATCATTGAGATATGCTTCTCAGGCTAAACTTGATCAGCAGGCCTGTCTTCTATTTTAAAACTACGCAGTTTTGATCATCAGTGTTTGATCACCAACAAAATAATGAGTAGTTACAGAGTCTGTTGCTATTATGGGGAGAAGTTATATCCTTAATGGAAAAGAGGCACAGGCCAGACTGGACAAACGAATGGTGAAAAAGACCCCAGCCAATACAAACACACAAACACATGCACACACACACACACAGATGCTTCCCACGACCAGGAATAGCATACCAAAATAAAACCAAGGGAAAGTGACCCTAATTTACTGACCAAAGTGTATCATCAACAGAGTATGGCACTACCACCTGACTCTGTCTGGAGCTCCACTAAAACCCATGCACAAGTATACTGTACGGTTAGGTGTTATACAAGTTATTTTAACACAGGGCTGACAAGGGTGTAGTTTGACAGCTGCAGAAAAAAAGAACACCTCTCTAACACATCTGAGTAAATGGGGACACAGATGGTAGTTTTCAAATTCCAGCATCTGATCAAATTAACATCTGGGAGGTGTCAAGGACATGTCTGGAATATCAACACGATAGGCCTACAGCACACAGCTAACAGAAGCTCCTATATGCAGAATAAAAGTTCAATTTTTTCTATAATCCTACTATAATCCTAAACTACATTATCAAGCACTATATGACCTGCCCAGAATTATAATATACTTTGAGGATCTACAGGGATCCTCAACTAGATTCAGCTGTAGGTCGATTTGTTCTTGAGTGGGTGGTCAGGGGGCCGGAACATAATTGCAAATCATTTGTAGACTGCAAATTGACTGCAAGAAACAGATATAATATCTGAATAAAAAATAACCATTTCGAACCTTGCTTACTTTTGTATTTGATCATCTCTCTATCATGTGTGGGAATACTTTGGAACAGATTTCCAAAATTAAAATTACTTGGAGCTGATTTGCTGGTGTGTTGACAATCTTTCATGTCCAACAATGAAAATGTAAAAATATATATATTTTTTTTTTGCTCAAAAAACTTGGGTGGCCAAATAAAACCACCTGCGGGCTACCAGCTGGGGAACCCTAATCTAAAGTGTACAAAACCGATTCCTGATGAAAGTACTGTAATTGGCAGATAGATGAAAGTACTGTAGTTGGTAGATAGACGAAAGTACTGTAGTTGGTAGGTCTGGCCAGTCTACAGAACACCATAAGCAAACAAAGGCCATCTACAGCTCACCAACTAAACCATTATGAACCCCATGAGGAACACCATACACGGCTCCATCTGTGAAACGCAGTGCACCCTACAGCTCTATTCTACAGCTTCATCATATAGTGGCCTCCTCGTTTGTAGACATTACTTCGAAGGAACATGAAGAATCATTTTACTTTGCTGGAATCTATCGCCATGTAACATAAAAGAACAGACACTGTCACAAGTCCGAATAGGACACAATTAAGCCCTTAGAACTTCAAAACACTTGTGTCATTCATGGGATATGTATAATAAGAAATACCATCTTTGGATGTATGAATAGCTAACAGTCAGCATCAATGTTGGTGCCGCATCAGCGTATTGTGTGCTCAGCACAGTACGTCAGACTGAAAGACACCCATCAAAATAACAACATACACCAAAGACATCTTTAGAGTCTGCAATCTTGAAAAATGTGTCTGATTACAATGGTTTCCCCATATGGCACACCGGTCTTACCATCCCAATTTGCTTCCTGGGTTTTTGAAAGGTAGAGGCAGATTCCGAGGGCCTGCTGCTTTGCTAGCGAGATTAGATTTCTCTCTGGGATTCTCCTCCCGTAGATAATACTTTTTTCTAGGGCACTGATGTATCATTTTTGCACCAGGAAGTACTGCAACTTTTTCCCAAGAAAAGACAGTGTGGTATAACCTGTTGTTTTCTAATTCCAATATGTGACGTTCAAAAAACATAGAAATGAGCTAAACTGAGATTTAAAGTAGGCTTCTTTTATAGTAATATATCATGCCTCTGCCTAAACAGCAGGAAGCAGGTTGTACAGGCAACCTTCCTGCCAGCTCTTGATTATGGTGACACCATTTATCAGAATGCAGCAGTTACTACTCTGAAACACTTGGCTGCAGGGCACCATAGTGCACTTCCCTTTATCACAGGTGACAGGTTTAATACTCATCACTGCATCATTTATCAGAAGGTTGGCTGGAACTCTCTAAATTCCTGTAGATCACCTAATTTCTCCCTTTTTGTTTACAACGCTCTGCTGCACAAGTTTCCATCCTATCTCACTTCTCTGTTAAAGTAGAATGGGTTGGTTAACTCTTGATGTCTCGTCATGTCTCTACCAACCTACAGTGCCTTCAGAAAATATTCACATCCCTTGACTTTTTCCACATTCTGTTGTGTTACAGCCTGTATTTAAAATTGATTACATTGAGATGTGTTGTCACTGACCTACACACAATACCCTATGTCCAAGTGGAATTCATGGTTTTAGAATTTTTTACAAATTAATTAAAAATGAAAAGCTGAAATATCTTGAGTCAATAAGTATTTAACTCTTTGTCATGGCAAGCCTAAATAAATGCAGAAATAAAAATGTGCTTAAAAAGTCACATAATAAGTTGCATGGACTCTCTCTGTATACAATAATAGTGTTTAACATGGTTTTTGAATGACTACCTGATCTCTGTACCCCACACATATAATTAATTATCTGTAAGGTCCCTCAGTCGAGCAGAGAATTTCAAACACAGATTCAACCATAAAGACCCCAGGTTTTCTCGTGTCTCACAAAGAAGGGCACCTATTGGTAGATGGGTAAAAAAAGCAGACAATGAATATCCCTTTGAGCACCCATGGCTCTATTTTAACAAACCTCATGCAAAGGTAAATCTAAGCGCAGTCAGTAGCTCTATAGCAGTGGTTCTTAACCTGGGTTCGATCGAATGGTGAGTCAGTCTCAGGGGTTCGGCGGAGGTCAAGACACACATCCGACTCATGTGATTCGTGATGACACGCCCCACTTGGCCATCATTGGCTGCAGGTGATCACGCTACATCGCTTGGCCTATCTGTGCTGCAGTGAATTTGGTGCGCTCAGTAGTCGACTTGTGACTGTCGTGATGGTACGTCTTGTGATTTCTTTCTTAATATTTAATCCCTTCATGCTTACTATGTCGAGCAAAGAATGAAAGTGGTCGGACGAATATGTACAATATGGATTCACATGTATAACGGAACGTGATGGGAGTCAGCGTCTTAACTGCATGATTTGCAATGCCAAGTTGAGCAATTCTAGTCTAGCAACGGCAAAACTAAGAGAACACTTCCTTAAGCTGCATGGAGATGGAAAATACAAGAACACAACACTCGCTGAATTCAAGGTGAAGAAAGCCAGATTCGAAGAAAAGGCTACTCTGCCTGTTCTCGGCTTTGTACCCATCAACAAACCGATCCTCACAGCATCGTACGAAGTCGCTTACCTGATCGCAAAGCAGGGCAAACCACACACCATTGGTGAAACACTCATAAAACCAGCTGTGTTGAAAATGCCGAATATCATGCTGGGAAAAGAGGCTGAAGTTAAGTTATCCCAAATTCCTCTTTCAAATGGACACCATCAGAATAGAATAGAGGACATGAGCAAAGACATTTTGGCTCAAGTAGTTGCAGATCTAATTTCAAGCACGATAAAATCCAGCCTTCAACTCGACGAGACCACAGACGTTTCCAATCTAAGCCAGCTTGCTGTATTCGTGCGCTATGTGAAAGACGACGTGATAAAGGAAGATTTTTATTTTGTAAGCCTCTTACAACAACAACTAAGGCAGCCGATGTGAAGAAACTAGTGGATGACTTCTTCAAAAACAACAATCTTTCGTGGGATATGGTTTCTGCAGTTTGTTCGGACGGAGCTCCAGTCATGCTGGGAAGAAAGTCTGGTTTTGGTGCGCTAGTGAAAGCCGATGCACCACACATCCTTGTTACTCATTGTACTCTGCACAGGCATGCGTTGGCAACAAAAACGTTGCCTCCAAAACTGGCAGAAGTATAAAAAATTGTAGTGGAATGCGTGAACTATGTGCGAACTAGTGCTCTGAGGCACTTCAGTGAGCTGTGTAAATAAATGGGCTCTGAATTCAAGGTACTTCTGTACCATTCTAACGTTCTGTGGTTATCCCGGGGGACAGGTGCTGAATCGTGTTTTTGCCGTGCGTGTGGAATTAGCGCTGTTTTTGCATGAGCACCAACATTGTCATGCAGATTGCTTCAAAAATTCTGAGTTCATTCTCATTTTAGCGTACATGGATGATATCTTCGCAGCTCTCAGTCATCTCAATCAAAAGATGCAGGGCGGTGGAGTCAACATCATCAAAGCGGAGGAAAACCTGAAGGCTTTTCAAAAAAAGCTACCGTTATGGAAACGACGAACAGAGAACGATAACTTCGCAAACTTTCCCCTGCTGGACGACTGTGTAAGTAAGATCGAAGATGTATCTGGAATCGGAGACATTTCTGTACCCGCGGAACTGAAGCAAGCAATTGCCACGCACTTCGATGAGCTTGCAAAGTCTCTCGACGGATACTTCCCTACAATAGAGTCATATCCAGCATGGGTGAGACAGCCATTCACGTTTAGTGTTGAGACAACAGATGTCAATGATGAATACCTCGATGAAATCATTGAAATTCAGCCAAGCCAGGTTCAACAGGAACTCTTCAGAACAACAACGCTTTCAACGTTTTGGTGTCAACAAATGGTAACGTACCCTGTTATTGCTAAGAAAGCTCTGGAGATTTTCATACCGTTTGTTACAACATATCTTTGCAAGCAATCCTTTTCGAGGATGCTGGACATAAAAGCGAAGAAAATGAACAGACTTTGTTGCGAAAATGACATGAGAGTGGCACTTGCCAAGGTGAATCCGCGCATTTCTGAACTGGTCTCTGAAAGGCAACAGCAGAAGTCACACTGATTTGCAGTAGATATTAATTATTATGTTTTTGTTTTTGTGTGAAAATCATGTTTTGATGATTTTGTTCTTTGAACTCAGTGATGTTGCTGCACGGTTCATTTTGTGCACCAGTAAAACATATACCTATGTTTTAAATTTGAAAAATATCATATTTTATTTTTCCAATTAAGAAGGGTTCGGTGAATGCGCATATGAAACTGGTGGGGTTCAGTACCTCCAACAAGGTTAAGAACCACTGCTCTATAGGTTCAGGGGTGTGTCAGAAATATTTTGGCTTTTTTCACTATCACAATTAATAGGCACACTTGCTGGCATTGGTGTGAAAGGCCTTGGTTTTGATGAATAAGCAAGTTGTATCTGGGTGTACCTAGGCTTGGCTCCTCAATGGCCAATCAGAATGTGCTCCAAGGCGAAAGATGTGATTGCTTCAGGTTGTGTATTTACGGTCTTTTGTCTACTACCTTGGAACTCCAATTCAAATGTTAGTCCGTAATAGTTTGTTAAATGGCTTACAGACAAGAAATGACAAACTATTGACCCTATCCCATCGTTGCTAAATAGGTTAACATGAAACGTTTTGAGGTCCACATTGTTCTAAGTAATTGCATGGCTTCAATAGCATTTACACTGATATAGGGGCTAGGCCTACTGTAAATTGTATTAATGCTGTTCATGTACATGCCAAACATTGTCAATAAGCAAGATTAAATTAATTATTGATAAGGTCTATAAAGAGAACAACTCATTTGAATTAATTTCTAAACAAAATGAAACAACAACTTGTTTTACATAGGCTATGTCACACTTACAGGGACCATAATTTCTCTCCGTGGGCATAGAATATTTAAAAAACGGAGACTATGGAGGGTTTTACGCCCATCCAAAACAACACCTGCATGGCTAAAATAATGTGGGCCTGCCTACAATGCATAGATAAAAAGAGAATGTTAGCTCACTGTTTTACTCCTCTCAAACTTGATATTTTAATTTTGTCAAAATAAAAAAAATCAAGCAGTCTCAGGAGCCGAACCCTTTAGCAAGTCTTAACTACTTAGCGATTGCATTGGGGAGACAAAACAAATCCTTAATTGAGAGGAGGGGAGGCTATGCTTGCTTTTTCATCAAATACAACGAAATTTGAAAAACGTTATTTTTATGTTCCTACATTCGAAGTATACAGGCTCCAAAACCATATTAGGTTACTCCTGTTCCATGTGCTCTATGTGTTCTATGGACAAGGATAAAAAGAAACAGAATGAAGCTAAGCACACGCAAAATCCTAGATGCAAACCTGGTTCAGTCTGCTTTCCAACAGACACTGGGAGATGAATTCACCTTTCAGCAGAACAATAACCTAAAACACAAGGTCAAATATACACTGGAGTTGCTTACCAAGATGACATTGAATGTTCCTGACTGGCCTAGTTCCCGTTTTGACATAAATCTGCTTGAAAATCTATGGAAATAATTGAAAATGGTTGTCTAGGAATGACCAACATCCAATTTGACAGAGCTTGAAGAAGATTGAAAAAAAGAATGGGCAAATGTTGCACAATCTAGGTTTGGAAAGCTCTTAGAAACTTACCCAGAAAGACAGAGCACTGTCAAAGGTGATTCTAGGGCTTGAATACTTATTTAATCAAGATACCGTATAATAATAAAATATATATACAGTACCAGTCAAAGTTTGGACAAACCTAATCATTCAAGGATGTTTCTTTATTTGTACTATTTTCTACATTCTAGAATAATAGTGAAGACATCAAACCTATGAAATAACACATATGGAATCATGTAATAGCCAAAGAAGTTGAAAATAAATCTAACTATACTTTAGATTTTAGATTCCTCAAAGTAGCCACCCTTTGCCTTGATGACAGATTTGCACACTTTTGGCCTTCTCTCAACCAGCTTCACCTGGAATGATTTCCCAACAGTCTTGAAGGAGTCAGTCAATCTGGAAAATTTCAAGAAATTTGAAAGTTTCTTCAAGTGCAGTCGCAAAAACCACCAAGCGCTATGACGAAACTGGCTCTCATGAGGACTGCCACAGGAATGGAAGACCCAGAAGAATGCTTTTCCAACAGTCTTGAAAGAGTTCCCACATATGCTGAGCACTTGTTGGCTGATTTTCCTTCACTCTGCAGTCCAACTCATTCCAAACCATCTCAATTGGGTTGAGGTCGGGTGATTGTGGAGGTCAAGTCATCTGATGAAGCACTCAATCATTCACCTTCTTGGTCAAATAGCCCTTACACAGGCTGGAGGTGTGTTGGGTCATTGTCCTGTTATAAAACAAATGATAGTCCCACTAAGCTCAAACTAGATGGGATAAATAAATCACAGACAGTTTCACCAGCAAAACACCCCCACACCATCACACCTCCTCCTCCATGCTTCATGGTGAGAACCACACATGTAGAGATCATCCGTTCACCTACTCTACATCTCACAATCACACGGCGGTTGGAACCAGAAATCCCACATTTGGACTCATCAGACCAAAGGACAGATTTCCACCAGTCTAATGTCCATTGCTCGTGTTTCTTGGCTAAAGCAAGTTTTTCTTCTTATTGGTGTCCTTTAATATTGGTGTCTTTGAGGCAAATTGACCATGAAGGCCTGATTTCCACAGTGTCCTCTGAACAGTTGTTGAAATGTGTCTGTTACTTGAACTCTGGGAAGAATTTATTTGGGCTGAAATGTCTGATGCAGTTAACTCTCGTGAGCTTATCCTTAGCAGCAGAGGTAACTCTGGGTCTTCTTTTCCTTTTTGCGGTCCTCATGAGAACCAGTTTCATCATAGCGCTGGATGGTTTTTGCAACTGCACTTGAAGAAACTTTCTCTTTGCTTATTTGAGCTGCTCTTGCCATAATATGGACTTCTGTATACCACCCCTACCATGTGACAACGCAACTGATTGCACAAAATTCCACAAATTAACTTTTAACAAGGCACACCTGTTAATTGAAATTCATTCCAGGTGACTACCTCACAAAGCTGGTTGAGAGAATGCCAAGAGTGTGCAAAGCTGTCCTCAAGGCAAAGGGTAGCTACTTTGAAGAATATTAAATATATTTTGATTGTTTAACACTTTTTTGGTTACTACATGTTTGCATATCTGTTCATAGTTTTATTCTACAATGTAGAAAATCATAAAAATAAAGAAAAACCCTACAATGAGTAGGTGTGTCCAAACTTTTGTATATTTGTTACAAATATTTGCATTTTTCTTCCACTTTGACATTAGAGTATTGTGTAGATCATTGACAAAAAAGAACAATTCAACTCATTTTTATACCACTTTTTGTAACATAACTAAATGTGGAATACTTTTGAAGGCACTGTAGGTAAATCAGCCTTTAGTTTTAATGCGTTTGGAATCATTTACAATCCTTTACTATGTTGATTTGTGAATTGTTTGTTCTCAGGGCAGAATTGAGAATGAGACCGTGGTCTCAATTGGGTTCTCTTGAATAAATAAAAGTTCAATATTTTTTTTTTTTTTTGGTGGATATAACGAGGCAACGCAAGGTTAGTCTCTCAAAATGTACCCATTATTTCAATACAATCACATATGGTAAAATGGAACAAGGAAATTAATGTGCCGTATGTCATAAGAGGAAACTCAACAATCAATGTGATGTATTGGAGAGAGTCTAAGCTGTCATGCCCATTGAAATTAATTGTATCTATATTTAGCATCGAAATTACAAGCTGTAGTCCATTTTACGCAGCATTAATTCAAAGATATTAAATTAGGCCATGAGTCCTATCTGTGCCCCCTGAATTTGGCCTCTAGTTCCCCCTAACCCTCTCCAGACACCCATTGCAGAGGGTTAAGAACCATTTACTGCTTTTCAAACCAGGCATTTTCTACTCCCACACATGGGGAATATGCTAAATTCAGCAGAAAGGGTCTTTTTTCATGTTCCACACATGGTGCAAAAATATCAATACATCATTCTGATGTGACATTACGAAAACTGCCTGTAATATGCCACAATGCTTTTAACCTTCTAGTCTTGGAATGGAAAGGACATGATGATGCATATTGGCAAAAAAAATCACCTGCAGTCTGCACAACGTAATGGCTTGTTAAAAGAAACACATACACATGGGAATTTCTTAGCATTTTAACTTGAGGCAGTGTGCTTCTAACCAAATATTTTGTTGATTCTAACCTCAATGTCCCAAAAAGTTTTAAGGTTCTGTGTGAGACAGAAACTGGCATTTTCCCTGCACTGAGAAGCTGTTCACTTGTAACATGTGCACTTTTTATTCCTATTTGTTGATAATCAGTCTTGTTTAAGGCATCAGTGTCACAGGGCATTTGATAGCCCATAGGCAACAGATTCCATTAAGTGCTGGTAAGGCCCCAACATGGCTCCCTCTGGTGAATTGTTTAGTATAGTCTCACAAGCAGTTAGTATGCACAGCAAAAGCAGCCAGCATGTTATTTAATATTGGTATTGACTCTGGGTGTAGACACCACCGCCAATACATAAAACAGAGCCGAGATTAAATTACTTCCAGGGCTTGGAAAGAGAGAGCCGAAGAGGAATGCCATTTGATTTTCTTTGCAGAGAAAAGTAAATAAAACTGGCACTATAGTCGTAATGGCAACTATGTCTAGCCCCTGGCTTCCTCCTGCTGTGAGATATGCTGTATTCAGGCAGAAACGGGGTCTTTCAATTACCTTGAGCTGATACAATGACATCAAATAATAGTTTTCATTTCATTAGGAGTTAATATACTAAACTGTAAACCAATAATTATTTTAGTCAGTACAATCAGTTGAAAACAAATAAAATAAAATTGTCACATGCGTGAATACAACAGTTGTAGACCTTACCGTGAAATGCTTACTTACAAGCCCTTAACCAACAATGCAGTTCAAGAAATATAGTTTATTTTTACTAAATAAACTAAAGTATAAAATAAAATTAAAAATAACACAATAAAATAACAATAATATTAACAAGGCTATATACCGGAACCGAGTCAATGTGCAGGGTTACAGGTTAGTGGTGGTTTGAGGGTCAATATAAATAGTCCGGGTGGCCATTTGATTATTTGTTCAGCACTCTTATGGCTTGGGGGTAGAAGCTGTTAAGGAACCTTTTGGTCCTAGACTTGGTACTCTGGTACTGCTTACTGACTCAGGTTCAGAGCTAGAAGTCCCTTCCCAAAAGATCATCATTTTGAAGCCTCTGTGTTTTCTTTGAGGGCTAAATACCTCTCACATCTGTTCTTGGAAAGCCTTTATAGAGCTGTAGCAGCAAGCTCATGAACATCAGCACCCTGTTAGCACCGGGTGACTGATACATTTTTAATACCACTCTAGGCAACCATTAATGTAGTGCCTGCCTGACAGGGAACAATAAGGCGTGTTTAACACACTTCTTCAAGTCTCTGGTACCTTGGGCCTCTGAGAGGAGGTGTTGCATACAGGCATTACTGAGATGCTCCACACGTCTTTACATTGATCCAAAGTCCAGTTGAAGTTAACCTCAATTTATTTTCCTTTAAGGTGCCATCTGTAATGTCTCATTGTGGCTATATGCTCAAACACACACAAGCACGTACACGCACAAACCCCTAGTTCCATGTAATCCAATCAGTACACATTACTCCCTCAAAGACCCTCCCCCTTAATTCTACTGGGTCAAAAACATTTATTTGTTTTACCAAAACGGACAGTGCAGATCGCACCTTTAAACAAATGCTAAGGGGGACCCTCGTCAGTTCCCAAAGCCTACAACAGAAAAACAAAAGAGTGTGAGCTGCACTGTAGAGCCTCACCATCTCCTCTCCTCTACCTGCCCCTGATGGTATCTCCTGTTCTAATTATGACAGGAGAGAATAAAAGCCCGAGAGAGATTGCCACTGTCATAACATTTATATCTATCGTGCCTCGTGCCTCAAGGTCGCTTTCCGCCATCTTTAAGGCTCCCCTCAGACAAGCCTATTCATAACACAGGTGATCACAATCTCACATTCTGACACCCGAGTTTCCTCAGCTCTATCATTTCCCAGACTCTCTTCCATTAAAATCTCCATCAGGGTAGAGCCAGGACACAGACAGGTCGGAATCCAGGAGATTATATTCAGAAAAACCCTCTAAATCTTAGCTGTAAAGTCTACGTTCTCAAAGAGAGGAGAAGACGGATGGCTCGTTGAACCGAAGAGTCGTTGCACATTCCATAGCTTTAGCTACAGCTACAAAGCGTATTTCTATTAATTAGGGTGCCAGTGAGTATTTTGTGTGGAGGACAACTTGTTAGAACTGTTTATAAATCATTGATAAAAATCTGCCAATTTTCTTTCATGTCATTACATAAAAACGAAAAGGGGGAACATATACAGTACCAGTTAAAGTTTGGACACACCTACTCATTCAAGGGTTTTTCTTTATTTGGACTATTTTCTACATTGTAGAATAATAGTGAAGACATCAAAGCTGGTTGAGAGAATGCCAAGAGTGTGCAAAGCTGTCATCAAGGCAAAGGGTGGCGACTTTGAAGAATCTAAAATCTAAAATATATTTTGATTTGTTCAACACTTTTTTGGTTACTACATGATTCCATATGCATTATTTCATAGTTTTGATGTCTTTACTATTATTCTACATTGTAGAAAATAGTACAAATAAAGAAAAACCCTTGAATGAGTAGGTGTGTCCAAACATTTGACTGGTACTGTATACATAAAATGTACGAGTTGATTTAAAACCTGCTGAAATTCTTTCCCACGGTTAGTGTCTTGATGTCTTTTTTGTATGCAGATAGAATTCGGAAATCTCTACATTACTTTTCCTGTCTTCTTATGTTTGAGAAATTTGAGTTGCACAATCAAATGCTTCTAACTGAAAGAGTCACATTTACTTGCTGATCATGTGTGCCTTTTGGATAGGATATTGCCCAACGCAATTGTATTTTCCATCATTAAGGATATTTAGAATGACAAAAATGTAATAGAGTGGCCTAGTGGGCTTATTCACAAAATGATCTGGTGATCAGGTTATGAAATGACAAAAACCTGAAATATTAAATTATATTTTGTCCTAGATCTATGTGTTATTTTCAGCTGGAGTCATCAAATCAAATCAAATTTTATTTGTCACATACACATGTTTAGCAGATGTTTTTGCGGGTATAGCATATATGCACTTTTATTCCTGTAAGTACACATGTTTAGCAGATGTTTTTGCGGGTATAGCATATATGCACTTTTATTCCTGTAAGTACACATGTGAAACTACATATATATCGATCAAACTATTTTGAAATGTTGATCCCAATGTCACACATTGTCCTATAGAAAGACCCAAAAGCATACCTGAATATCTACTGGGGTGGCGTAATATTTTTAAGAACATCTGAACTGCTAATAACAGATGAAACTCTGTTGTGCTCATTCTTCTCTGATGTGTAAAAATTGATATTGCCATCTACTTGTCTCGATGGATAGTAATATATTGTAATGATCACTTGGGTCCTGACGGCATTTCACACAGCCGACCTGAGAGGAGGCTTTCCCGCAGGATGAGATGCAGTCTGCTGTGACCTGGAACAGGAGGGGCCCAGGGAGCAACCACCAATTTCTACAAGGTCAACAGTTGAGGAAATAACTAGAGCTTCAAAAACAGAGGAGAAACCATGACGACTGTTCTCAAAGACTCAGCTAGCTGTCGTGTTCTCAGCGCACTTTCCCCCACTGGTTTCAGTCGGCTGTAGCGTGTCTAGCTCCTTTTTCAAAGGGGCTTGGTCCTTGGGACAAAAGGACAGATGACTCATGACAAGAAAATGATATTTTCTAACATAGAACAGTGACAGTTAAGTCAAGTGTTTAGCACTTTACCCTATAGGAAGACTTTCAAAATACATTGGGACTATTATATTGAGTTTGAAAACTCTGCTTGTCACTTGGCCCTGACTTTTCCCTCATTTCATAATAGTTTTGCGGATGGCACATCTAATGGGCAGATAGATCCACCATTGCAGGCTTCTTCTACCCTTGTGTTCCCATTCAAAATGTGCCAGAAAAGTCTCTGAGCTGACACGGATCAACCCTTTACTCTGACAAATATCAATTACCGGCTCAGCTAGGCCAATTGTTTGGGCTCGGACTTAGTCCGGAGGGATCTCATTGTGAATTGGATTGGCCGTTTGCAGACCGATGGATAAGGATCTATACCAGGCCTGTCGGTCTTCATGCAGAGACAGGGGTAAGCCCTGACACATTCCTCCCTGTAGTGACCCTGATTGACACTGCCTGATTCTTGATTCCATCCTCTGTGAACCCAACAGGGTTGTACTTTTACAGTGGATGGTTCTGTGAGCGACCGGTTCCTTAGATATAGATTGTCAACTGCCATGTCATTACAGAACAAGACTAATTTAATTCTGGCAAGGCTCATTTTTGGTATAATTTGGGCAGAATTTTAGATGGTAATTTGGTGAAAACAACCACTCCCTGTGTCCTTTCATTTGCCAAAAGTTGGTGAGAAATACATCCTTAATTGACCCTGAGTAGCATTGATAAGAACAGCTGTGTTTTGCTACTAGACCGTCAGTTGTCACCGATAAACGGAATAACTAAAACAGAGATGGGACATTTAAATTTAACATGGCCCCTTTAACGTAAAATTTAAAATGTAACAGCATTCGTTCTCTTTTTTTTCCACCCATTTCAATTCCACAGGGGTCCGACTTAATATATGCAGAATGATCTTTTTCAATTTGACTTATTTAATGAATAATTGATTGGGCCAAGCATTGAAAAAGGTTATTTTAAAACTTGCCATTATTTCAGCAGAGCAGCAACACGTTACTAGTGATGGGACAAGATGGGGAAGTAGGACTTTCTGTATTGTTGGGGAAGGGCATTTTATTTTGTGCTGATCTTGCAGTGGGCCATTCGAGAAAGGTGGACATGCTCTCAATGGGATTGCTGTTCAAATGTCTTTATCCTTCAGGCAGTTCAACGACAGCTAGCTAGTCATAAAGCATGCTCACGGTGTCATACAAGACATTCGAAAAAAGGATGTTTTATTGTCGTCCAATGTTTTGGAGCCCTTTTGGTCCTCCACATAAAATGTGTTGTAACTTTAGAGTAGTGAGTGGGACCTTACATCCATCAAGTTCTCCCAAGTTATTTGGCTCTTCGGTGCACTGAAAAGGAAATTCCACCAAGAAACAAGGCCAGTCCATGATTCCCTGCGGCCCTCTCTCAAACACACTTTCTTTGCAAAGAAAAGAGGAAGAGCTGAGCAGCTGATATTCTGTATGATGAATGAACATCGCAACGAGCCGCAAGGGTGCGGAACTGCCTGTTCTTAAGGTGAAGAAACATTACCTCGGCAGCTTTTATGATCCTTGCCTCGGTTGGCACCACAATTTCAAACTCTCCTAAGGCAGTGGCTTGTGTAGTGCACCTTGTGAGACGCGCCACCAATCCTCCAACTGCAGCTGCCTCCACTCTTTGCAACAGCACCAAAGTGGCACCTTGCATGACAATTAACCATTAATTATTTGGTTAACATGTTTACTTGGCAACTGTCTGCCAGAGGACCATTCTTATGGTTGAAATGAACATTTCTAACATACATTGACAGCTGCGGCAGTTCGCTTCCTTAGCCTATTTCCATTGTTCATTCCCCTCATTGATACCTGCAGTCCGACGTAGGTGGAAACATTCAAAGGGGGTAAAATATGAATGAGTATTGTGCATCTATGATAGTCCCTTATTGATGCACATGTAGATAACACAATGCACTATACACACACGTACACATGGATTTTGTACTGTATATATGTGGCAGTGGTGGAGTAGGGGCCTGAGGGCACACAGTCTGTGAATGTATTGTAATGTTTTTAAATTCTATACACTGCCTTAATTTTGCTGGACCCCAGGAAGAGTAGCTGCTGCCTTGGCAGTGATCCTAATGATGATCCTTAATAAATACAAATAAAAAGACAAACAATTGTTGTATTCCGTGGGCTTCAAGGATTGGAAATGAATATGGATAGTTAGCAACTGCTCAAGCTTACACAAAGAACATAAAGAAACCAGTTCTAACAAATGACCGTTGACTACATACCTATGTCCAAGAGAGGTCATCTATCAACTCAAAGTTCAATATTATAGTATGTGTTTAAAAAAAAGAAAGAGACGTTTCTAATATCAACATCCTGCTCTTTACGAGCCTTGCGGTTTGTGCTGAGTGTCCGCCCTGAGATTGGAAGGTTGGGAGTTCAATCCCTGGTACCCGATGCGTCTCTGCTTGACACTCAGCATAAAGGAGATAGATTGGACTAGTGTCCTGTCCAGGGGATGTACTTGTACATCAAGCTGCCTCACGCTACAGAAACAGGAGATAGATTGGACTAGCGTCCTGTCCAGGGGATGAAAATCTTCATTTCAGTGGGTGTTAGGCTGTACTTGGAACAGGGTTCTCTGTACTGCTGTTGTGTGCAGCTCCCTCTAACATGCTTGTCTCATAGGCTCAGTCCCTAAGCAGGAAAAAAGAGACTGAGTTATATCAAATGAGCTGCTGATCATCTGGAACCAACAGTGTAGAAAGTATGCCTAGTGCATTATAAGACTTTCTATACAATGTCATGTTATCAGCATTAATAATAATAGCTTATGGCTCTTCCTCATGAAATACCTGGCGATTCCCAGCCCTAATGGATATTAGCTGAATGAGGGATGTGGGCATATATTGCCAACGCAACAAAAACAGTTGGGTTTCCACCAAAAGGTAGCTCAAATCCACATGCACGACCCTAAGACTTTCGCCCAGCGTGACACATCCATCAGTGCTATACTGTCCAAGTGTGATTTATGATTTAATAAACTCAACACCTTCTATATGGTTCCCTTTTTGTCTCTATTACGAGGTTGCATGGGAGCCCTTTCCCGTGCTCATGCCATCATCCATAAAAGTGGCACTCTACAACTACACATACTATATGGAACAAACGTGTTGTTTACAGTTTGGTCACAGTCTGTGGCAGAAAGTGCTGGAAAGCGGTTCTGTACTGTATGTCAACATGACTAGGCTTATCTGTCCAGCAGTAGCCTGCCTGCCCCCAGCAAGCTTTATGGAATCAGTTTTGCTTTCCCTGAGTGGAACGCATTCACAACTGGAACACCTGATTTGAGGGGTTCTGAGAGCTGCCGGCTGTTGCTAATAATCTTCATGAAGCAGCAACATACGTGAAAAATGTGGAGTAACCACAAATCAATTATTATTTTATTGAACATGAATGTAAACACGCACTTGAATAAGTGTGTTTAATTAATTATTGTCTCTTTGAAAGATCAACTTGACCCAATTACATAATTTAAAGATATAAAGCATAGAAGTATTTAAATTTCAGAGGTTAGGAGGGTGTTTACTTCAAAGTTTGAGTTATAGATTACAATATCATGAAAATGTTATGCATTCATGCCGAGATATAATCTGCATCCCTAATATGATTACCAATGTACAGGCATAGAGAGAGCAATTTGTTGATGATTTCGGAAAGACACAGCAGAGAGCTTTTACCACCAATGAGGCATATTTTGGACAGTATTGTTTCAGCATAGGCCTATGGCTTTAATATTAAAAATATTTTTGAATGCACTTGTTTGTATATTTCAAAATGTCTAAAGAATTCGATGAACTTGGTATTCCTTGATTGACTTGTGACTAAAGTACCTTGACACTAATAGCTAAGAACTTGGCATCATGCTGTCATCAACTGTGTCACACTTTCAACATACATTATATTTTTGTTTCTTTTTTTTCTTTTTTTTTCAACATACATTATAGCCGAACCCTTGTGATCAAATAGGGCCTCTTAATATGCAAGGGATAATCAAGGAGGGGCAATGCGTTCTTTATGGAAAATAATGAACGACGTGGAAGGTGTGTTCCATGACGCCCTAACAGAGTGGAACTAACCTTCCACGGAGTTGCATTATTTTCCAGAGAACACATAGAGCTGATTATCCCTTTTATACCATGGCTATAATTTAACACATTTGCTGCTTACATTTTTTTCATTTGCAAGTAGAAATGTGTTCAATGTCTACTAAATAGCTACAGTAGTTGCCTTGGTAACCAAACAAACAGACTTGCTAGTTTAGCTAAACAAACCATCAGAACTAGCATGTTATTATGAACATTTAATTCAACAATGCCAATAATGTTTTAAATTCGACTTCTGCTTTCCAAAGCAGCTCAAACATAGAACATGTAAGAAGAACTGTAGCCATTGAATTCTACCGTGCTGATATAGTATACCGTGCGTTATTGGGAAATAATGCACGCTCTAGAATGACAATCAGAAATTCATATTTAACAAGTGTCAGTGCCAGAGTAAATATTGTATATGTTTTTTTGTTGTTGTTTTTTTATCAACTTTTTTGTTTTTGAATAACCTGTTGATACATTATCTGAAATATCTGGTGGTATCCCACAGAATTGCCGGACTGATTATGGCAAGCAAGTTTATATGTTTCTTGACAAGCTAGCTAGCTTGCTAATAGGATTTGAATAATGCAGCAACACAAGTGGACTTGTGGTGTGAGGAGATGCAGAGGCTCGCATTGTAGGGGGCTTTTCAGGACTACTGCTGACAGAGGTGTGGTAGTCTTACTGGTGCTTTTACAGTTGCCGAAGCATCACCCAGGTGGGTGCGACATTTCAATAGTGAACGATCCAGCCTGATCTACAGAGGAGGAGCTGTGAACATCAAAGATAACTAGTCGCCCAAAGAAGAGCTGTCAGATGTCTCTTCCTCCCTGCCTGGCTGTACTATCTTTGCTCCCTCTTATATTACCTCTCTGAAATGCCTATCATCTAAAGAAGACCATCGCACAAGAACAGCCAGCACCCTAGTTTGTCTATTTTGTTTTAAAAGTGACTTTGAGATTTTGTATTTTTTTTAACCTATATTTAACTAGGCAAGTCAGTTAAGAACAAATTCTTATTTTCAATGACGGCCTAGGAACAGTGGGTTAACTGCCTGTTCAGGGGCAGAACGACAGATTTGTACCTTGTCAGTTCGGGAGTTTGAACTTGCAACCTTCCGGTTACTAGTCCAATGCTCTAACCACTAGGCTACCCTGCCGTCTACTTGTAATGAAAAGAGCTATATAAAATACATATATTATTATTATAATTATATTATTATTATTATAAGCTCTTCAAATAAAGAATTCCTGCCCATTTGACTTTTCAGATGCAAATATGTTGGAAAACAATTAATGGGTTTGACCCAGAACATACACACCAAGATGTGAAAAAGGAGGATGCATGAAGTGTAGGAGGAAGGAATGAAGAAAATAAGGAAGACAGAAGCAAACGAGGATAAATGTCCCAAGAAACAAGAAGTTGGAAGATGTTGTGGCAATAAATAAATACAGGTAGTCCAAGTATAAAACTGAGATGAAACTGTCCAGTTTTAGTGATTTTTGCAGCTCATTCCAGTCTTGAGCTGCAGCGAACTGAAAAGAGGAGCGACCCAGGGATGTGTGTGCTTTGGGGACCTTTAACAGAATGTGACTGGCAGAACGGATGTTGTACGTGGAAGATGAGGGCTGCAGTAGATATATAAGTTAGGGAGGAGGGGGGGCATAAGAAGGTTTTATAAATAAGCATCAACCAGTGGGTCTTGCGACAGGTATACAGAGGTGACCAGTTTGCAGAGGAGTATAGAGTGCAGTGATGTGTCCTATAAGCAGCATTAGTGGCAAATCCGATGGCCGAATGGTTAAGAACATCTAGCCGCTCAAGAGTACCCTTACCTGCCGATCTATAAATTACATCTCCGTAATCTAGCATGGGTATGATGGTCATCTGAATCAAGGTTAGTTTGGCAGCTGGGGTGAAAGAGGAGCGATTACAATAGAGGAAACCAAGTCTAGATTTAACTTTAGCCTGCAGCTTTGATATGTGCTGAGAGAAGGACAGTGTACTGTCTAGCCATACTCCCAAGTACTTGTATGAAGTGACTACTTCAAGCTCTAAACATTCAGAGTTCGTAATCACACCTGTGGGGAGAGGGGCATTCTTCTTACCAAACCACATGACCTTGGTTCTGAACAAGGTTAAGGGCAGAGAAAGCATGTTGGACACTAAGAAAGCTTTGTTGTAGAGCATTTAACACAAAATCCGGGGAGGTGCCAGCTGAGTATAAGACTGTATCATCTGCATATAAATGGATGAGAGCTACCTACTGCCTGAGCTATGTTGTTCATGTAAATTGAGAAGAGCGTGGGGCCTAGGATCGAGCCTTGGGGTACTCCCTTGGTGACAGGCAGTGGCTGAGAGAGCAGATGTTCTGACTTCATACACTGCACTCTTCGAGACAGGTAGTTAGTAAACCAGGCCAAAGACCCCTCAGAGACACCAATACTCCTTAGCCGGCCCAGAAGAATGTAATGGCATACAGTATCAAAAGCTTTGGCCAAGTCTATAAAAATAGCATGACATCATTGAGGACCTTTAAGATTGCAGTTACACATACATAACCTGAGTGGAAACCAGATTGCATACCAGAGAGAATACTAGACATTATACTGTATATACAGAATAAAAATAATCAATTTGCATGACAATTAATCATTACCCAAAATTACATAATTGCCACAGCCCTACTCTATATGTTAGTAGGTACCTCATCAATGGGACTGGATCTTTTGTTCTATATAGAATTTACAAAACAGTTATAAAAGTTACATCAGAAGACTTTCCTTGACTACTTGTAATTATACAAATGGACTAAGTTTTCTGAAACAAATTAGCAAAAGATAAAGGACCACATATAATAACCCCTACACACTTAAAATAACCCCTATAACAAAATGACTTGAAGAGGTCCTTGTCCTATCTTTCTGTGGTATAATTGCTGACATCAGTAGTTCAAATATTGGAGCAAATAAAAGTGATAAGGGCTGGGGATTTCATTGTCTTGTCTTTTTCCGCTTTTGCCAAATTAAACAGACCAGAGATCTGCCCATTCATTTCCATTAGTTCCCTAGAGAATAGTCTGATATTCAAATCCAAGAACTAATTAGTAGCCTTACAACTGACTTTAATGGGGATGGATAATAGTTTAAAATACGCAAGCGGATTGGTCTGTGTTGGGAGTTTAAGAAATTTGAGGGATGTTAATATCTCAATCTTGCTGCACAATACCAAAAAAAAGGACAGAAGATGAGGTCAGAAGATGTCCACTCCAGTGAGTTATGATTGCAATTAGAAGGATATGGACAAAATCTGTCCGACATGTCTAGAATTACAATTTAAAGGCGGCTGCAAAAGCAAACCTTTCAGACTTGTGAGTTAAGTGTGCTTCTTCTGTAATACCTCCATGAGCTCATCAGTCCTTAGATTCTCACAGATTACTTGGCAGCGTGGGGCGTTAAGGAGAGAGAGCTGGCAGTATCTGCATGCCACTATCAAACACCCCACCTGCTTTGACCTTTCCATTAATAACAGCCTTCAGTGCAGGCTCGGAATGTACAATCTGGAAAGCTCTCAGATTCAGTGTACAGCAGCTTGAGCTGTTGCTCTAGTCTAGTGAGAGAAGGGGTGAGTGAGAAAAGAAGCCATTCCCCAAAGATCTCCCCCAAGCCCAGTAATCCTTGCCAGACACATGAAACATACAACAAATAAAGGATACTAAAGAGGAATAAATATGGATGAAAAAAAGATGCAGGTGCTGAGAATAGAGGTTTTACTGTTGACGTGTTCACTGAGGAATGACATTCTGAGACAAATTTATCAGATTTGTCATCTAATTCAGTTTATAGCAAAGCAAGCATTAATGAATTGTGTGTCTAGTTGCGTAATCTGCAGGCAGCATCTTGTACTAGTAGAAAAACACTTCCATGGTTTTCCATGAACGACTTAAAGGGGCAATCTGTAGTTCAAACAAAACCAAATCTTCACCTGCCACTGTTGGGTAAACAACTGAGGTTTGGGGCAGGAGAAATAAAATCAAATGTTTTTTTTACCAAGTTACCCTAGGCAACACTTAACTGGAAATTTAAAAGTCCAAAAATGGTTTTACCATTAGCAGATTTCCCCTTATATAACAAGTTACTTCCACCATTTTGAACTAGTTCAGATTTAAGTGATAATGCTAGAGGATATATTGGCATGGGTGTTGTTTGTCGAAGGTCGGCAAACCGTGCCAATATATCCTCCAAACACCGGCTTCGAGGGCATTATCACTTTTATACAATGTTCTGCCAACATATTCAAATAATGATTGACATATTTTTATAGAAAAAAATATTTTGATGAATTTATTCATACTATTTCATCCTTACACAAAAATATAGTCCCAACAAAAATCATGGGCTGCTACCCAAATAGGTTTGGTTGCCAGAGACGCGACCTGGTCATTAAGTATTTTTGTTCTAAATCTATGGACGCAAGCCAGTCATTCATTCTGAATGTTCTGTTGCCATGATGACTGGTAACGTTCTTATCCTTTGATTGCTAGCTATCCAACTTTGGCTTAACACAGTCACATCACACGGTGATTTTTGTTTTGGGTACATACAGAACAATGAGCTAATGATGTGAGAATTTGCCTGGCATAGAATATTTGCTTTCAAGCCAGGCCACTGTTCAGAAGAGATAGCCAATTACACAGCAAATACAATCACAATCACAGCTGGAATGTCAGGAAACTATATGCATTTCATGTTTTTCTATTGACCTTTCTTTGTATATATCAATAAAAATGATGCTGATTCATGATTTCGACTGGGGGAGAAAAGCTGCCAGCCTGTCTTATCCCGACTCCCAACCCATTCATTACCATAGGACAGCTGGAGATCGAATTTAAATATTGAAACAATGTTGCAAATGTTGGACAGACAGACAGCAAGGTTTATACAAATCTCCGCTGTTGAAAACAAAATGCTAGTCTAAAAGAAAAGGTAGATAATGTCTAGATGCTTTTTACAGTGTGGATCTAGTACAAGTATTCCAAAACCGGGGTTCACGCGCAATGCCGTCGGGGGAATGCCAAATAAAAATGTGATTCACGTTTTTAAAAAATATTTATTTATTTATTCACATTTTCAAACAATCCATTTATAATTGCCAACGGGGCTATACATTTGGGTGAGTTTTTTTTCTTGCCTGAGTAGCTTCGTTTCACTGCCATAAATAAAATTAAACCATCTAGTGTTCAGCGAAATAACAAAACAATGTCAATTACAGGTAGCGTAGTAAAATAACTAGCATCCAATAATTAACCGGTACTCTCTCACGGGAATTCCAATAGAGACACATACCAGCTCTATTGGTAGTACTACACCTGCACCTGTCAATGACAAGTTGTTCTGCTTCCAAGAGCACATCCAATGCTAGTATCAGTAATTCTACATTTGTTGTTAGCCCAGCTAGCATGGACACTGACAGTTGTGAATCTGATGCAGCCGAAGAGCTACTGCCCGGGAAAGCACCGAACAACAGACAGGGATGTTGGACCATCGAAGAGGTGCAAATATGATGAGAACTACATTGATTTGGGGTTCACTTATATTGGGAGTAGTGCCTTTCTGTAATGGCTTTCCTCCTCTTCGTCTGAAGAGGAGAGGCGAGAAGGATCGGAGGACCAATATGCGGCGTGGTAAGTGTCCATGGTTGTTTATTTAAACACAAACTGAACACTCCATACAAAAACAATAAACGTAACGTGAATAACCAAAACCGAAAACAATACCGTGTGGTGTAAAACACAGACACGTAAACAATCAACCACAAAAACACAGTGAAACCCAGGCTACCTAAGTATGATTCTCAATCAGAGACAACTAACGACACCTGCCGCTGATTGAGAACCATACTAGGCCGAACACAGAAAAACAACCTAGACACACAAAACATAGAATGCCCACCCAGCTCACGTCCTGACAAACACTAAAACAAGGAAAACAAAGAACTATGATCAGAACGTGACAGTACCCCCACCCCCAAGGGGCATCTGTCTGCGGTGGCGGCGCTGGACGTGGACCCCACTCCATCATTGTCTTTGTCCACCTCCTTAGCGTCCTTTGAGTGGCGACTCTCACCGCCAACCTTGGCCTAGGAACCCTAACAACGGGCAGCTCCGGACTGAGGGGCAGCTCAGGAGTGTTCGTCAGCTTAGGACTGAGGTAGCTCATGACTGAGAGGTAGCTCATGACCGAGGGGTAGCTCAGGACTGAGGGGTACCTCAGGCCTGAGGGGTAGCCTAGGACTGAGAGGTAGCTCAGGACTGAGGGGTAGCTCAGGACTGAGGGGTAGCTCAGGACTGAGAGGTAGCTCAAGCTGGTTGACGGCTCTGGCAGCTTCTGGCTGACTGACGGCTCTGGCAGCTCCTGGCTGACTGGCGGTGTCATGTTTTGTCATTTATTATCTTGTCTTGTCCCTGTGCTTCCCATTCTATTCGTTTCCCTCTGCTGGTCTTATTAGGTTCTTTCCCTCTTTCTATCCCTCTCTCTCCCCCTCCCTCTCTCACTCTCTCGCTCTCTCTTCTCTCTATCGTTCCGTTCCTGCTCCCAGCTGTTCCTATTCCCCTAATCAATCATTTAGTCTTCCCACACCTGTTCCCGATCCTTTCCCCTGATTAGAGTCCCTATTTCTTCCTTTGTGTTCCGTTCCTGTCCTGTCGGTTCCTTGTCTAGAATTCACCGTGCTGTGTTTGTGTATCGCCCTGTCGTGTCGTGTTTTCCTCAGATGCTGCGTGGTGAGCAGGTGTCTGAGTCTGTCTGGTTCAAGTGCCTTCCCGAGGCAACCTGCTGTTCACCTGCTGTTCAAGATCGAGTCTCCAGTTTGTCCTCGTCATTTCGAGTGAAAGTTGTGTTTTTTGTTTGTATTTACTTTACTGGATTAAAGACTCTGTTTTCGCCAAGTCGCTTTTGGGTCCTCTTTCACCTGCATGACAGAAGGAACCGACCAAGGAATGGACCCAGCGACTTCAGACGCTCGTTACACTGCCGTCGAGATCCAAGGAGCCATGCTCGGCAGACACGAGCAGGAATTGTCTGCTGCTCGCCATGCCGTGGAGAACCTGGCCGCTCAGGTTTCCGACCTCTCTGGACAGTTCCAGAGTCTACGTCTCGTGCCACCTGTTACTTCCTGGCCTGCCGAGCCTCCAGAACCTAGGGTTAATAACCCACCTTGCTACTCCGGGCAGCCCACTGAGTGCCGCTCCTTTCTCACGCAGTGTGAGATTGTGTTCTCTCTCCAACCCAACACATACTCTAGAGAGAGAGCTCGGGTTGCTTACGTCATTTCACTCCTTACTGGCCGGGCTCGAGAATGGGGCACAGCTATCTGGGAGGCAAGGGCTGATTGCTCTAACAAGTTCCAGAACTTTAAAGAGGAGATGATTCGGGTTTTTGACCGTTCAGTTTTTGGTAGGGAGGCTTCTAGGGCCCTGGCTTCCTTATGCCAAGGTGAACGGTCCATAACGGATTATTCTATTGAGTTTCGCACTCTTGCTGCCTCTAGTGAGTGGAACGAGCCGGCGCTGCTCGCTCGTTTTCTGGAGGGACTCCACGCAGTGGTTAAGGATGAGATTCTCTCCCGGGAGGTTCCTTCAGATGTGGACTCTTTGATTGCTCTCGCCATCCGCATAGAACGACGGGTAGATCTTCGTCACCGGGCTCGTGGAAGAGAGCTCGCATCAGCGGTGTTTCCCTGCTCCGCATCGCAACCATCTCCCTCCTCTGGCTCAGAGTCTGAGCCCATGCAGCTGGGAGGGATTCGCATCTCGACTAAGGAGAGGGAACGGAGGATCACCAACCGCCTGTGCCTCTATTGCGGAGTTGCTGGACATTTTGTTAATTCATGTCCAGTAAAAGCCAGAGCTCATCTGTAAGCGGAGGGCTACAGGTGAGCGCAACTACTCAAGTCTCTCCATCAAGATCCTGTACTACTTTGTCGGTCCATCTACGCTGGACCGGTTCGGGTGCTACATGTAGTGCCTTGATAGACTCTGGGGCTGAGGGTTGTTTCATGGACGAAGCATGGGTTCGGAAACATGACATTCCTTTCAGAGAGTTAGAGAAGCCTACGCCCATGTTCGCCTTAGATGGTAGTCATCTTCCCAGTATCAGATTTGAGACACTACCTTTAACCCTCACAGTATCTGGTAACCACAGTGAGACTATTTCTTTTTTGATTTTTCGTTCACCGTTTACACCTGTTGTTTTGGGTCATCCCTGGCTAGTATGTCATAATCCTTCTATTAATTGGTCTAGTAATTCTATCCTATCCTGGAACGTTTCTTGTCATGTGAAGTGTTTAATGTCTGCCATCCCTCCCGTTTCTTCTGTCCCTACTTCTCAGGAGGAACCTGGCGATTTGACAGGAGTGCCGGAGGAATATCATGATCTGCGCACGGTCTTCAGTCGGTCCCGAGCCAACTCCCTTCCTCCTCACCGGTCGTATGATTGTAGTATTGATCTCCTTCCGGGGACCACTCCTCCTCGGGGTAGACTATACTCTCTGTCGGCTCCCGAACGTAAGGCTCTCGAGGATTATTTGTCTGTGTCTCTTGACGCCGGTACCATAGTGCCTTCTTCCTCTCCGGCCGGGGCGGGGTTCTTTTTGTTAAGAAGAAGGACGGTACTCTGCGCCCTGCGTGGATTATCGAGGGCTGAATGACATAACGGTTAAGAATCGTTATCCGCTTCCCCTTATGTCATCAGCCTTCGAGATTCTGCAGGGAGCCAGGTGCTTTACTAAGTTGGACCTTCGTAACGCTTACCATCTCGTGCGCATCAGAGAGGGGGACGAGTGGAAAACGGCGTTTAACACTCCGTTAGGGCATTTTGAGTACCGGGTTCTGCCGTTTGGTCTCGCCAATGCGCCAGCTGTTTTTCAGGCATTAGTTAATGATGTTCTGAGAGACATGCTGAACATCTTTGTTTTTGTCTATCTTGACGATATCCTGATTTTTTCTCCGTCACTCGAGATTCATGTTCAGCACGTTCGACGTGTTCTACAGCGCCTTTTAGAGAATTGTCTCTACGTAAAGTCTGAGAAGTGCTCTTTTCATGTCTCCTCCGTTACTTTTCTCGGTTCCGTTATTTCCGCTGAAGGCATTCAGATGGATTCCGCTAAGGTCCAAGCTGTCAGTGATTGGCCCGTTCCAAGGTCACGTGTCGAGTTGCAGCGCTTTTTAGGTTTCGCTAATTTCTATCGGCGTTTCATTCGTAATTTCGGTCAAGTTGCTGCCCCTCTCACAGCTCTTACTTCTGTCAAGACGTGTTTTAAGTGGTCCGGTTCCGCCCAGGGAGCTTTTGATCTTCTAAAAGAACGTTTTACGTCCGCTCCTATCCTCGTTACTCCTGACGTCACTAGACAATTCATTGTCGAGGTTGACGCTTCAGAGGTAGGCGTGGGAGCCATTCTATCCCAGCGCTTCCAGTCTGACGATAAGGTTCATCCTTGCGCTTATTTTTCTCATCGCCTGTCGCCATCTGAGCGCAACTATGATGTGGGTAACCGTGAACTGCTCGCCATCCGCTTAGCCCTAGGCGAATGGCGACAGTGGTTGGAGGGGGCGACCGTTCCTTTTGTCGTTTGGACAGACCATAAGAACCTTGAGTACATCCGTTCTGCCAAACGACTTAATGCCCGTCAAGCTCGTTGGGCGTTGTTTTTCGCTCGTTTCGAGTTTGTGATTTCTTACCGTCCGGGTAGCAAGAACACCAAGCCTGATGCCTTATCCCGTCTGTTTAGTTCTTCTGTGGCTTCTACTGATCCCGAGGGGATTCTTCCTTATGGGCGTGTTGTCGGGTTAACAGTCTGGGGAATTGAAAGACAGGTTAAGCAAGCACTCACGCACACTGCGTCGCCGCGCGCTTGTCCTAGTAACCTCCTTTTCGTTCCTGTTTCCACTCGTCTGGCTGTTCTTCAGTGGGCTCACTCTGCCAAGTTAGCTGGTCATCCCGGTGTTCGAGGCACTCTTGCGTCTATTCGCCAGCGCTTTTGGTGGCCGACTCAGGAGCGTGACACGCGCCGTTTCGTGGCTGCTTGTTCGGACTGCGCGCAGACTAAGTCGGGTAACTCTCCTCCTGCCGGTCGTCTCAGACCGCTCCCCATTCCTTCTCGACCATGGTCTCACATCGCCCTAGACTTCATTACCGGTCTGCCTTTGTCTGCGGGGAAGACTGTGATTCTTACGGTTGTCGATAGGTTCTCTAAGGCGGCACATTTCATTCCCCTCGCTAAACTTCCTTCCGCTAAGGAGACGGCACAAATCATTATCGAGAATGTATTCAGAATTCATGGCCTCCCGTTAGACGCCGTTTCAGACAGAGGCCCGCAATTCACGTCACAGTTTTGGAGGGAGTTCTGTCGTTTGATTGGTGCGTCCGTCAGTCTCTCTTCCGGGTTTCATCCCCAGTCTAACGGGCAAGCAGAGAGGGCCAATCAGACGATTGGTCGCATACTACGCAGCCTTTCTTTCAGAAACCCTGCGTCTTGGGCAGAACAGCTCCCCTGGGCAGAATACGCTCACAATTCGCTTCCTTCGTCTGCTACCGGGTTATCTCCGTTTCAGAGTAGTCTGGGTTACCAGCCTCCTCTGTTCTCATCCCAGCTTGCCGAGTCCAGCGTTCCCTCCGCTCAAGCGTTTGTCCAACGTTGTGAGCGCACCTGGAGGAGGGTGAGGTCTGCACTTTGCCGTTACAGGGCACAGACTGTGAGAGCCGCCAATAAACGCAGGATTAAGAGTCCAAGGTATTGTTGCGGCCAGAGAGTGTGGCTTTCCACTCGCAACCTTCCTCTTACGACAGCTTCTCGTAAGTTGACTCCGCGGTTCATTGGTCCGTTCCGTGTCTCCCAGGTCGTCAATCCTGTCGCTGTGCGACTGCTTCTTCCGCGACATCTTCGTCGCGTCCATCCTGTCTTCCATGTCTCCTGTGTTAAGCCCTTTCTTCGCACCCCCGTTCGTCTTCCCTCCCCCCTCCCGTCCTTGTCGAGAGCGCACCTATTTACAAGGTACATAAGATCATGGACATGCGTTCTCGGGGACGGGGTCACCAATACTTAGTGGATTGGGAGGGTTACGGTCCTGAGGAGAGGAGTTGGGTTCCGTCTCGGGACGTGCTGGACCGTTCACTCATTGATGATTTCCTCCGTTGCCGCCAGGATTCCTCCTCGAGTGCGCCAGGAGGCGCTCGGTGAGTGGGGGGTACTGTCATGTTTTGTCATTTATTATCTTGTCTTGTCCCTGTGCTTCCCATTCTATTCGTTTCCCTCTGCTGGTCTTATTAGGTTCTTTCCCTCTTTCTATCCCTCTCTCTCCCCCTCCCTCTCTCACTCTCTCGCTCTCTCTTCTCTCTATCGTTCCGTTCCTGCTCCCAGCTGTTCCTATTCCCCTAATCAATCATTTAGTCTTCCCACACCTGTTCCCGATCCTTTCCCCTGATTAGAGTCCCTATTTCTTCCTTTGTGTTCCGTTCCTGTCCTGTCGGTTCCTTGTCTAGAATTCACCGTGCTGTGTTTGTGTATCGCCCTGTCGTGTCGTGTTTTCCTCAGATGCTGCGTGGTGAGCAGGTGTCTGAGTCTGTCTGGTTCAAGTGCCTTCCCGAGGCAACCTGCTGTTCACCTGCTGTTCAAGATCGAGTCTCCAGTTTGTCCTCGTCATTTCGAGTGAAAGTTGTGTTTTTTGTTTGTATTTACTTTACTGGATTAAAGACTCTGTTTTCGCCAAGTCGCTTTTGGGTCCTCTTTCACCTGCATGACAGGCGGCTCTGGAATTTTGATGCAAACACCATAATTGAGAAATGTACACATTCAGATATATAGTTATGTGTGTTTCCTGTCCTTCATGAGGTCACCAAATGAAAAACACTCAACATAACTGTCCCTTAAGTGTCCACGGACCCTTCCCACATTCTCACAAGTGGACATATAATTTAATTTTCCCATTTTGGGGATTTAGGAGTTTGGCCATGTGAAATCCTTTGTTCTCTCTCTGTATTCTCTCTTTCTGCATGGCCAGGGAGCTAGAGTCTCCACCAGGAATTTATGACCTGAGATAACAGAACCTGGGAGTAGGAGAAAGTGAGAGAGGGGGAAGCCACGATCTACACCCAGAGAGGGCCACGTCATGACAGTGAGCTACCAAGTGGCTAGGACAGGCAAGCCCCATACTATTGTGGAGGACTTAAATCTTCCTGCTGCCACAGAAATGGTTGGGACAATGCTGGGGGAAAAGGCCAAAAAAAACTATACATGTATAGACAATGTCTTCATCAAACAACACTGTTTCATGACGCATCATTGACATGGCAGGAGATGTTTTGAAACAATTACTGCTTCGCATACACGCCAGTGAATTCTATGCATAACAGCTGGATGAATTAACAGACGTGGCGGGCCTGGCACAGCTCCTGGTATATGTCCGTTAAGTTTAAGGGGGTCAATTAAGGAAGACATCCTCTTCTGCAAACCGACACCACTTGGGTACACTGCAGCATCTGCCAAGAGGCGGGATTATTTTCATGTTGCTCGTTGAGGTTTTCCTCAGTTTGTTCACGTGTGTACAGTGTTGTAGGGAATGACTGTGTGACTGTGTGTTCCTATGTCTTGGGCATTAATTGGTATTGTACCTGACCCATTTTTGGACTTGCCTATTAAAGACTCTCGTTTGACATCTCTGCTCTCCTGCGCTTGACTACCTTAAGTACAAAGTCGCAACAGTCTCCCTGCCATGGCTTTTGCACTATTGGTACAGATACCAACACATCTTGACCACCAACGTCCATTTGATGTCACAAAGCTGTCCAGTATGTTTCGGACACTACAGTGTCACAAAGCTGTCCAGTACGTTTTGTTAAAAACAAAGCCCCTGAATCCTTGTGTATTTTCTGCACTATGCAATGATATGGGCCGTGACCATGTTACACTTTTACAACATACTGGTTATCAAGGGGCAAAGTATTGACACATTTAGTTTTTAATTGAGAGACTATTTTAAAGTTTTTTTTACTGACCATCATTTTCACTTTCCTGACCGCTTTGACGAGTTTCTCACACCACTGGCCTATCTGGGTGATGTTTTTTCTCGCCTGAATGATCTGAATCTAGGATTACAGGGACTCTCTGCAACTCTATTCAATGTGAGGGACAAAATTGAGGCTATGATTAACCTCTTCAACCTATGGGGGCGCTATGTCATTATTGGATAAAAAAAACGTGCCCGTTTTAAGCGCAATATTTTGTCATGAAAAGATGCTCGCCTATGCATATAATTGCCAGCTTTGGAAAGAAAATACTCTGACGTTTTCAAAACTGCAAAGATATTGTCTGTGAGTGCCCCAGAACTGATCTTACAGGCGAAACCAAGATGAAACTTCAAACAGGAAATGAGCAGGATTTTTGACGCTCTGTTTTACTATCGTCTCCTTATAAGGCTGTGAATATGCTGTGAACGAGTTTATGGGCTCTGCCGTTCGTCCAAGATGTCTGCAGCATTGTGACGTGTTTGTAGGCATATCATTGGAAGATTGACCATAAGAGACTACATTTACCTGGTGTCCCGCCCGGTGTCCTGTGTCGAAATTATTGCGTAATCTGTAGGTCCATGCGCGTTCCATTTCTTCAGAAGAGAAAGTCAACTGCCACGAAGGATTTATCGTCGATAGATATGTGAAAAACAACTTGAGGATTGATTCTAAACATCGGTTTGCCATGTTTCTGTCGATATTATGGAGTTCATTTGGAAAAAAGTTCGCGTTTTAATGACTTAATATATATATACATTTTTTTTTCTTACCCAAACGTGATGAAAAAACGGAGTGATTAGTCGACACAAATAATATTTTTTGTAAAAACGGAACATTTGCTATCTAACTGAGAGTCACCTACATTTACATTTACATTTAAGTCATTTAGCAGACGCTCTTATTCAGAGCGACTTACAAATTGGTGCATTCACCTTATGACATCCAGTGGAACAGTCACTTTACAATAGTGCATCTAAATCTTAAAGGGGGGGGGTGAGAGGGATTACTTATCCTATCCTAGGTATTCCTTGAAGAGGTGGGGTTTCAGGTGTCTCCGGAAGGTGGTGATTGACTCCGCTGTCCTGGCGTCGTGAGGGAGTTTGTTCCACCATTGGGGGGCCAGAGCAGCGAACAGTTTTGACTGGGCTGAGCGGGAGCTGTACTTCCACCTCATTGAAAACATCTGAAGTTCTTCAAAGTAAATTATTTTATTTGAATCCTTTTCTGGTTTTTGTGAATATGTTGCATGCTGAAAGACAGGCATAATCCTATGCTAGGCTATCAATACTGTTACATAAATGCTTGTTTAGCTATGGTTCAAAAGCATATTTTGAAAATCTGAGATGACAGTGTTGTTAACAAAAGGCTAAGCTTGAGAGCAAATAGATTAATTTCATTTAATTTGCGATTTTCATGAATAGTTAACGTTGTGTTATGCTAATGAGCTTGCGGATAGATTTACACAATCCTGGATACAGGTTTTATTCGTAGCTAAACGTGACGCAGAAAACGGAGCGATTTGTCCTAAACAAATAATCTTTCAGGAAAAACTTAAACATTCGCAAATAGATTAATTTCATTTCAATTGCGATTTTCATGAATAGTTAACGTTGCGTTATGGTAATGAACTTGAGGCTGTAGTCACGATACCGGATCCGGGATGGCTCGAAGCAAGAAGTTAAGAAGTTGGAGCTCTTCTCTGTCTGCATTAACAATGACAACACACAGGTCTTTCCATCATTGTATGGAAAGACAATGTCAAATGTGATACAGCGAAGCACCTAGGTGAGTTTACATTTACATTTACATTTAAGTCATTTGGTGTGCAATTAAGCAGGTACTTTCCCGAAATGGATGACACAAACAACTGGATTCGCTATCCCTGTTATGCCCTGCCTCCAGTCCACTTACCGATATCTGAACAAGAGAGACTCATCGAAATTACAACAAGCAGTTGTGTGAAAATTGAATTTATTCAGAAGCCACTGCCAGATTTCTGGATTAGGCTGCGCTCAGAGCATCCTGCCTTGGCAAATTGCACTGTTAAGTTACTCTGATGCCTTTGCAACCATGTACCTATGTGAGAGTGGATTCTCGGCCCTCACTAGCATGAAAACTAAATACAGGCACAGACTGTGTGTGGAAAAAGACAGACTCTCTCCAATACAACCCAAAATTGCAGAGTTATGTGCATCCTATAAAGCACACCCTTCTCATTAACCTGTGGTGAGTTATTCACATTTTTTACGAACAAATAAGGTTTTATATGTAAGATGGCTAAGTAAAGAGCAAAATGATTGATTATTATTAGATTATTATCTGTGCCCTGGTCCTATAAGAGCTCTTTGTCACTTCTCACGAGCCGGGTTGTGACAAACTCACAGTTATTCTTATGTTTAATAAATGTATTGTATAGTGTGTGTGTGGCAAGCTTACAATGATGGCAAAAAACAACATTTGAGAGTGCGCTGACCCTGGTGCTAGATGGGTTACGCAGCGGCAGGTTGAATGTTTAAAAGGGTTCGGAACTATAAAAATTTTGGGACCTCTGATATATAGTATATAAATTATCTGGCTGGGTTGACGAGTCAGTGGATTGAGCAGTCAGACGGAATAGAGTAAATAGGCATTTGTGGAAATTGTGAAATAGACACTGGCTGGAATGCGGATTTAACCAATTAGCATCCAGGATTAGAGCCACCTGTTATATAAATATTATGTAGACAGTGTTTTACTGTAGAGTCACCTGAATACATTCACTGCATGCATTGTACACTAAGGTCATGATGCCAAACATCATTAAAATCGTCTCTCTATACACCAAGGCAGCTAGAGGTGGCATGCCAATATCTAACCTACTCCTGTTGGCCAATGTAATCCAATTTTCTCGCTGACATGATATTCAACACCTGCCATGTCCCCAATATCCTGACAGCACTGACAATGAGCAGCCAGTCCCTCCAAATATCATCAGAATAGACAGAAGAAATGTCACAGCATGTAAAAACATTGTTCCCGCCGGGAGTCTTTCAAAGGACATCCATTTGTGGATGAAATGTAGATTTCCTCTCCACTTTGAGTGCATGAAATTAACCTTCCCATATTACCAACCCTTGTACTTGCTGACGAGGCGTGTCGTTTTTGTCCTGAACACCGCTGCGATGAAAGTCATTCCATACAAGCCTATATCTCTTCATTACATTAGGGTCCAGCTTCAGCTTTTTACAGTCTAATTGACCGCAAGGTGTTTCGCTGGCATGCCATACATTTACATATCACAAGAGATTATTCATACACATTTTCAATTAAACAGACCACTGCTGTCTGTATAATCATGTAGGTAATTATACAGGTGATATGGCATAAGCTTAAAGGGATAGTTCAGGATTTTGGCAATGAGGCCCCCCAGAGTCAGATGAAAATGTGGATACTGTTGTGTTCACCTTGGGGTCATGATAGGGGCTGTACCAAATGTTTGATGTATTATAATAATTGATTATGCTTATGTTGTATTAATAGAAAGGGAGGTGTTATAAGACCCCTCCCCCTTACCTTTATAGGGTCCTAGCCTGCAGATTAACAAAATATATTTACATTATAAGGTTTAACATTGTTCCACAGTACTTTTCTAGTCTTTGCTTCTTATAAAAAACGGTCTGAGAGATGTGCGAGTTATGGCAGTCAAAACAGGGTGTCTGTGAGAAAGAGCCTCAAAGATAAAAGAGATGCAGAGACACAGAACTCTGCAGGGGAGTGAAAGAGATAAGAGACTATTCAGACATTCCACTATAAATCAACTTGGGGAGTGGACATTTACTGCTGAGCCTTTAGATAACACTGAAACTCTTGTTTGTATAGCTGTGTAGGCATGGGTTTGGTCTCATGAGTAGAAGGTAATGACATAGGCAGTGACTTTACTAAGATGTATGATTGCAGACATAATAAAACAACTTGGACCCTTTTCTATTTTGCAGAACTTACTCTGAAACATGCTTGCTATGTTCCTGTTGTCAACGTCTGTCTGCAATTCATTAATAAAGGTTTTTGATTGATTTTCATAAAGATATTGTCTAATTGCTGATTTCACCAATGAGCCAATGATTGACAAGGAACAAGGAACGAACCCCAACAATACCATTTTATATCTCTGCGTGCAGTTAGTTGCCATACAGCATTTGCACAATAGTTAACTAGTGTTAGCGCAATGACAGGAAGTCTATGGGAATACCTAGCATGTTAGCTGCTCCTGTAGACTTCCAGTCATTGGGCTAACACTAGTTAGCATTGGCTCACAAAACTACTTCTTATGGCCCATTTCCATACCGTGTTTAACCCAAAAGGCTCAGACAAAAGGCTGGTATTCGTGTCTCACTGGGTATGGGCTTCGGCAGACCGGCCCTCACTTGGGGCCAAAGCCAGGCCACTGGTACTTTTCAGCTGACATTTACATAAAAATGGATTACATGAACTTCAACACCTCACAAAGCAACTGTTTTGATTATGCAGAGGTAGTTGATTCTGCTCTTCACTGTCAGCCCTAGCTATGGAAACACAATTTCCCTAGTATAACATAGGGGTGTATACACTAATGCAACACTGGTGTTACAGTCGAAAAGCAGCGTAACTTCCTTCATACTAGACGCAGATACATAAAAAATGGTATCCACGAGTTCATCTGACTTTAGGGAAGTAGATAAAGGGCCTCATTGACAAAATTCCGAACTCTCCCATTTGACAACAGCATTTGGATATTTGAAGCAGCAATTAGGGCAACCCAACCAAATTCACATAGAAATGTTAGTTTTGGATCTGTCATTCTCATTGAAAGCAAGAAGCACTAAATCTGTCCTATGTGTGCTAATTCTGGTCATGGGTGCACCTCAGCCACACTCAAGGTCCTAAACGATATCATAACCGCCATCGATAAAACACAGTACTGTGCAGCCGTCTTCATTGACCTGGCCAAGGCTTTTGAGTCTGTCAATCACCGCATTCTTATTAGCAGACTCAATAGCCTTGGATTCTCAAATGACTGACTTGCCTGGTTCACCAACTACTTCTCAGATAGAGTTCAGTGTGTCAAATGCACTGGTGCACCGGTATATGGCACTGGTCATCCCCAAAGCCAACACTTCCTTTGGCGGTCTTTCCTTCCAGTTCTCTGCTGCCAATGACTGGAACGAATTGCAAAAATCACTGAAGCTGGAGTCTTATATCTCTCTAACTTTAAGCATCAGCTGTCAGAGCAGCTTACCGATCACTGTACCTGTACACAGCCTATCTGTAAATAGCACACCCAACTACCTCATCCCCATATTATTACTTACCCTCTTGCACCCCGGTATCTCTACTTGCACATCATCATCTGCATATCTATCACTCCAGTATTAAGCAAAGTAGTGCACCAAAAACAACAACACAGAGTTACACCTAAAGAAACGTACAGTCAATAACACAATAGAAAAGAAAAATAGAAAAATATATGTACAGTGTGGGCAAATGTAGAAGAGTAGGGAGGTAGGCAATAAATAGGCCATAGAGGCAAAAATAATTACAATTTAGCATTAATCTTTGCCAGGTCGCAGTTGTAAATGAGAACTTGTTCTCAACTGGCCTACCTGGTTAAATAAAGGTGAAATAAAATAAAATAAATAAATTCTATGCTTCCTGTTCTCAAGTTCTGTTTTTGCGTACACCAGTTTCAAACACCTGAAAATACTATATTTTTGGTTACGAAAAAAGTTTCACAGCGGTTTAGGTGGTATAATGATTCTCTACACTATGCTTGCTTGTTTTGTCACATAAACCGAAATGAGGTAATCTATAAGAATTTTAGCAACCAGGAAAAGGACGAGTAATTTCTGCCTACTGCCCCTTTAGGTTTAGCTACATGGCTGATAGAATGGATTCACTTGGCAGAAGCCTATATTTACCATTAGAAAAAAGTACTTTTCTTCAATCATTACCACGCTGATACTAGATGCCAACAAACGCCTACAACTGAGTGTAGAATTCTTCCCCTAAGAATCCAATAGAGCATGTGTACAGTGCATTCGGAAAGTATTCAGACCCCTAGACTTTTTCCACATTTTGTTACTTTACTTATTATAAAATGGAAATAGTTTGTTTTCCTCATCAATTTAAACACATAGCTCATTACGAGAATGCAAAAACAGTTTTTTAGATTTTTTCAAATGTATTACCAATAAAAAACTGAAATCACACAGTTCATCTTTCCCTCGATTCTGACTAGTCTTCCAGTCCCTGCCGCTGAAAAACATCCCCACAACATGATGTTGCCACCACCATGCCTCACAGGGATGGTGCCAGGTTTACTCCAGATGTGATGCTTGGCATTCAGGCCAAGATGTTCAATCTTGGTTTCATCAGACCTGAGAATCAGGTTCTGCCATCTCCACAGAGGAGCTCTGGAGCTCTGTCAGAGTGACCAACGGGTTCTTGGTCACCTCTCCAACCAAGGCCAGCTCTAGGAAGAGGCTTGCTGGTTCCAAACTTCTTCCCTTTAAGAATGATGGAGGCCACTGTGTTCTTGGAGACCTTTAATGCTGCAGACATCTGTGCCTCGACACAATCCTGTCTCAAAGCTCTACGGACTATTCCTTCGACCTCATGATGTGATTTTTAGGCAGAGTTCTCCTCTGTCCAGTGTCTGTGTTCTCTTTTTTGGCCAGTCTGAGATATGGCTTTTTCTTTGAAACTCTGCCTAGAAGTCCAGCATTCTGGAGTCGCCTGTTGACTTCACTGTTGACGTTGAAACTGGTGTTTTGCGGGTACTATTTAATGAAGCTGCCAGTTGAGGACTCCTGAGGCGTCTGTTTCTCAATCTAGACACTCTAATGTACTTGTCTTCTTGCTCATTTGTGCACCGGGTCCTCCCACTCCTCTTTCTATTCTGGTTAGGGCCAGTTTGCGCTGTTCTGTGAAGGGAGTAGTACACAACGTTGTACGAGATCTTCAGTTTCTTGGCAATTTCTTGCATGGAATAGCCTTAATTTCTTAATTTAATTTCTTAACAAGAATAGACTGACGAGTTTCAGAAGAAAGTGCTTTGATTCTAGCCATTTTGAGCCTATAATCGAACCCACAAATGCTGATGCTCCAGATACTCAACTAGTCTAAAGGCGACCAGTTTTATTGCTTCTTTAATCAGAACAACAGTTTTCAGCTGTGTTAACATAATTGCAAAAGGGTTTTCTAATGATCAATTAGCATTTTAAAATGATCAACTTGGATTAGCTAACACAACGTGCCATTGGAACACAGGAGTGATGGTTGCTGATAATGGGCCTCTGTACGCTGATGTAGATATTCCATTATAAATCAGCCGTTTCCAGCTACAATAGTAATTTACAACATTAACAATGTCTACACTGTATTTGTGATCAATTGGATGTTATTTTAATGGACAGAAAATGTGCTTTTTTTTAAAAACAAGGACATTTCTAACTGACCCCAAACTTTTGAACGGTAGTGTATATATAGATAGTTAAAAGTTTGGACACACCTACTGTCAGGATGTGTATGAAGGTAAAGTCAGGTGCAGGAGAGCAGAGTATGATTAAATAAAGCACACTTTATTATAGTTCTAAACCGGGAGCATAACTGTCACGCCCTGACCTTAGAGATCCTTTTTATGTCTCTATTTTGGTTTGGTCAGGGCGTGAGTTGGGGTGGGCATTCTATGTTTTGTGTCTATGTTTTCTATTTCTTTGTGTTTGGCCGGGTATGGTTCTCAATCAGGGACAGCTGTCTATCGTTGTCTCTGATTGGGAACCATACTTAGGTGCCCTTTTTTCCCTCCTGTGCTTGTGGGAGGTTTACTTTGTTTAGAGCACTTTGCTTGTGAGCTTCATGGTTTGTTTTTGTAGTGTTTATTGTTTGGCATCATTTGGATTAATAAAAGGAAACGTACACTCACCACTCTGCACCTTGGTCCTCTCCTTCCAACAGCCGTGACAACAACAAAATAAACTCGCTCAAAAAACGGAACAATAAAGTAAAGCGCTTAACGAACATCACTTGACATGAAAACAATTACACACAAAACATGATGGGAAACAGAGGGTTAAATACAAGTAGATTGATTGAGGTAATGAAGACCAGGTGTGTATGAGACAAATGGAGGGGCAATGGGTAGAAAGCCGGTGAGGTCGATCGCCGAACGCCGTCCGAACAAGGAGAGGAGCCAACTTCGGCGTACTGTGGTACTGTGTATATATCCACATCACTCAAATTATTCACTTTCACAATGTAACACACTCCTATGTAGATTAGGCAGCATCTCTCCAGAGTATTCCAATTTTCCGCCTAAAATCGTTGTTCTCTCCTGGCTAATCATCATAGACCAATGTTTTCTCTCCATGTAATTAGAATGAAGAAAACAAATCCTCCAGTCAGCGTGATTATCTCCTGTCACTCCAAGCACCTCTTTCCCCTAATTTAATGTATTGCTCAATGATCACATCCACAGTCATAAAGGCAAGAGGCTCCCTCCCCCTCCCCCACTTGAAGTCCATTTCCTAGTCATCAGCCATCGTCTGATAAATGCCAGCTCTGGGAGGGCACTCTTTGTTTTGAAGATGTGCTATTACTGCACCCACTCTCTGACACTACTGATTAATGCCCAGGCCCTTTGCTGTTCAGCTTGGCAGTGTAACAAATGATACAGGATTAATAAGCCCCTGTCCTCACCAATGTGAGCAACAAAGAGCCAACCTAACTACAGTTTGGACACTACACTACATGTGAGGAGTTCTGTATATACGGTTTTATGTTAAGTACTGGTGTTTAGTCACAACTGATGGTTGTTCCTGGTCTAGTACTTCTGATTGGGCTTTCCTATTAAACATACAGTGCACTCGGAAATTATTCAAATCCCTTGACTTTTTTCACATTTTGTTACGTTACAGCCTTATTCAAAATGGATGAAGTATTATTATTTTTTCATCATTCTAATTACTCTACACCATAATGACAAAGCAAAAACTGTTTTTTTTAAATAATAGCTAACTTATAGAAAATTAAAAAGCATAAATACAGTATATTATTTACATAAGTATTCAGACCCTTTGCTATGAGACTCAAAATTGAGCTGAGGTGCATCGTCTTTCCATTGATCATCCCTGAGATGTTTCTACATCTTGATTGGAATCCACCAGTGGTAAATTACATTTATTGGACATGATTGGAAATACACACCTGTCTATGTAAGGTCCCATGACGTCTGGGGAAGGGTAACAAAACATTTTCGCAGCATTAAAGGTCCCCAAGAACACAGTGGCCTCCATCATTTTTAAATGTAAAAAGTTTAGAACCACCAAGACTCTTCCTAGAGCCCAGACAAACTGAGCAATTGGGGGAGAAGGGCCTTGGTCAGGGATTGGCATTGGAAAACCTCCTTCCTTGGTCTTTGTGGTTGAATCTGTGTTTGAAAATCTCTGCTCGACTGAGGGACCTTACAGATAATTGTATGTGTGGCATACAGAGATGAGGTAGTCATTCAAAAATCATGATAAAAACTATTATTGCACATGCAGTGAGTTCAAGCAACTTATTATGTGACTTGTTAAGCACATTTTTACTTGTGAACATATTTATGCTTGTCATTACAAAGGACTTGAATACCTAGACTCAATATATTTCAGCTTTTCATTTTAAAATAATTTCTAAAAATGTGAAAAACATAATTCCACTTTGACATTATGGGGTATTTTGTATAGGCTAGTGGCAAAACATCTACATTTTATCCATTTGAAAGTCATGCTGTAACACAACAAAATGTGGAAAAGTCAAGTGGTGTGAATAGTTTCGGAAGGCACTTTACTTTATACATTTGCCTTGACTTGGCTAAATAAAAGAACGTTTAATATTACGGGTGTTTATGCAGATTGTGCAGAGGATGATTAATATGGGCTTGAATTTTGTATTCGTGCTATCCTCCTCCATGCTGTTGAATGCTATTTGGGGGAGCCTCATGCATAATTGCGAATTGTGAGTTCAAGCCTCCCATAACGATGGAGCCTTCCCTATACAAAATTAATGTTTCCTGAGAATTTGCAGTACAGCAATTAGTGGCTTTTGCTTTGGGCACCTGCATGGGTCTGGGCAAGCTTTCTGCCCACTTTAACTCGCTATCAACAGCTGGTCCTAAATCAGACTAAAACAGAAAATGTTACAATTCTGTTTATTACAACACTATGATATTTCCTTTAGCTCCCAGGGGTTGTCATGCTAACTATAAATGTATATTACTGATACTATAGGATAATGGGAATGTATTTGGATTTCAATTGGTTTGAGCATCAGATTGGATCTTGCTCCTATTCTTGAAGAAAAATTATTCACACAAGAGTTTCCTGTGTGGACGACATCAGAGTTGGAGGGGAAGAAAGGCGGAAACGCCTCAAAGGAATACTGATTTCCACCTTTGGTTGGTTGGCAGCCCGAGTAAGAGCCAGCCCGCTACGGGCTGTTGGTAAGATGAGCCATGCGCAACACCATGGAGCACAATAATCAGAACCCCCCCCCCCCCCCAAGGCCAGGCCTGTATGCCTCTCTCTCCATATTCCCTCACTTCCAAGTCCAAAACTGCTAAATAAAAATTCGCTTTATTTTCTTTATGAATAAGAGGTTTGCTTACCTGCTTGTGAGATGCCGCATGGAGAAAAGAATGATCACATCAGATACGAAGGGACACAATTTAATGTGAATAAATATTACAGGGAGGATTTTGACAGGGGAAATTCTCCTATTCTCCAAACCTCTATATTAAATTGCAAATATAAATTGTACTCATGACTTAATATCTTTTGCACACAAAAAGGTAATGCTGTATGGAATGCAAGAGGTATTTCTTTGAGGAGGAGGTAATATTGTAGTAATAAAAGTATCCTTTGGGGAACGAAATGCCATCATATAACCTGTTAATTACTTCACAAAGTCATGCAGCGCCAGAGATCAATAATGTTCAGCGGCATTAAGAAACAAATGGCAGCTCCGCCAGGATATTACTTTTGACCTTTCAGTCATTACTCCTTATTTTATGGGGCCAATTCTATATCAAAGCAGAGAGATGGGTCTTTGCTAGCGAGGCATTAGGCTTCAGTGGAAGAGACTACTTACACCTGCGTCTTAGCGATTTTTAATGTGACCAGATCTCAAGTATAAGACATGGTTTAATATAGTAACACTATCTAACCTGAAAAGCAGGCACTGCTATGAAGTGATTTCAGTACCAACAGAAACTTTATTTGAATTAAATATTTTAGAATTTGTATTTAGATTAACGCAGAAATGTTATCATTGAATTCATAAATTTAACATTTCATGATTTGAAACTGAATTGACTGAATATTGCAATCAGTTTCAACATTTAATTTAATTTAAATATTCAGTCATCATTTCAAGTATATCAAAGTCTCATATTCAACTTCTCAGATCACATTCAGATTCAGTTTTCAAATGCAGTTTTCAAAATTCAGATACAAAACCAGAGACAACATCCTGGGACTTTACCAGCAAGGAATGGACGAAGAGAACAGATTAAACAATCTCTGTGTTAAACAGGTTTCTGGCGGTTTCGATAGCCAATGTTTTTTCCTATGAATTTGCCTCTAGCGTTTGAAACGTCTGGGCTGTAAGCTATTATGACCCCATTCCTAAATTAAAGCTAAGACTTTGGAAGATGGTCGTGACTTCTGTTCTGCTCCATGATGCTCACAAGACACGTTAGAAGGGAGTGTGACAAAAAACGTAATTTGGCCCCCATAAGAATATAGTTGAATATCCACCATAGCCCTAAGGATATCTTTTCCACTCCCTATTTTATCTTGCTCTTGTGACAGACTAGGTTTGAACCAGGTCTCCTGTATGTCGCAAGACTGTGTTAGCCCACTTAGCTAAAGCCCATTGGGATGAGTTCTGGAATACAAGTCTCCAAGTCTCTACTGAGGTTACTAATCAAAGAGCGTGGACTCCTCCCCTTTGACCTCATACTCAGAGACGGCACCAATATGACTGACTGTGTTCAACCGCAGGCCTACTGCACAACAACACTTTCTGTGGGAAACAGAAGCAGAAGGATCAGGACACCCTTTTAAATGAGTGCAACAGAGGTGGTTTGGTGATCCATGCATGTGATGATCAACCTTGCCTGAGACCTGAAGACGTTTAATGTTACTGATGGGGTTCTAACCCAGGTCTCGTATGCCAGACAATGTAACTTTTCAGGGTTACTCGTCAGGCAAGTGTGGTCCCCGCACCACCCGTGTTACACTGAATGCATCCGAGAAGTGTAATATATGAAACTTTGCTAAACTTGAAATGATAGTTTGCAAAGTTGATACATAAACAATGAATGCAATATCTATCATATTGAAACTGAATATATAAATATTGAATTTAAAAATGTAATGCAATATTCATTAAATTCAGTTTCAAATCATGAAATACAAGTTCAATTTATGAATTAAATTATTCAATTTGTGCATCAAAAATGCACAAATATTGAATTCAAATGCAATATCTAAATTCTAATATATTGAATTCAAATACTGAAATCGCTCCTTACACTGCGATCATGGATGAAGTTGGTGTGAGTTCAAGCCATTTAATGATGTCTAAATGTCCGTCTTCTTAACTGTCTTCTCATATCTATGGCATGACAGAGATGATAGTGCAGGTTGCAAGATATCCATCCACAGATCATGTCCAGCCATAACATAACACGTATTTCACTCTTTCTACCTGCCCATTACCTGACTACACACATCAATGAGATGTGACAGAAATGGCTGCCTCAGACCATCAGTCCCAAGGTTAAAATGGAGGCCCTGATCCACCACTCTCACCTCTCCCCTGGGAAACATGGCACCCCGGCAGAGCTCTTGCAGTCATGATAGCTTGCCAAGTGCATGGCGATTGCTATTTACCAGTTTATCAATTGTTTAGCGGGTGCTCCGATCCATCTGTACACTCAAAGTGAATTAGCTTGGCGTGTGCAGGTCTCTGTGGAGGGCAAACTGACTACAGGAAGCCATTTTCCCTCCAGCACTGTGCACACACACACACAAACACCACTAACTGGATTGACTGGTTTAGTATGAGAACTGAAATCCTTTTTGGAAATCTGATTTATATACGCTGTAACGATCGTTGTCCTCCTCGGATGAGGAATAGGAAGGTTCAGACCAAAACGCAGCGTGGTAAGTGTCCATGTTAATTTTAATAAATAAACTGAACACTGCAATAACCAAAAAACAACAAAGAGATAGAGTGAACAAAACAGTTCTGTAAGATGAAGACACACAAAACAGAAAACAACTACCCACAAACACAGGTGGGAACAGGCTACCTAAGTATGGTTCTCAATCAGATGCAACGATAGACAGCTGCCTCTGATTGGGAACCATACCAGGCCAAACACAGAAATACAAAACATAGAACAAAACCATAGAATGCCCACCCCAACTCACGCCCTGACCAAACCAAAAATAGAGACATAAAAAAGGAACTAAGGTCAGGACGTGACATACACAATACAATAAAGAGTATGTTTGTTTTAGACTCAAAGAATGGTTCATGAACTCACAGTCAATTACCCTGAAATCATAAAAACTATACTCATCAAATGTGTTCCACTGCTGTTGTATAGCATTGTGTTATTGTTGTTGTTAATTCATCATATAAAAGCGGGTCCAAATCCAGCTTGGACATCTCCTGTTGTTAGATATTCACTGTTTTACAAATAATAAACCGGTGCTTTCTGAGTATACACTTGAATCATGATACGACTAATTTAGCATGAGCTGTGCTTCTGATTGAGGCTAATCCATTCCATTTTAATTTGTAATTTGCAGGCAAAATAGTACAAATGAAGCAATAAACAGAATCAGATGAAGGCTCTGGGAAATTAGAATCAAATTAAAGATCAGGTCAATTCAAATCAATGCAGCCAAGGTCACATCAACTGCACCGGGAGACAAATACGGTTGACGTAGCTTTACAGAAATGCACAGATAGAAAATGCAATATAATGCTTCTGGACTTGGCAGGAAATATTGTTTACTCATCCAGATAAGAGAACTGTGTCTTTTCTAGGTTTGTTCGCTTCTATCTTGAGCGTTCTGTAAGGTTGAGTACAGCTTCTGAATATGCCGCCGACATCCCGTCTCTTCACTCATCATTCAGCAGGGAGTGCTCCACGGTCATGTTTTCTAGGCCTCTCCAGCAGAATGCAGGTCCCAGAAAATGTCATAAGCACCGAGAGGCTTAAGCTCTTCCGCCACCCTTCACGGGCCACACAAATCAGGTTCCACTTGCCTAACACCCGCTATGAATGTACCATCTCCCCTCGCCTCCCCCCTGCGCTCCCTACAAATGTGTCTGGAATGTGTCATTCCTGAGAGTGAGTGCAAGAGAGCGAGAGGGAGAGAAAGTCTAAAATCCCCCTACCGCCATTAGCAACCCCACAATATTAAAAACGTCGGAGTGCGGGGAAATCTGCCTCTCCCATCAGCGTGGCTCCCCATTATCGTCGAGTCGCCACAGTGTCCCACGCACAGTTTTAATATTCCATTTGCTTACAGGCACTCAGAGCCCGTTGGCCTGTAACAATGACTTCCCGTGGATTCAGGTGGCGTGGGAAGTGGTTGGGGGACTTAAGAACAGGTTGATAAACTCTGCATTGCGATGCAAGGCTGCAAATGTGTGTTTGCCGTTTTAGCGGGAATCTGTTGCCTCAGACTAACACTGGCGATCCATTATCATCAAACCAGAGGGAAGGAGAAAAAGAGAGAGACAGCATGTTCGATTCATTAGGCTTTCCAAATGGCTTCTACGCATTCCAAATGTACTGACAATGAAATGTCAACATCCAAAAGGTCCCCCTCTCTTGCAGGTAGAAGAGAGCAAATGTCCCCTCTACATTTGCACAACTAATCCGCCATAATTATGTTCTCCCAAACGGTGAGCCGATAGTCAGCATGCAGACAAGTCATGAATTAAGATCTTATTCCAGATAGTGACAAGAGATCCACATTTAGATAAAAGGGGTATATGATTGACTTCCATGCAGTTTTCTCTTTAAGAGTTGGTGCATAGACATTGTCTATTGCAGAAAGATACACAGTGCACACTAATGCATGCTTACATTTTGAACACTTAATTCGGAAAAGCCAAAGCGAAGAAGAATTTCAATAGTATTAAGAAATATGCAGTACACCAATCCCATCTCCAGACCTGGGGCACCGGTTGTCCTTGAGCTCCCAACATTATAAAGCCATGTGCAATCCACAGACATAGTTCACCACTAATCCATTATGAATTTTAAAGCTACTTTGTGTGTAATCCATTTGACATCCCCGTGTCCAGTGGGACTGTGTATCAGGCTTCAGGTATCTCACCCTAGTCTAATCAGTCTGTCCTACTGAAGGAAATCATTCAAGGGGCTATCCGACCTCCCTGAATCGAAGTGATGTTGACAGAGCATATACAGCAGACAAAGCTTTTCAGGGAGGAACTCTGGCCCTGCTTTTGGCATGGCAGGTCACTTAAAAAAACACCAGCAAGCGGCATAAGCAGCAGAGAAAAAAGGAAATCGAAAAACAAGATTGAACTAATTTGTATGATCTTTCTCTACGGAGGAGAGAAAGAAAATGCTGTCGACAAGCACCTAAATGCTCCTTCGAGCTAAAGATTGCTCAGGGGAAAAGTGCTTACACTGGGAGCTGAACCAGATTAGATTTGTGCAGGCAGAAGTCTGCTCATCTATGTGTCCTGTAATAGGATTAGGCTGCTACCTCCCGCCACAGACAGATGCTCTATTGGTTTGCGAGACTAATTTTAATGCTAACACAAGGAATGGGTGAGGGAAGGTATTTGTTTTCCCACTGCTTTCAGGACGGAGGCGTTTCAAACTCCGTCATCAGCAGTTTTCTCAATGTGTCGGTGGTGAAGGAAGCGGCCCAACGAAGTCAGGCGGAGTCTCTGAGTGGGTGTAGGATCCACACGTCCACTGCGGGCACTGAGTATTACTGAGCATTAAATAAATCATTTCTTCCAGCCTCTGCTATGGGTCTACTGGTCACAAGTTGATGGGGCATAGCTAAACTCTCATGTATCTTTAATGGGCAGTAGACCACTGTGTTGCCACTTCTTTATAGGAGTCATAATGCATCTTAAACATGAACACCTTCACGGGAGCTGTCTAGTTTGAGTGCTCCAGACAAAGCACCAACCTCCATCTCAGGACAGAATACTGACAGGTGCTCTTTAAAGATGTATGTTTACTTTGGAGAAGGTGTTTATGTTAATGAATCAGTGTAGCTCAAATCTAGTAGCAGATATTACAAATTGAGTGCTTTGTTTGGGTGGCTAGAAAAAAATGCTGTGTGGGTAGCCTATATATGTCAACCACAATCTCATTTGCCAACCTTTTCCATTACAAACACAGAGGGAGTGACTTAAACATGCTCTTAAGCTGTTGTCTGACCTCAGAGAAAGGGGGATGGGTGTGTGTGTGGAGGGGCAAAGTTAACACTCAGCATTTCAAAAGGACCATAAACACGCTACAGTACTCTGTTATACACTCTGACCCTTCCAGCTCTTCAAGTACACAAAAGGGAGGTCAATGCCTGCTGCCGCTCTATATGCAAGCTACGGAGAAGATGGAGAAATCAAGCTGATAGCTCTCTTCCATCAAAAGGCATGGTGTTTATGTTTACATGTAGACTATTGAGATGAGCGCGATGCAATACTTCATACAGAGTATCTGCACATGTGCACGGCTTCCTTCATGCTGTTACAACATGGTAGCTATGGGACCAAATCGGCAGAGCAGTTTGGCCTCACGCTTCAAATGCTTTTAGTTCTTGCGGAAATTGACCCACTACTGTTTTTACTTTGTGCATGCAACTTCATCTTGCTAAGTGTTACTTAAACAATCATCTTTGCCTTCACTTCATTTCCCGCCTCCTTGTTCCTCCTTGTTCCTCCACAATGAGCTCTGTTATCACCGCGTTTCAAAAAGAATATATATTTCTGTGGCTTCTTTTATCACCTCTCTGTCTCCTTTTCTGGGAGATACAGACAGAGAGGCTGAAGGGTTGTCTATAGTTTGAATATTGAATGCAGGTGTGTTCCTTTTCTCAAGAAATGTTAGCCTTGGGGTGATTTTGTGTCTCATAATCGAACAGTTTGGTGTTATAACGTGACCTTGTGGATGTTCTTAAATAGTACTGTAATCTAATCACATAACAAAACAAAGGTCCTGCAGCACGAGTGTGAAAGCTTTTTTTTTTTTACTTTCAGAACATTGAGGGTGCCAAGGTCGATCTGATGCTGAGATTGTAATTAGAAAAGAGAACAACCTTGCTTTCTCTCATTCTCCCTACAAACTATCTCACGGTCTCTACTACCTCCTTCACTCCCTCCCTTCCCTGTTTAGCTACCTTTAAACAAGATAATCTCTCTTCTCCGCCCATTTTTTTCCTTGACCTGTCTGTAGCAGCCTCTGATCCTCCCACACCACTTAAGACTTTTAACAAACCACCCAAGATGACCACCCGGGGCTTCCAAGAAGGAGCCTCGCCCTGCCCATCTCCCAGCAGACGAAAGTGGTCGAAATGACATCATGACAGCCCAGTTCGAGTTGTATACTGGTTGTAATGATGTCATATAAACCCACTTTAACTCGCCGGGCCCTCCTCCCCTGCCTTCCATAGAGATAAGATCCAGGAGGGCCCTTCGTCACTCAATCCTCCTTCCCTGTTTATTCAATAAAGCCAGTCCAGTCATCCATCCAAGGCTGAAATGAGCAAGTGTGGAAAGAAAGAGAGTGGAGTATAAGGAGGAGTGCCCACTCCCTTGCTTGCCCATGCAAAGAAGTCCTGGGTAAACTAATTGAATATTGACGGCCCGACTGACTTTTACCTGTGACTTTGGCTGGGAACAAACAAGCGCCAGACTGACTGCCAATGCACTTGGACAGGCCCTGGGGTTTATCCTCTTGATGGAGGCCGGAAATCACTTTACAAATTCGCAACAAACGGCCTTGGCTTGTCCAATAACATCCCTCAACGGAGCAAGTGTTGAAAAAAACTAGCGGGAGGATTTACTTTAAGCTTTTGCTTAAAATGTTTTCCTCTTATAAAGACTTAACCTCCCCTGCAAAGCTTGTCCCTGATGATGGGGGCGAGTGAAAGCAAAATTATGAATTGATTCATGAGGACATGCAGGTGGTGAGCCACTTAACAGATATCGCAAAGTACATGCCTTCCCTCTGGCTAGCCGTGGGATGTTGGGAGGATTTGTAGTCGCTCACCCGCCCCACAGTTCTCACTAATGAACCTCACAACCAAGTGCATTTTGTCTGATTAACCACCATAACAAAAATAAGAGAACCTCATCTCATTTTCAACAGTCCTACTGACAGCCAAAACATGAAATAGGTTTCTTCACTCATTTGCTTAAGTTCAAAAAATGATTACACCTGCACACACTGCAGCTCTCCAGGACCCTCCAGCATTATGGGGATACGGAGAAAGACAGAAGACGTCAGCATACAAATACAAATACACAAACACAACACAATGTATTGCATGCAGTTAGGAAAACTGGAAATTCACACGTTTACATTTCCACATATTCAAAGTCTCTGCATCCTACTGTCCGACCATGTATTGAGCCTACATCTGTCCCACTGTTCAGACCAATTTCTCAGTGACAGTCTGGACTAATTATCCTCCTAGACTAGGGTCTCGTTGTACTGCGCTTCAACAGCCTTATATTACAATTGATACATGCAACAGTCTTCGGTCTGTTGCGTGTAGAATATCCACATTTCAGGAAATCGTCTGCGAGCTATTAATGTTTGAAGGTCAGAACGTCTGGTGAATATCAAAATTAAACAACTTTAACAATTCTTTCACCAAACTTTTCACTTCAGACATTATTATCTGCTCTACCAAGCACCTGTCTGGTAATGTTGAACGACTCCTCTCCTACTCAGCCTACCGAAAAAAGCATCTCCCAAGTGTATGTGACACCTACTCCTGTTAACTGCTGCACTGCTGCTTGGATCCCACCCGGCAATCTGCTACGCGTCTGCCCTGGCTTGTCTCCCCCTGTCTGGAACAGGTACCCCTGCCACACTCCCCCCTCTCTCCCGAGCTGTCGCTCGCCTCCAGGTCCTAAATTATCATTGATTCTAAGCAATGTTGACTTAGTTTTTTGATACGGGAGACCATTACATTCTTGTGGGTCGGCTAAGGAGTATTTATGTCTCTGAGGGGTCTTTGATCTGGTTTGCTAACTACTTCTCTCAAAGAGTGCAGTGTATAAAGTCAGAATATCTGCTGTCTCCACCACTGCCTGTCACCAAGGGAGTACCCCAAGGCTCAATCCTAAGCCTTTTGTGCAGTTGTCTGTGCCCAACAATGTTTGTACCATGTTGTGTTGCTGCCATATTGTGTTGCTACAGTGTTGTTGTCATGTTGTGTTGCTGCCATGATGTCTTAGGTCTCTCTAGATGTAGTTTTGTGGTGTTTCTCTTGTCGTGATGTGTGTTTTGTGTACATTTGTTTTTGTAAACCCAGCCCCCATCCCCACAGGAGGCCTTTTGCCTCATGGTAGGCCATCATTGTAAGTAAGAATTTGTTGTTAACTGACTTGCCTAGTTAAACAAAGGTTAAATAAAATAATAAAAAACAAGAGCGCAGATCATTTCTCAGAGAGTCAGTCAGTTCTCTGCAGCCCTGTGGACAAAGAGAAAATGACCTTTCAGCTCAAAGTGTCTCTCCCTCAGAGTTGTCTGGTGCTGGTTGGAGTATAACCACTTACAGTGGAAATGTGCGGGAGGACAACACAACTAATTCAAACGGAAAGGTCATTGCCATCATTGACTACAGTTAACGTCAAAACAAGCTTTTTCTATGTGCCGCTGCATTATACCAAAAGTTGATATATGTAAGGGCATTGCTTGGATGATACTTTTAGGTTTTTGCCTCATAACATTGATCAGTATGAGCCAATGTCATAATATAGATAGTGTGCACTACTATTAATACATTAGGTTGGCTGTGCCCATTTGTTTTGCAAATGGATATGATATAAATGGGAAAATGGGACATGAATCTGTTTCAAAGAAACGTCTAGCATGTGTCTGTCACGCCCTGACCTTAGTATTCTTTGTTTTCTTTATTATTTTGGTTAGGTCAGAGTGTGACATGGGTGATTATATATTTTTGTCCTGTCTAGGGCTTTGGTATGTTTATGGGGTTGTCACCAGTCTAGGTGTTTTGTTTGTCTATGGTTGCCTAGATTGGTTTTCAATTAGAGGCAGCTGTTTATTGTTGTCTCTGATTGGGAACCATATTTAGACAGCCATATTCCTTGAGTATTTCGTGGGTGATTATCTGTCTCTGGATGTTGCATGTCTGCACTCAGTGTTGATAGCTGTCACGGTGGTTTTGTTATTTTGTTTGTTTGTTTGTTTAGTGTACTTAGTGTTATTTCGTCTTACATTAAAAGAATGTATTCACTTCACGCTGCGCTTTGGTTCTCCGATCCTTACTACTCCTCCTCGTCTGACGTTCTGACCGTAGTTCCTTTGTTATGTCTTTGTTTTAGTTTGGTCAGGGCGTGAGTTGGGATTGGTAGTCTATTTTCATTTTTCTATGTTGCGTTTATATGTTTGGCCTGGTATGGTTCTCAATCAGAGGCAGGTGTCGTTTGTTGTCTCTGATTGAGAATCATACTTAGGTAGCCTTTTCCCACCAGACTGTCTCTCCGTATCAAATCAAATCCAATTTTATTTGTCACATACACATGGTTAGCAGATGTTAATGCAAGTGTAGCGAAATGCTTGTGCTTCTAGTTCCGACAATGCAGTAATAACCAACAAGTAATCTAGCTAACAATTCCAAAACTACTACCTTATAGACACAAGTGTAAGGGGATAAAGAATATGTACATAAAGATATATGAATGAGTGATGGTACAGAGCGGCATAGGCAGGATACGGTAGATGGTATTGAGTACAGTATATACATATGAGATGAGTATGTAAACAAAGTGGCATAGTTAAAGTGGCTAGTCATACATGTATTACATAAAGATGCAGTAGATGATATAGAGTACAGTATATACGTATACATATGAGATGAATAATGTAGGGTATGTTAACATTATATTAGGTAGCGTTGTTTTAAGTGGCTAGTGATATATTTTACATAATTTCCCATAAATTCCCATTATTAAAGTGGCTGGAGTTGAGTCAGTGTCAGTGTCAGTGTGTTGGCAGCAGCCACTCAATGTTAGTGGTGGCTGTTTAACAGTCTGATAACCTTGAGATAGAAGCTGTTTTTCTGTCTCTCGGTCCCAGCTTTGATGCACCTGTACTGACCTCGCCTTCTGGATGATAGCGGGGTGAACAGGCAGTGGCTCGGGTGGTTGTTGTCCTTGATGATCTTTATGGCCTTCCTGTGACATCGGGTGGTGTAGGTGTCCTGTAGGGGAGGTAGTTTGCCCCCGGTGATGCGTTGTGCAGACCTCACTACCCTCTGGAGAGCCTTCGGTTGTGGGCGGAGCGGTTGCCGTACCAGGCGGTGATACAGCCCGACAGGATGCTCTCGATTGTGCATCTGTAGAAGTTTGTGAGTGCTTTTGGTGACAAGCCAAATTTCTTCAGCCTCCTGAGGTTGAAGAGGCGCTGCTGCGCCTTCTTCACGATGCTGTCTGTATGGGTGGACCAATTCAGTTTGTCTGTGATGTGTACGCCGAGGAACTGAAAACTTACTACCCTCTCCACTACTGTTCCATCGATGTGGATAGGGGGGTGTTCCCACTGCTGTTTCCTGAAGTCCACAATCATCTCCTTAGTTTTGTTGACGTTGAGTGTCGAGGTTATTTTCCTGACACCACACTCCGAGTGCCCTCACCTCCTCCCTGTAGGCCGTCTCGTCGTTGTTGGTAATCAAGCCTACCACTGTTGTGTCGTCCGCAAACTTGATGATTGAGTTGGAGGCGTGCGTGGCCACGCAGTCGTGGGTGAACAGGGAGTAGAGGAGACGGCTCAGAACGCACCCTTGTGGGGCCCCAGTGTTGAGGATCAGCGGGGTGGAGATGTTGTTGCCTACCCTCACCACGTGGGGGCGGCCCGTCAGGAAGTCCAGTACCCAGTTGCACAGGGCGGGGTCGAGACCCAGGGTCTCGAGCTTGATGACGAGCTTGGAGGGCACTATGGTGTTAAATTCCGAGCTGTAGTCGAGGAACAGCATTCTCACATATGTATTCCTCTTGTCCAGATGGGTTAGGGCAGTGTGCAGTGTGGTTGAGATTGCATCGTCTGTGGACCTATTTGGGCGGTAAAGCAAATTGGAGTGGGTCTAGGGTGTCAGGTAGGGTGGAGGTGATATGGTCCTTGACTAGTCTCTCAAAGCACTTCATGATGACGGAAGTGAGTAGTAGTCGTTTAGCTCAGTTACCTTAGCTTTCTTGGGAACAGGCACAATGGTGGCCCTCTTGAAGCATGTGGGAACAACAGACTGGGATAGGGATTGATTGAATATGTCCGTAAACACACCAGCCAGCTGGTCTGCGCATGCTCTGAGGGCGCGGCTGGGGATGCCGTCTGGGCCTGCAGCCTTGCGAGGGTTGACATGTTTAAATGTTTTCCTCACGTCGGCTGCAGTGAAGGAGAGTCCGCATGTTTTGGTTGCAGGCCGTGTCAGTGGCACTGTATTGTCCTCAAAGCGGGCAAAAAAGTGATTTAGTCTGCCTGGGAGCAAGACATCCTGGTCCGTGACGGGGCTAGTTTTCTTTTTGTAATCCGTGATTGACTGTAGACCCTGCCACATACCTCTTGTGTCTGAGCCCTTGAATTGAGATTCTACTTTGTCTCTATACTGACACTTAGCTTGTTTGATTGCCTTGCGGAGGGAATAGCTACACTGTTTGTATTCGGTCATGTTTCCGGTCACCTTGCCCTGATTAAAAGCAGTGGTTCGCACTTCCAGTTTCACACGAATGCTGCCATCAATCCACGGTTTCTGGTTTGGGAATGTTTTAATCGTTACTATGGGAACGACATCTTCAACGCACGTTCTAATGAACTCTCTCACCGAATCAGCGTATTCGTAAATGTTGTTGTTGGATGCAATACGAAACATATCCCAGTCCCTGTGATGGAAGCAGTCTTGGAGTGTGGAATCAGATTGGTCGGACCAGCGTTGAACAGACCTCAGCGCGGGAGCTTCTTGTTTTAGTTTCTGTCTGTAGGCAGGGATCAACTAAATGGAGTCTTGTTTTCAGATTAGCCTTGTTAAAATCCCCAGCTACAATGAATGCAGCATCAGGATATATGGATTCCAGTCTGCATGGGGGGGAATATTTACGGCTGTGATTATAATCGAAGAGAATTCCCTTGGCAGATAATGCGGTCGACATTTGATTGTGAGGAATTCTAAATCAGGTGAACAGAAGGACTTGAGTTCCTGTATGTTTTTGTGGCCACACCACGTCTCGTTAACCATAAAGCATACGCCCCCGCCCCTCTTCTTACCAGAACCAGCTGGCTGCACCGACTCCGATAGCGTCTCTCCAGTGAGCCATCTTTCCGTGAAGCAAAGAACAGTCAGGAGCTGCCAGAGCCGCCGTCTATCCTGAGCTGCCAGAGCCGCCCGTCTGTCCTGAGCTGCCAGAGCCGCCCGTCAATCAGGAGCTGCCGGAGCCGCCCGTTACTCCGGCGCTGTCGGAGTCGCCCTTCACGCCGGCGCTGCCGGAGTCTCCCGCCTGTCCGGTGCAGCCGGAATCTCCCGCCCATCCGGTGCTGCCGGAATCTCCCTTCCATTCGGGGCCCGTTGCTAGGGTCCCCAGTCCGAGGTCAGCGGCGAGGGTCACCGCTTTAAAGGCGCCACTGAGGCGGGGACAGAAGCGGGCAAAGACTATGGTGGAGTGGGGTCCACGTCCTGCGCCAGAGCCACCACCGTGGACAAACGCCCACCCAGACCCTCCCCCATAGGTTCAGGTTTGTCGGCCGGTGTCCGCACCTTTGGGGGGGCGTGAGTTGGGGTGGGTAGTCTATGTTCGTTTTTCTATGTTGCGTTTGTGTTTGGCCTGGTATGGTTCTCAATCAGAGGCACGTGTCGTTCGTTGTCTCTGATTGAGAATCATACTTAGGTAGCCTTTTCCCACCTGTGTTTTGTGGGTGATTATTTTTTCGTGTCAGTGTTTGTTCCACACGGGACTTTTTCATTTGTTTTGTTTATTCACGTTGTTATTTTGTATTTCAGTGTTCAGGCAAATAAACATCATGAACACGTACCACGCTGCGCATTGGTCCGATATTTCCTACTCCTCCTCAGACGAGGAGGACGACGATCGTTACAGCATGTCTGTAAAACCAATGCTATTTGTACAGTGGCTTGCTCCGCATGCAGTCCTCGTCTTGCCCTGTCATTGTATGATTGTTGCACAATTCAATGTATACACTGTGCAAACCAACCTTCCACTCTATGGTAACTGCATTATAATGGGAGACTCAATTGTACAATGTTAGCTCCTGAAGAGCGGGGAGACAGCTCACTAGAGATGGTTTAAAGTCAACTTCGGAAGTTTTATCGCAATGAAGCGCATGCGTGGACGTGGAACAAGTGCCCCTAGTTTTTGTGTGTTAAACTTCTATGCCGCAAGTTGCCATGAATTGGTGTGGTTACATTTCTGAGTTTCTCTTAAAGGAAAGTACATAAATGGAAAAGTACATAAATGGACATTACAGGTTAGTTGTGTAAATTCTATGACGACACATTTCTGAAGTAGGATAAGCCTATTCGATGTGACATGAGGTTGAGTATGTGTCGAAGTGTGATATGATATCTAAGCCATGTGTGTGTTTATTTCTCATTTGTGGATGGAAACAACAGAGAAAACAGATGGTGATGAGCCTCTCTACCTTGCTGCGCCACTGACCAAAGGACACTACTCTTGATGTCCTTCAGACTCAATCAAACAGAAATCGTTCTAGAACATCTTACGTTGTTCAGTGAACATTCCCCAGGACTGGTGCCAATGACAACGTATCTTGGTGGAGAGTTTTGCCATTATGAACCTAATTTATACTGTTCCTCTTGCTCTAACTACATATAGGAACCAGACTGAGTAGCCGCCCAACACATTGCGCTAGATGTAAGTCAGAATATGATGCTAATCTATTTTTTCCTGGTATCTTCACAAATTAAGCAACTGATTGAAAATCCAAATGTGGTTTTGCCAAGAAACCACATTACATCAGAAGGGGTTTTCACTGATGTACAAAGTGGAACTGAGTACATCAAGCTTTTACAGAGTGGGGAACTTGGAGATGATGATCTGAGTTTGATATGGAATTGGGATGGAATACCTGTGTTTTATAGTTCCAAGTACTAGATATGGTCAATTCAGTGCGAGGTAATTGAACTGGAGCCTAAAGACCAAAAGGCTAACATTATTGTACCCTGTCTGTGGTTTGGACATAAGAAACCCAATATGTTAACATTGTTGACTCCATTTGTGGCAGAAGTGCCATTACTGGAGAAAGATGGTGTCAAATGGATAGAGAGCATTTTTCGAGGGTCCATGCACTGATACCGTATGTAGTTCTGATTCAGTTGCACATCCTCTACTGAGGAATGTAAAACAGTTCAATGGGTTTTATGGATGGGATTTCTGTTGTGATAGAGGTGGAGAGCCATATCCTTACTCCAGACCAGAGCCTGCTCCAAGAACTGAGGAAGACCGTTGCAAACAAGCCATGGCAGGAACTCCTCAAGAACCTGACATGGGATTCAAAGGGCCGTCGCTATTCATGAATCTACTGTAGAAAAGTTTCAAATGGTGAAGGGATTAATTCCAGAGTACCAGCATAGTTCTCTGCTCTGTGGTTTGATTCATCAAACCATGGACAAAAATAGTACTTTGGGAATAAAACTGATATTGTTGACAAAGAGCTGACTGCTCGTTGAACATCTCATTCCAAAATTATAGACATTAATATAGAGTTGGTCCCCATTTGCTGCTCTAACAGCCTCCACTCTTCTGGGAAGGTTTTCCACTAGATGTTGGAACATTGCTGTGGGGACTTGCTTCCATTCAGCCACAAGAGCATTAGTGAGGTCGGGCACTGATGTTGGGCAATTAGGCCTGGTTCGCAGTCAGCATTCCAATTAATCTCAAAGGTGTTCGATGGGGTTGAGGTCAGGGCTCTGTTGCAGGCCAGTCAAGTTCTTCCACACCGATCTCGACAAACCATTTCTGTATGGACCTCGCTTTGTGCACAGGGCATTGTCATGCGGAAACAGGAAAGGTCCTTCCCCAAACGTTTGCCATAAAGTTGGAAACACAGAATCATCTACAATATAATTGTATGCTGTAGCGTTATGATTTCCCTTCACTGGAACTAAGGGGCCTAGCCCGAACCATGAAAAACAGCCCCAGACCATTAGAGTCCAATGGCGCCAAGCTTTACACCACTCCAGCCGATGCTTGGTATTGTGCATGGTGATTTTATGCTTGAGTGTGGCTGCTCGGCCATGGAAACCCATTTCATGAAGCTCCTGAAAAACACTTATTGTGCTGCTGTTGCTTCCAGAGACAGTTTGGAACTCGGTAGTGAGTATTGCAATCGGGGACAGACGATTTGTGTGCGCTATGCGCTTCAGCACTTGGTGGTCCCATTCTGTGAGCTTATGTGGCCTACCACTTCGTGGCTGAGCCATGGTTACTCCTAGACTTTTCCACTTCACAATAACAGCCCTTACAGTTGACCAGGGCAGCTCTAGCAGGGTAGACATTTATCGAACTGACTTGTTGGAAAGGTGCCATCCTATGACAGTGCCACGTTGAAAGTTACTGAGCTCTTCAGTAAGGCCATTATACTGCAAATGTTTGTCTATGGAGATTGCATAGCTGTGTTATATATTATACATCTGCCAGCAATGGGTGTGACTGAAATAGCCAAATCTACTCATTTGAAGGGGTGTCCACATACGTTTGTATATATAGTGTATGTTCTTCTCAAAGAAAAGATCAATCTCAGAGATGTGAACTTGGCAGAACTGGCAATGAACAAGTTTGTGATCGATTTCCAGAGGCTGTATGGCACTGCCAATGTTTCACTCAATGTGCACTTGTTAACACACCTTACAGATAGTGTATGAAACTGCAGGCCCCTTTGGGCAACCTCCACATTCTCATTTGAGTCTTTCAATGGGACACTTCTTAAGTACTTTAATGGTACCACTTATGTCTCTGTGCAAATAGTAAAGAGGAATTTAAAGTAGATGAGTCTATCCCAAAGGGCTGCAACTTGCATGATAGATGCTAATGAGGGTGTACAACAGGTGTTCTCCCAACTACAAAATAGCAACAGATCAACTGATAAATCTGAATGCCTAACTGAAAATGTAAGAGTTTTTGGCAATCCATTTGTTCAGCATATGCTTGCAATTGAAGAATTACTATGTCTAAGAGTAAGTAAATGCAGTTATTACAATTGGTTCATTGTTAAATGCATATTATGTAATTCAGAAGTAAACCAGCTACAAAAAAGAAACAACTCAATTGTGGAGTTGAGAAATGGAATGCTGTATAAAATCCGTAGCCTTGTAGCTTTCAAACCACACAATGTTCACATGACAATTCACCTACATGTGCTGTGTGTTGGTTAGTGAACTTGTCAATACAAGAAGGGTGTTGTGCAGAGACTCTCAGTTTAATATATCCTCCACGTTTGTACATTACATTTCAGAGTCAGACAACATAATTGCAGTCCATGCACATAATTTCAAAAGAAAGTGTGTTGAGTTAAAGAAACAAAGAGTTTGTTATTCCTATTCCAAACAGTTTAGACAGAGAAGGAAGTGTTAAAGGTTACCTGGCTTGCCTAATTACCCAAAGTTGTAGTCTACAGTGAAAAAGAAAAGACAGGAAATGTTTCCGAAATTACGTGGCATAAAGTTGAACTGTGCACATTCCTTAGATGTGGAATAAACAATCATTATCATTGTCAACTTTGTCTTTGTCTGCACTCTTCTGAAGAGGAATTTTTAAAGTATTTTGAAACTCACATTTAATGGCATAGGTTGAAGCTATACTTATTGTGTACTTGATTATTTATGAGCAGAGTTTCAAAAAGTGTATTTTGAATGAATATGGTGTATTAAAGTGTAATGACGGTGAATATATAGCATACTAAATGACAGAAAAACAATTCATTTAAAGTACACTTTTAATAAGTGTATTGAAGTATAATGATAGTATATTTATAATATACTTAAGATATTCAAGAAAGTGCATCTCATATTTGAAGTATATTATTTGAAAGGGTAGTATATTTAAAATATACTTGCAATATATTAAAATATACTTTTTTTTGCTTGGTTATCAACCTTGATGCCTTAATTACTTATTTTTTTCTGAGTGAAATGAGGGAGAAATAGGTCATGTCGTGTCAGACCAAGTCTATTCCTATAATCAGATGGTCTTGAATGCCAAGCAATCACAAAACTGGAGGTCAGTTTCCATTCAATTCTGAAGGAAGACTAGCGGACATTATCAATCTTTTTAAATTACAGTCCAAGTAGTGCTGAGCTATTGTTCATGCTCTGCAAGATGGATATGATGCTTTATTAAGTTGTAAATCAGTAACAAATGTCCCACACATTTTAACAGTGTCCAAAATGGCAAAAGGGGAAGGATATTTGTTGGAGTTATGTCAGTTTAGTCCAGACCTCTGTCCATTCTGAAAAAATGGTTCTTAGAAAGAAAACTTTTCATTGCAGTGCTAGCTGTGCCACGAGAGACTCTGGGTTCGAGCCCAGGCTCTGTCGCAGCCTGCCCAAGGGGCGGCGCACAATTGGCCCAGTGTAGTCTGGGCTGGGGGAGGGTTTGGCCGGCAGGGATATACTTGTCTCATCGCGCACTAGCGACTCCTGTGGCGGCCCGGGCGCAGTGCACGCTGACCAGGTGGCTAGGTGTACGGTGTTTCCTCCGACACATTGGTGCGGCTGGCTTCCGGGTTGGATGCGCACAGTGTTAAGAAGAAGTGTGACTTGGTTGGGTTGTTTTTCGGGGGACACATGGCTCTCGACCTTCGCCTCTCCCGAGTCCGTACGGGAGTTGCAGCGATGAGACAAGACAGTAACTACTGACAATTGGATACCACATCAATGGTGGAGAAAAGGGGGGTTAAAAAAGTATTAATTAATTTAAAAAATTCAAAAGAAAACTTTTGTTACCGAGGAAACACATTGTGACAAGTATACCGGAAGCCGTTTAAAACGATCATGTTCCATTTCTTCAGCATCGTCTCTCAAACAAACAAAGCGGCAGGGTCATATCGTTGAGATGACAAATTGTGCCTTTAATTTTATATCTTTATTTAACTAGGCAAGTCAGAAAAAAATCTTATTTTGGGTTAACTGCCTGTTCACGAGCACAACGACAGATTTGTACCTTTCAGCTCAGGGGTTTGAAATTGCAACCTTCCAGTTACTAGTCCAATGCTCTAACCACTAGGCTACCTTGCCGCCCCTCCACTCCTTTGCAGGTACTTCTCTTGAGCTCCCATTAGATATTTCATTCTCCATTATTCTAGAAATGGCTTCATTCTCTACCTCCTTTCAGTTAAGGGAGTGTTGGAGACACCCAGGGGGAGCTCATTTTGTTTCCCGGTTCCGCCAAACAAACACATTCATTGCCGCTACTTTCAACCTAATGTTTTACCATTCATCTTCTGAGACAGAGCCGGGACACAATTACACTGTTCTCACACACTGGAACTTACGTTTTCAACCAAAATCAACAGTCTTCTGGGACTTAACTATAACATTGACAAAGAAATACAGTTGTATATAAGCTTAAATTCACAAGCCTGGAAAGCTATACAGCCTGGATTGGAAACTAGCATGTTTACTTTCAACCTACACAAGCCAGTATGTATAAAACATGAGTGCAATTTCTAGGTTCCCCCAAAGGGAGACTCCTTTTCTCGTTGCACCCATTAGCCTTGGTTTGATATCTCACTTAATGGTCGGAGTGATTGGGGAGGAAAAAAGCCTAGAGCATCAGCAACATGAGATTAGAGTTAGAGATTAGAGAGCAAGGCCAGCAGTGTTAGCTCGGCTAGCTAGAGCACATTGTTTGTTGTTAAGCCTAGAGGGCCTAGCAGTGCACTAACCTGCCATCCCCCGCAAAGCTCTGCCTAACACTGGGGACTCTGATGCATTTCTTAATTAAATCGGGGTGATCAGACCATGAATCATGCGACGTGGCAAATAAATCCAGGAATTTGACAGAGAATCCCTCTCTCGGTGATAATCACGCCCCCGTGCCAGGAGCAGACTGTAAAAATCAATCAGGTTTTATGCAGAGAAATGCAGCATCTGTCAAAGCGATTGCACAAATTGCTTTACACAACGGCTCATCATTTCTTTGTGTAGAAGGGGACGCAGGTGGGGGGCACTGGTCAATGATCCCATGGTGTATTTTGGGCCTGTGCAATGAAAGAAGTGGTACTTTCATCGGAAATAATCTGCAAAAAGTTCAAACATGAGGAAAAATCCATTTAAAGACTGATGTGAGTTTCAATGCAAAGTCATGCATTTAAATGTGTGTGTTTTGAATTGCATCCTATGCAACCTACCTCGGCCCCCAATCCCTGTTATTTTGTACACACTGGCTGTCATCCATCAGCAACTTTTGAACTGAATTGAATCTCTGGGGTATTTTACCCCCACGCAAACACTAGTGACACAATAACAGCCACATATTGCTGATATAATACAATATTGATTTAAATATAACATTTCTGCTCAATACCAAGATCTCATTTGAATTACACACTTTGTTTGAGCAAAATCCAACAATGAGTTACAAAGTAAATAGGCCCAAGTTATAGAGAGAAAAATGGCTAAACATTCTTTTGCATACTAATAGCCATATTATTTCTTCCATGCGCACACACAGTACCAAGTGGCAAAGCAAAAAACTTCTAAGAGGCGCGCCATCTGGAGAGAGAGATACAGTGTGTTGGGGTTTCAAAGAAGAGTGGATTAAAATATGCTAAGAGAGATGAGTGATTCATTTCAGTCTCGGCTCCCCGGATTTCCTGATTTAGATATTGTTTTAACCCCAGTGCCCCACCACCACCACCACAACAGGGTTTCAGACTGTTGATGATCCAGTGTGGGCTTGACTTTAGTGCAACTCCATGTACATACCAATGAACTATACCCGGTGTATCTGCTCCACGTGGGAGTGGATACACAAAACATACCGTTCTGAGAAATCATTTCACACATTTATGATAAGACTGCGTGTCTGGTCTCAATGGGGTTTTGGCTAACAGTGGTGATATGGAGATGTGGGACTACTTATTGAAGGAAAGCAGCAGATGCTATGATAGCTACTAGCCAATAAACTAAATAAACTCCCCTTAGCCACAATTTCCACAGCTGTTATCCCCGAGCAAACAGGTCACTGTCATTCTCCAATATTGAGCTAGGTGGGCAGACAAAAAGAAGACTGTGTATCCTCTTCCCACTTCCTTGGAGCCCGGGAACCATAAAAAGAGGAAGGAGGAACCCAACATTGAAAGCCTCTCTACCCCAGAAGGCATTACAAATGCATGCCCTTCAGCATGGCTGCTGGCTTGCCTTCAGGATATAACCATCCCAATATGTCCAAAGTTCAAATGTAATTACACTGCCGTGTTTCACTTAAAATGTCACCAACCTCTTTCCCCTAAAACCTATGGTTGAATATAAGTTCCTTTACTTTCTGAACGTCTTAAAGAGTCTGCTAAGAGTCTTAGAGAAGTCATCTCCTCATGTGTATGGGAGAGGTGGTTCTCTTATCAAAGCTAGGCTCTGCGACTGGCGGCGTAACAAAAGGTGAGCGGCAAGAAAGTGATGTGAAAACAGGAAGGGAGGATTTATTGCTGATGGCGGCACTTTACCTGCCAAGATCTGCAGTCTGCAGTTGGATGTGAAAGTCTGTTTCGACAGTCCTTCACGTTTCCAACCTTAGCTTCCTTTAAACCCCAGCACATCTCAGCACACAGGTTCATACCATGACACTTTTATTAGCGACGTGTTAGCTCATTGGAATTATACAGTGAAGCTAAAGTTGGGGTCTTTATTACATCTCAATTCATCTTGTTCTACACAGATCTCATTGTGCACCGGTAAAGAGATATTAAAATCTAGGAAAGCAGTAGATAAAGAAGTGAGATTTATGATCAAAAGTGCTTTGACATGTTCGGTTGCAGAGCACCCAATGTCATGTTATCTTATTTTTGCCATTGCGTCATAGCACCAGAGTAGGCCTATTCTATTTAAATTCTATGCATAACATACAGTACAGATGAGAATAAAGATAAGACTGTCAACAAAGACTGTTAATTTAGAAATCCAGATGGGTTATGGGTAAGCTAAACATGTATGCCTACAGGTTTGACGTTTTGAGGTTGGATGCTGACATTTGAGGATGGAAGTTCAATAGAATCTGGTGTTTCCAACTCAAGACAACTTACATTGTTCCGGTTATCATCGTATTCAATTCTTCTATATAGACTGCATGTTTGATGTCTCTCGCATGAAAGACATTCAACTCACTCTACACCCTGGTCACAAAAAATTGTCACAGAATAGAATGAGCCTTTCCAGCAACACCTGCAGAGAAAAGGATCCATTTTCTGATGATTGTGGTAAAAACACAGACCATATTTCCCCTTACTCTCTCAGTGCTCTCAAGCCCTTATATACAATTTGTACATTCATGTATAAAAAAAACAACAACAAAGACAAAAAACCACACATTTTCTATGTATTGCCATCCTCTCTCCTGGACAGTGAAAAGCTGACATCCGTTTTCAATCCAATTTAAAATGTTCAACCACCACTACAGAATCCATTGGGGACATGGAAATGAGTGCGTTTCAAACATCTGTCACTTACGTGTCAACTTTTAATGAGATTAGTTAGTATGAGGCCAAGTGCAATCTGCTGTGATTAAAAGGAATGGGGGAATATATTACATATTTAGCATACCGAGGGTCTCAGGGAAACGTTATACATATGAATTATAGACTCAAATTATCATTTTTTTGTCACATGGTTCGTAAACAAGAGGTGTAAACTAACAGTGGAATACTTACTTATGGGTCCTTTTCAACAGTGCGGAGATAAAGATAAAGTTCAAATAAAAATAGAAATAGTGACACACCAGGAATAAATACACTGAATAACAAATAACAATAACGAGTAAAAAATAACATGGCTATATACAGGGAGTACAAGTACCTAATCGATGTACATGGGTAAGAGGTAGTTGAGGTAGCTATGTACATATACTGTAGGTAGGAGTAAAGGGACTAGGCAACAGGATAGATAATAGACAATATTTCACTGTATGTGGTTCGTGTGAAAGTGTGTGTGTTTGTGTGTGTGTGTTTGTGGCCTCAGTATGCATGTGTGCGTGCGCATGTTATGTATTATGTGTGGGCGTATGTAGCTATGAGGGAAAATAATCGATACAGTTACATATCGGGATATTATTTTGGACGATATATCGTATTGTTTTGACAATATCGCAATATTATTCTTGTGTTAATTGGTTGTACCTGCACTAAAACTCCTGTGTTGTTTCTTCACAGCTTGTTCTACATCTTATTTTTAAATAGGAAGCCAATTTGTTTTCAGCACTTTTATTTTCATGACTCTAATTGTCATGGCTCTCCCTCTGCATCAGACATACTGTATACTGTATATGGTGAACAATATGTTCAGAACATCAAATCACAAAAACATATTTTTATAAAAACACAAAAGGCCATTCATTGTTCAACCGTGACCTTACATTTGTTAAATGGTTAGTCAAGGATCTTGCATGGAATTGTATCAAATTTAGCCTCCTGACTGAAAGTCCTGACTGAAAGCCCTTTGGTGTATGAGTAGCATGCAGAATGAACTGCAATTGCTTAACTTGACTGATAACTACTTATCCTACCACTGACTCTGTCTGAAGGCCAGAGAAACATGTCAAGTCCATTCAAATCCATCCCTGTGTATTGTGAACTGATTGACTGACTGGCAAATTTTCTCCAATTACCCTGGATAATCAAGTGTAAAAACCCAGAGGGACCTTTAATGGCACTCATCTTCAGTTTGGGCTGTCGTTCACGTTGTGTTTTCAGACACGTATCTATTGTCGTAGAAGAATGAGCATTTTGCTCATAAAACCTCCAGAATTAGAGTCAGGACTGCTGTAGTATCTTCACTATAATGGCAGAGGGGGGAAATAAGTGACAACTGGTGTAACGGCTTTAATTGCCCCATCACTTGGGATGGCTGACATCCCAGCGGCTTCAGTCGGCAAAACTGAAACGTGTTGCCAGCCCTTTTGGTGAGTGCTGATCATTAAAAGACATTTGCATATGAAAATCAACCTAAGCCTTTTAATGAAAACAATTATTTTTCTAATTCTCTTTCACTTTCTCAAAATGAAACCTGTTAAAAAAAACAAAGCTTTGTACATTGCACAGTGATTTCTTTGTGGCCTATTTGAATGATGTGTTTAACTTACCTAAGAAAACGATTTTGGAGAAAGCACAACAATGGGATTGTGATTAATGAGAAACATTCATTTTTATATTGACCTCAAAAGGCCATTAAGATTGCCACTCAAGCATTGAACATTAATTACGAGGGCCCTCATAAGCTTCCATGAAATTCAATGAGCATTTCAAAGTCTGAAGTCACGCAAAGAGGTCTGTGTAGAAGTTCTGATGCAAATGAGGTGCTGAGTCAACATCCACATTAAACTTTAATTGTTATTTTGTTTTCAATATACACACTTACAAATTATATATATATATCATATATATATTATTGTTATGATTATTATATTTTATATATATATATATATACATATATACATATATGTTTCAGTATTAGGCCTAGTAGTTCTATAGAGATACAGTATTACAAAATTACAAATAAAACAGAATTTTGAGAAAGACTTCCAAGGACTGAATACAGATTAGTTCCATCTCACTAATGTGAAGCCATAGACAACAAGCCAATCTATATTAACTGAGCACCCACAATGACCCTTTTACCACAGGAGGCCCACCATTAAATAGAGCTGATTATTGAGTGTGGCCACCTCTGACAATTGCCTATTCATATCAAGAGATCACGCAACCACCTTATTACATTTACATCATTTAGCAGACGCTCTTGTCCAGAGTGATTTAGAGGAGCAATTAGGGTTACGTGCCTTGCTCAAGGGCACACCAACATATTTTTCACCTAGTCAGCTCAGGGATTCCAACCAGTGACCTTTCGGTTACTGGCCTAACGCTCTTAACCGCTAGACTACCTACCATTAAACCTGTCACATGAATTGCTAAAGCCATTCATGCACAGGATATACTATATCAATACAATATCCCCCTTCCAGTGAACCTAAAACCCATTTAATTCAAACAATAGCCATCAGCTAACATCAGATCACAGTGTTAGCTTAAAACTTATTTGGAATAGGGGGCAGCATTTTCACTTTTGGATGAAAAGCGTGTCCAGAGTAAACTGCCTCCTACTCAGTCCCAGATGTGAATATATGCATATTATTATTAGTATTGGATATAAAACACTATGATGTTTCTAAAACTGTTTGAATGATGTCTGTGAGTATAACATAACTCATATGGCAGGCAAAAACCTGAGAGAAAATCCAAACAGGAAGTGGGAAATCTGAGGTTTGTCGTTTTTAAACTCAGCCCCTATTGAAGTTACAGTGGGATATTGGTTATGTTGCACTTGCTAAGTCTTCCACTAGATCTCAACCATCTTTAGAAACTTGTTTGAGGCTTCTACTATGAAGGGGGGCTGAATGAGAGGGGAAAGAGTCAGAGGTCTGCCAGCAGCCTCGATCAGTCATGCGCATTCACATGAGAGGTAGCTCTCGTTCCATTGCTTTTCTACAGACAATGGAATTCTCCGGTTGGAACATTATTGAACATTTATGATAAAACATCCTAAAGATTGATTCTATACATAGTTTGATATGTTTCTACGACCTGTAATATAACTTTTTAAAATTTTCGTCTGACCTTTCCGCTGGACTTGCACGCACGTTTCGATTTGTTTACCAAATGCCTTAACAAGAGGAGGTATATGGACATAAATGATGAACTTTATCGAACAAATCAAACATCTGTTGTGGAACTGGGATTCCTGTGAGTGCATTCTGATGAAGATCATCAAAGGTAAGTTAATTTTATAATGCTATTTCTGACTAATGTTGACTGCGCAACATGGCGGATATCTGTATGGGTGTTTTGGGCTCTGAGCGCCGTACTCAGATTATGCTTTTTCTGTAAAGTATTTTTGAAATCTGACACAGCAGTTGCATTAAGGAGAAGTTTATCTAAAGTTCCATGCATAACACTTGAATATTCATCAACATTTATAATGAGTATTTCTGTGAATTGATGTGGCTCTCTGCAAAATCACTGCATGTTTTAGAACTACTGAACATAACACACCAATGTAAAATGAGATTTTGGGATGTAAATATGCACTTTATCGAACAAAACATACATGTATTGTGTAACATGAAGTCATATGAGTGTCATCTGATGAATATCATCAAAGGTTAGTGATTAATTTTATCTCTATTTGTGCTTTTTGTGACTCCTCTCTTTGGCTGGAAAAATGGCTGTTTTTTTCTGTGACTTGGTGGTGACCTAACATAATCGTTTGTGGAGCTTTCACAGCACATTCATATAAGGCTCCCCACATACAGCCTAATCATGTTTCTAAATGTTATTGGGGATCGTCTATGAAAGATGTTTACATGATACAGCGTTAAAAATGTATATTACTTTGAAAAATGTTACACACAGATGATTTTCAAATTTTGTGATTCTAACTTCAAAAAAAATCCATAATATATATGGAGCTAATAGTGGGATGATAATGTTTCACAGTGTTGTGATTGGCTATGATATTCACCTATTGATTGTGCGGTATCTGTTGCTGTTCTGCATCAAAAGCTGTTAGACAAATATCACAGCCAATCACAAGACTGGTGGGACTAACATAACTGGACAGATACATTTACAAAAATTGACAAATTAATGACAAATTAATTGCAATATCAATGTGTAAACCAAACTGCCATAGTTTCTGTGGTGACCCGTCATTCACATTTTGAGCATCTATAAAATATATCAAATTGTTTTTTTGGGGGGGGGCTTGCCTATTTTGCAGGAGCATTGCGCCGTGATTGGTTCAGTGTTCTGTCACTCATGGGACCACTACGTCACAGGCCAAGTCTAAGTCCTCAGTAAGAGCAGACATCGAACATTTAAGCCCCTTGGGTTCTGCCATAGAGTTACATTAGAAGTCATTGGCCACTGATAAAATTACGTCAAAACGCGTTATATGTAGAGTAGCTTTGATTGGACTGATCATGTCAACCGATATCTTACTTTCAAAATCTTAGCTAGCAGTCATTGTCATGAATCAAGTTGACAATCTACTGGCAAATCCTTGTCATATGAAGAGAAATAATGAAGAAAAATTATATCGGTGCTCATCGGGCCTTGGACATAAATATTACACAACAAGTTGGAAATCGCAAATTCAATAATGAGTAGTTTGGAAGGAATCAGTGGCTAACTGCAAGCATTGCAAAGCAACCACTAGCCTGCTATTCAGTGGAGTGGTTGTGATGTTTTTTTCCGAGTTCCCACCATAAATCCAGAGATCGCCAGACTTTGGTGACAAAGCCCACAAAAGACCACCCTGCCACCTTCTTGTTTAAGTGAGCAGATCACAAGGTGACTCCAAAAATGTTTTGTAACGTTATGCTGCTGCATAAATGATATAATATGCAAGGGAGATATGTATACCACAGCTACAAAAGTAATACTAAGTGTATGTTGTGTAGTAAGCTGTTAGTAGCCCAAGTGCCTCATCCTAATAACTTGGTCTATTTTCACCAACGCGGTATTGTAAACACATCATTTGTGGCTGGTGTGTGCCATCTTTGTAGACCGACTTGTACAGCTTTGTGCAAGCTTGGCTTGCACGTGCAAATTCAGCACACACAACATTCTATAATGGAATTGTGTTATTTGACGAGTCAGATTAAAGCTTATTTAACATGTCAAATAGTGACGCAAACGGCATTCAATGTGCCTCACCCTAATAATTTGGTATATTTTACCTCTTGATTTCGCCTACTGTTCTAACTTGGTGGTGCACATGTAGCCTATAACCTGTTACAGAGAAATGTAATCATTGAATATTGTAAGAGCTTTCATTGTCTGCTTATATGCCCCCTTTATTTATCCTACGGTTCTGACTTGGTGTACAGGGAGAATACTGTAAGAACGGCCCATGTTCTGAATTATGTCACTGTACATTTCAAAAGTGCTGAACAAATAGTTATATTGACTACATCCACCGTCGCTCGCTCATTAATGTCTTAATAGAAATTAAGGATTACCTCTTATCCGCTTGTCGTCCCCTTATGCCATAGTTTGTACATCTCAACTGTCAGTAGAAACCACATTTGTTTAAGTATGTCAGTCATATCAGCTATGTTTTTTTAAGCCAGTAAATGAGGCTAAATTAACTGTTTCGCTTCCAGACAAGGCTCCGCTGATAGCCAGATGAAGCAGTGGTAAGGTGTTGGGACTGCTGTTGGGACTCCGCTGCTGGGACAGCTTTATGTAGGCCCTAATAGTTTGTGGGTAACGTTTGTCACCGTTATAGTGCAATTCATGGATTTTAAGTTTTGGGTTGTGGCTTTTCTGGCATGCATCCCACAATAATTTGTTTTACCCCACCAAGATTTACATGCTAAAATCGCCACTGCACAGATGGCAATGATGATTGCCAAAAAGGACACATTCTCAAGTTTTGCTTCAGTGTCAACATTTCACAACATTGCAAACACCACTTTTCCAAGGTGGTTGAAGTAAATGGCCCAACATTTCTTAAAGCCTCCTAATGACACTCGCATATTGCACAATAAGTGATAATAAGCACAATAAGTGATAACACTAAATTAAAAGTCAGCGCTATCCCAATTCCCTGCACATAACCTCAAATGGACCAGCGCTGGGAAGGCCCGCAGTAATCACAGACATAGGGATTAACTGCACTGACCATGAGGTAGCAAACGGCTAACTCCGCCATCTGGTCCACAACACTAGCCACCACCACCACAGTTCCGCTTCACTTGGCCAGATCCAAATGCAGAGGCACTTTCCCTCAGTTAGGGCTGTTCGGCTGACAGAGCAAAGTATTGAGTGAAGTTACCCAACTGTCAAGGTGAATGAGGACCGAGGAGACATATGGGAGCATCCTCCCTTCATCTCCTCCCTTTCATCTAAACTGATCTGAAAGACCTGGACAGATTAAAACAAATGCTCAATATGGGCATCCACCCTATTGCTTTGACCTATGCCCTGATTTCAGATCAGTGCAGATGAAGGACAGGGGATAAGAAAAGGAAACCATTTTTGACTATTCCAATGCACCCAAAAAAATGGGTCATCATGCTATGCAGTGCAGGGTTGGGCCGAAATATGATTAAATCGAATATTGTGATATTTAACATTGATTCATTTTTTTTCTTTCTTTTTCTTTTTTTTTCACCTTTTTAACCTGGTAGTGTAACGGTTTTCTTCCTCTTCTGACGAGGAGTAGGATAGATCGGACCAAAATGCAGCGTGGTACGTGTCCATGTTAATATTTATTTAATCTGAACACAAAAACAAAATAACAACAGAACGAACGAAAACGAAACAGTTCTGTCTGGTGCAGACACAGAGACAGAAAAGAACTCCCCACAAACCATAGTGGGAAAACAGGCTGCCTAATTATGGTTCTTAATCAGAGACAACGATTGACAGCTGCCTCTGATTGGGAACCATACCAGTCCAAACACATAGAACTATAACACATAGAACAAAAACATAGAATGCCGACTCCAACTCACGCCCTGACCAAACTAAAATAGAGACATAAAAAAGGAACTAAGGTCAGGACGTGACACGTAGGCCAGTTGAGAACAAGTTCTCATTTACAACTGCGACCTGGCCAAGATAGAGCAAAGCAGTGCGACACAAACAACACAGAGTTACACATGGGATAAACAAACGTACAGTCAATACCACAATAGAAAAGTAATACAGTGTGTGCAAATGTAGTAAGATTAGGGAGGTAAGGCAATAAATAGGCCATAGTGGCAAAATAATTACAATTTATCAATTAAACACTGGACTGATAGATGTGCAGAAGGTGAATGTGCAAGTAGAGATACTGCGGTGCAAAGGAGCCAGTGGGTTTGGCGACGAATATGTAGCGAGGACCAGCCAACGAGAACATACAGGTCGCAGTGGTGGGTAGTACTGTATATGGGGCTTTGGTGACAAAACGGATGGCACTGTGATAGACTACATCCAATTTGCTGAGTAGAATGTTGGAGGCTATTTTGTAAATGACATCGCCGTAGTCAAGGATCGGTAGGATAGTCAATTTTACGAGGGTATATTTGGCAGCATGAGTGAAGGATGCTTTGTTGCGAAATAGAAAGCCGATTCTAGATTTAATTTTGGATTGGAGAGTTTATAGTCTAACCAGACACCTAGGTATTTGTAGTTGTCCACATATTCTAAGTCAGAACCGTCCAGAGTAGTGATGCTAGACGGGCGGGCGGGTGCGGGCAGCGATTGATATACTGCGAAAGTGCAAGATGATATTTCGTCCAAGACTATAATCTATTTGAACTTTACAAATCAAAACTGTGCAATTTTATCAGTTCAATAAGTTTAAATTGAAGTCTAAATATATTAACTAAGCCATATTTTTTCACCATACAAAAATAATTGATCGAAAATGTGAATATATCGTAAATAAGCACAAAAATTGCACAGTCTGAAGTGATTTAGTTATTAACGGCACGAAACGATTATATCAGATATCATAATTTTTTGAGTAGCATATCATAGAAGAGCTGTTCCCAAATATTGCCCAACATTAACGCAATGCATATATAATAACACAGACTATTGGCTTACAGATCATTTTGAGAACAATTATAATTCTAGAATAGCAGTCTCCCGTGAAATGGCATCCTCACCTAACATTGGTATTTATCCTGTATGGTAGACTCAACTTCATTCAATGTTTGAATTGATAACAAGCTAGGAAGATAAGACTGCAGCGTCATGACAAATGAGAACAAAATCTGGAGAGGACTGTCTAAAATCCATTATTTTGACTGTCAGTTTCATGCAACATGACTAGAAATAATGAGGACACAAAATACAACTAACATCTTGGAATCAAAGTGTATCGACATTTCCTTCCAAGCTTGAATCCTCAACCTTATTGAAAGAGATGCTGTCTTTGTGACAAAAGTCAGAAATGTGGCCGACTTTTGGGCTTTGAGGATTCTGTGCCACCCCTGAAAACAGCTTCTGGCAGACTCTCCCAAAGGAACATGTATACAGAAGTATTTCCAATGTCTCTGTTTGCAATGCTGCTTACATAGAGCCAATTCTATGGTGGAGCGCTAGCAGCGAGCGATGAAGGCAGCAGCATTCCTTTGACATGACAACCCATGAATGGCTTGCTCTGAAGTCGGCCTCTGCACGGATTATTAATCACTCTTCCTGCTTTACTAAACCGTACAACACGCCACGTGACCACTCCACTGGAACTTGGCTAAGTTTGTGAGGAAAAGAAAGCCTCTTCTGTTAGAGCCAACTACAACAAGGATATTGTTATTATTCCCAGGAAGACACATTCAAAGGCCTTAGAATGCATTTGCGCACATTATAAATGAATATGGATTTGAGGCGAAAGGGTTTGTTAATAAATGAAATGTCTTTAGATTGGATGAGCTGCAAGAAGCAAATATTTTGAATCTTTAAGCATTGTATTTCTCAGCTATTTACTGATCAAATACCGACATCTCATTTGAATTGCTTGGGTATGGCAGTCAATAGCATTGTCAATGTCATGCCAAAGGGTAGACCTAAGCATTATGAATAATTTTCCTATCAATTATCCGATTCTATATGTGACCAATTAGGGTTTGTCTCCAGCGTGACACAAGACTGTGTTAGTCCACTGAGCTAAAGCATTCATTCAGGGAGCTAACACAAGTCATGTTTCAGACAAGGTGACTCATCACGCAAACAGGGTTTATAAACACCTCTGTTAAATACCTGATGGTGTTTCAATCTCAATCTTACATACACTGAGTGTACAAAACATTAGGAACACAATATCTTTCCATGACATAGACTGACCAGGTGAAAGCCATGATCCCTTATTGATGTCAGTTGTTAAATCCACTTTAATCAGTGTAGATGAAGGTGAGGAGACAGGTTAACATAGGATTTTTAAGCCTTGAGACAATTGAGACATGGATTGCGTATGTGTGCCATTTAGAGGGTGAATGGGCAAGACAAACAATTTAAGTGCCTTTGAATGGGGTATGGTAGTAGGTGCCAGGTGCACAGGTTTGTGTCAAGAACTGCAATGCTGCTGAGTTTTTCATGCTCAACTGGTCCACCACCCGAAGGACATCCAGCCAACTTGACACAACTGTGGGAAGCATTAGAGTCAACATGGGCCAGCATCCCTGTGGAATGCTTTTAATACCTTGTCCATGCCCAATGGATTGAGGCTGTTCTAAGGGCAAAAGGCGGTGCAACTCAATATTAGGACGGTTTTCCTAATGTTTTGTACACTCAGTGTATGATTGGAAGCACAGCCGAGAGCTGCCCAGTGACACAAGCCTACCAGATGAAGTAAATAACTTATATGCTCGCTTCGAGGCAAATAACACTGAAACATGCATGAGAGCATCAGCTGTTCTGGACGACTGTGTGATCACGCTCTCCGCAGCCGATGTGAGTAAGACATTTAAACAGGTCAATATTCACAAGGGCGCTGGGCCAGACGGATTACCAGGACGTGTACTCCAAGCATGCGCTGACCAACTGGCAAGTGTCTTCACTGACATCTTCAGCCTCTCCCTGTCTGAATCTGTAATACCAACATGTTTCAAGCAGACCACCATAGTCCCTGTGCCCAAGAACACTTAGGTAACCTGCCTAAATGACTACTGACCCGTAGCACTCACGTCTATAGCCATGAAATGTTTTGAAAAGCTGGTCATGACTCACATCAACACCATTATCCCAGAAAACCGAGACCACTCCAGTTTGCATACAGCACCAACAGATCCACAGATGATGCAATCTCTATTGCACTCCACACTGCCCTTTCCCACTTGGACAAAAGGAACACCTATGTGAGAATATTATTAATTGACTAGAGCTCAGCGTTCAACAATATAGTGCCCTCTAAGCTCATCACTAAGCTAAGGACCCTGGGACTAAACACCTCCCTCTTGGTGTGCTTGGACCATGTTAGTTTGTTGGTGATATGGATGCCAAGGAACGTAATGATCTCAACCTGCTCCACTAAAGCCCCATCGATGAGAATTGGGGCATGCTCGGTCCTCCTTTTCCTGTAGTCCACAATCATCTCCTTTGTCTTGATCACTTTGAGGGAAAGGTTGGTGTCCTTGCACCGTACATTGACTCTGTACCGGTACCCCTGTATATAGCCCCGCTATTGTTATTTACTGCTGCTCTTTAATGATTTGTTATTCTTATCTCTTACTTTTTGGGGGATATTTTCTTAACTGCATTATGGGTTAAGGGCTTGTAAAGAGCATTTCACTGTAAGGTCTACACCTGTTGTATTCGGCGCATGTGACAAATAACATTTGATTTGATTTGATTTAAATCACAATAATGTGTGTACAGAGCACAAATACATCAACAAGTTACAAACATGTATGAGTGTTGAAATAGTGTGCTGTAATGCTGTAATACTGTAATGCTGTGACAAATTGTTCCAAACAACAGTGACAAATGAGCCAATATGATAACAATGACCTCTAAACATCCTCTCATTTATAATTTTCTCCTTCAGGAAAATGAGAAAAGCCCTCTTGTTATATTGATAAAATGGGCAAAGTTGCAATTTCACATCTGGGTGGTAACCGATGTCAATTATTCACGGTCATCATCTGCACCTAATTTGCTTAATAACATATTGTGCTGGGAAGCACAGGGGTAGTGTCACTTTGGAAAACTAAGGCCACACCCAATGAGATGGTACCTTCTTGCATCGAAATTGAAACTTAAATGGATACTTCAGGATTTTGTCAATAAGGCCATTTATCTACTTCCCCAAAGTTAAATGAACTTGTGGATACCATGTTCAAATATTTTATTTTGCTTTTTGGTTAAAACATTTTCTAATCTTAAATTAGCCTATCTTTAATAGTTCAACTTGGAAGAGGTGAAGTGAGAGGGGTAGCTGGGCCCAAAATCTGTCTTCTCCAGTAGGTGGTGTTTGTTTTTTCCCTAAACAAGCAAGGAGATCCTGTATGGAGAGTTCTGTATGGAGATTTTCTGTATGGAGAGTTTCTGTATGGAGAGTTTCTGTATGGAGAGTTTCTGTATGGAGAGTTTTGAATTTCGTTAACAAAAATGGAATGGCTTATTCGCTACGTGTGGCTTATTTAGGAGTTTCGTAATGATTATGTTGTTACTAGTGTACAGATTTAAATAGGACTATTGACATCCTGGCAACTTTATATCGGAGTTGCCATTATATTGGCTACAATGGTCCCACCTGATCTTGCCTCCTCCTGACTGTCTTCCATTTTTGAAGAAATTTATTTTCATTGATAAAGCAGGCACTAGAGTATCTGGTCAATATAATGGATAATCGGTGATGCTATGTACTCATTGTTGCATACTATACTGAACAAAAACATAAACGCAACATACAACAATTTCAACAAATTTACTGGGTTACAGTTCATATCAGGAAATCAGTCAATTTAAATAAATAAATTAGGCCCTAATATATGGATTTCTCATGACTGGGCAGGGGCGCAGCCATGGGAGACTGGTCCACCCACTGTGGAGCAAGGCTCAGCCAATCAGAATGAGTTTCCCCCACAAAATAGCTCTATTACAGACAGAAACACTCCTCAGTTTCATCAGCTGTCCGGGTATCTGGTCTAAGACGAGCCCGCAGCCAGATGTGGAGGTCCTGTGCTGGTGTGGTTGTATGGCCGGGTGGATGTACTGCCAATTTCTCTAAAACGATGTTGGATGCAGCTTTTGATAAAGAAATGAACATTACTTATCGTGCAACAGCTCTGATGTTCATTAATGCAGTCAGCATGCCAATTGCACGCTCCTTCAAAACTTTAGACATCTGTGACATTGTGTTGTTTGACAAAACTGCACATTTTATAGTGGCCTTTTATTGTCCCCAGCACAAGTTGCACCTGTGTAATGATCATGCTGTTTAATCAGCTTCTTGATATGCCACACCTGTCAGATGGATGGATTATTTTGGCAAAGGAGAAATGCTCACAAACAGGGATGTAAACTAATTTGTGCTCAAAATTTGAGAGAAATACGCTTTTTGTCCCTATGTAACATTTCTGGGATATTTTATTTCAGCTCATGAAACATGGGACAAACACTTCACATGTTGCATTTATATTTTTGTTCAGTATATTTAGCAGTTAATGTTTAGTAAAATGAAGGCCTATGAGTAGGTGGGGTGGGCTGAGTGTGGGTGGATTTTTCCAAATTCAACAAACATGCACTGCATTAACCAGCTTGATAATAGCTTATTTAATTTATCTAAACTCTGAACCAAATATGAATGGAGTTATAGGCCTACTCAGACTGGTTAATAGCCAGACAATCATATTAGACCTATACCATAGTAGACCATATATCTATCCTATTTAAAAAGCACTGAAGCACTGAAACATTTTTTTTTGCATACTGAGAATGCATCATGCTTGATTGCGTTGTTTCCCTCTATTTGTTGATTTCGGTAATGCATTCCCATATGGAATTGATCAGCTTTTGTCAAAGCAGAAATGAGTATGACATCTGGGCATTAAAAATTAAGTTTAAACATATGCAACATTTTGAAATGTTGCATACTATTAAACTACATTTTTTCACATACTCAACTGGCCTACTATTTAGGATGCAAGCAGACTATGGGTATTCGGACAAGGCCAGTATCACACCCTCACATTTTAATGTGAATTGGTCATGTTCCTCTTCCTCATCATATTTACATATCACTTTTCAATGCAAATTAGTTGTATTTAGCCAGTTATATTGTTCTAGTTGTGTGTTATGCTTATTGACTAATTTTTCAAAAGCTCTATAAGGTATTATGTGCATTATGTACAAAGAGAGGAGCACAGTGTGTCACTTTCACAAGGACAGCTCTCTAAAATACCATATTTGGCCCGGGGGTCCTTATTGAGTAACTGTAGCCTTGCTGTCCCAAGGAAAGGACACTCTACCCATCAGCAATGTTCTTAATGTCCTTTCACAGGGGCTGCTTACCCCCCTCACAATGTTTTCACCTCCTGCTTACCCCTTGCACTCTCGGTTGGAAGTCGAACAACAGCTGCTGCTCCAAATTTCGATTTAACCACCAATATTTCTCGCCTTTGGCTGAGGCAGGCTGGTGGAAGGAAGGACTGGAGGGCACAATAGACAGGGCCTGTGAGGGTCTTGGCCGGATCGCCACAGGAATATGTGTTGCATCCTGGCAACGCTCGGCCAGAGCTGCCTCGGAGCCAGACAGAGGCTCAGGGGCGAGGAGGAGCGAAGAGGGATGGGAGGAGGAGAAAAGAGGGGAGGGGAAATTGCCACTTGCCACTCAACACTCCACATACAGAGCCAAGTGGTTAGAGGGGGACATTGTCATAGGGCTGTTTTCCATGAAGGACATGACCCTGTCCTCTACACATTTTACGTCTCTCCCCCTTATGTGCCATGGTGAGAATGCCAAGGCAAGTGAGAATAGGCTACAATATGCAATGTAATGCAGGCTAGTGGATGAGCAGTGTGGTAATATGCTTTTTCTGCAAGTCAGTGACATATCCATAATACATAAGACAGGAAATGTAATTATGTATAACATATACTGTATAACATATATTTACTCAAATATTTAAACATAAAAAAGCTATGAAATATGTGACGAAGCAACTTGTTGGTTAATAGAAAAACGTTGAGTGAAGCTGCCCACAACACTTAAGACTACAGAGGAACCATTAGAAGCATTTGACGAATCAGGTAGGCTAGGATACTCCCTCAAAAGCAAATGTTGCATTTCCAATCAATTTAGTTACCTGTGAGGGTTAACACGGTTTAACTTCGATGACCTGAACACGTTGTCGATGCGGATTAACCAGTAATTCTTAATCAACTTTACTCAAAAACCTCCTGTCTGGAGTGACATTTACAATGCGTCAAAAAGCTCCACGGGGAAAGCCAAAACGTGCATCAAGAGCCAGACACACACGAATTGCTCGATCAGAGAAGCAATGCTAGCCTATATGATAATCTACCATAAAGCTAAACAAATATTTTTTTAATCTACAAATGTAAAACTTTGAATTACTGGGGTATAAATAAAGGCAAAAGTTAAGAGGGGGACATGTTCATAGTGAAGCCTTAAATTTGGGTTTTACAATCACTTGGAACAAGTAGCCTACTTGTGAGGCAAACCTCGAAATCCCTTGACAACCACCACCATCATGACAGTCGAGTCTCACAGTAATCGCCTGGTTTAACTGCCACTTTGTTGGCATGTGATGTCAAATCTCGACACCACGCAATAGGGAATCTACAGTACCTATATAGAAAGCGCGCGCATATGTAGAATAAGTGCGCACTCACCTAATGTACATGATAATGCAATAGCTATAACACTTATGTCACCTGCCATTTCTCCCAGCAAAAAAAATAAAATAATTGCCCACCTTGTTGAATCAGAAGAATGGCCATCCCGGTCAGCAAAACCCAGAACATAGGATTCTTCATGGTGGTTTGACTGGTCGATCGCTTCTCTGTGTAGTTGTAGAGGAGTATGTTGCCGCTCAGATATAGCCTACTACAAACACAAATCCTCGGAAAAGTGTAGCAAGCAGACTGCAGTTCCCGCTACGTCCCGGGTCCCTATCTGACTGTAAAGCAGCCACCAACGCAAGCAGCACCAAGTCCCTCCTTTACCAAGGTATTGGTCGTAATTTGTATGAGGCTGCTTGGATAGGCTTCCAGTGGCTTACAAAGACACTTCTGTCCAGGAACCCGCTGTGATTCCCACTAACCACGTGTGTATCCGTGCGCCTTTCCCGCGTCTTGCTTTATGCGTGCGTGCGTTGGTCGATATCGACCGTGTTCAAAACGTTATCCTATTTCAAAACCAAGCAATGCATTTGAAATGTAGGCCTATCTGATGTTTAGACAGGCAGATTTGTATTCTATGCAAAACGTGTTAAGCATATGATAGCCTCGCTAGTATTCGGTCTTAAAAAATATAGACTTAGAAAGTAACTTTTTAGTTGGCTAGTTTAATGTCCGTAAAGGGGGATATAATGCAGTAAAAGTAACTATATAGACTACTTTTAGAATGTAGCCTACTTTAGCCTCGTTTATAAATAGATACCGTTTTCTCTTTCTTAACGAGGCAAAAGTAGGCTTCATTCTATTAGTATATAGTATACTTTACTGCAGCCCACGTAGGCTAATTCCGGTTATAAACAACCATCACATCTTCCACAAAAACACTGGTCACATAAGTCGCCAAGCGTAGGCTATTAATCAATGTTGAAGGGCCCTGTCACTTTAGCAGTCTCTGCGATGCCAGAATGCAGAACAAGACGAAATAAATTGGTGTAACTGCCCTCAGTTCAGCAGCTGGACAGCTCCCATGTTCTCCCTTACGCTGCATTCTACTTCTCAACGGGTAAATGAATTGCATGAGAGGGGACGTTTGACACATGCATTATATTTAGTCAGCATTATGGACCTACTTATAACCCTACAGTTTTTCCTGAATTTACTCGTGTTAGTGGAAAACAAGATGTAAATGGATGACTGATGCTGCAATCTTTTCTTTTCGCAGTCATAAACAGACATCCAAAGTGAACAATGAAAAGTCACAGGCCTGCACTAATGACCTACTGAATTAACTACTAATGAACTACTGACCACTTTTTCAATTTTCGCCCAGATGACATACCCAAATATAAATGCCTTTAACTTAGGCCCTGAAGCAAGGATATACATACTTTTGGTACCATTTGAAAGGAAACACTCTGAAGTGTGTGGAAATGTGAATGGAATGTAGGAGAATATAACACAGTAAAAGATAATACGAAGAAAAAGTTCAATTTCAAATCCCCGAGCTGACAAGGTACAAATCTGTCGTTCTGCCCCTGAACAGGCAGTTAACCCACTGGTCCTAGGCCGTCATTGAAAATACAAATTTGTTCTTAACTGACTTGCCTAGTAAAATAAAGGTTAAATAAAAAATATATAAAAAATAAAAAATTGAAATGCAAGACAAAGGCCATCATGTATTATTCCAGCCCAGCTGCAATTTCGATTTTGGCCACTAGATGGCAGCAGTGCACGTGCAAAGTGTTAGACTGATCCAATGAGCCATTGCATTTATGTTCTACATTTTGTATCAAGACTGCCACAATGTTCCTAATTGGTTTATTAATAACTTTTCATGTTCAAAACAGTGCACTCTCATAAAACAATGGCATGGTATTATTTAACTGTAATAGCTACTATAAAATGTACAGTGCAGTTAGATTAACAATAATTTAAGCTTTCTGCCAATATCAGATATGTCTATGTCTATGTCCTGGGAAATGTTCTTGTTACTTACAACGTCATACTAATCTCATTAGCCTACATTAGCGCCACGTCCAGAAGGGGACCCACTGATCCTGAAGACTTCACTGTGCATCAATGACAAGGTATGACAATTAAACAATTGTACGTGAATGATCTTGTTTCTTTGGAACAGGCACCAGTAGGCACCATTTGGTAGTGTCCAATTGAGTTGAATTAGTAACAAAAAAAGTAAGCTGCTGAGGGGAAGATGGCTCATAATAATGGCTGGAATGGAGTGAATGGATTGTTATTGTTATCAAACACATGGAAACCATGTGTTTGATACAAGTCTATGTATTCTGTTCCAGCCAGTACTTTGAGCTGTCCTTCCCTTAGCAGCCTCCACTGCTAACCATTTATATAATTTGTTATCAAAGACAGGTAATACCAGTGGGAAGAGTATTGCAAAATAAAGTTCTACTGCATTGATTTCATCAAGTACATTTATAGTGTCAACATACACATGCTTACTATACACTTTTCTTTTGTGCACCAAGTGTGGGGACCACTGGGACCACTTTGCAATCATTGGTTTTTGTTTGACATACATTTTAAAGTGAAACATCTGAGTCTTCTGTTATCGTGGAATTGCCCCATTGCATTAAGTATAGTTCCTTTGCCATGGATCAAACATTTGCCCAATCAAGAGATGTGTAATCCCATCAACACCCTTGTGTGTGGAATGTGTGTAAGACTAATGTAACACAACATTACGTAACACATTAAATCAGCACTACTCAGCAAATCCGACTCAGAACACATAATTATCCTAAATGAGCCCATTTTCTGTGAAAAGCCATGAAAATAATTCCATGTTCACAACTTGACAGTCCGTTTCCCTCACTCTGATGACCAAACAGCTGGCTCAAGAGCCCATCAACTGCATTGCTAATGCACATAATGATATTCTGCTTTGAAAACTGTGCCATTTCACTACACTATTTTTCTAGGTATAGAAAAAGTGGAGGTACCAGCATTACATGGGATGTCCCTGATCAACATTGTCTCAGGGCGATTGTCTCAGGGCGATTGGTATTATTCTGCATGTAAAAATCGGACACTCTATTTAGTATGATATGATACGTTACATTAAGTTACATTATGATTGGAATAGTGGTCGTAGAATATCACATGAATTGGATTATGTAAATTCACATATCACATATCTTGGAGGACTTATAGTATTATATGTCATACGTAGTTGTACAATAGCATACGAATTGGATGAGACGAGGCTGCTTGTTGCTTGGTAACAACAAAGGAGAATTACAGGGAGAATTTACATTGAGAACTAACGACAAAGGTTAGGATCATTTACGTGAAAGGTTAGGAGAACTAAAACTTCAAAAGGTTAGGTAAAGTTTAAGGTTCGGGAAGGGTTAGCTAAAATGCTACAGTTGTCCCTAACATGACTCGAACACACAGCCTTTGGAGTGCTGATTAAGCCCACCCATCGCGGATTAAGCCCACCCATCCTCCTTGACCAACTTCCTACATTTGTTTCTGTCTAAAGTAATTAGACCATTTGTAGGTATCTTACTTCATGATTGTGCTCTGAAAAACATAAAGTATGTTTCGTATTGGCTCTAAGGCCAGGCTGCCCTGAGGGACTAAGAGAAGGTTACAGGGCCAAAAGGGAAATTAGCAATTTTGGGCTAGCAAAGAAAAAAGAAATGTCTGTCAGACTATACTTGTACACATTTTATTTTCTTGCCTGTTCGTCTAAGCCTCAACAAAAGGGGAGCCTCAGAAGTAAATGTGTTTTTAATGCCAACGGGAAAAATCATTAACCAGCTCAGCCAAGTGCAACTCCAGTCAGGTTCAGTGAAGTGCAACTGCAGTCAAATCCAATTGTCAATGAAATTCCAAAGATCAATTGTCAAAATCTGAAGCCAAATCCCAATAGGCATGGCATTATGTGCCACACGTCAAGGCAAGCCATATAGATTATTATTATATTTGTTTACATTTACAGACACAAATAATCTGCCAGCCCGAAGAGCTTGGTAACAGGCAGGAACGTCTAGGGCAGCCGAGATAGAACAGTGAAGGCCCTGTGCCATGTAAACGAAATAGACAGACTCAGAGTAAAAGAGCTAAGAAGAGCGCTCCAATCTCTACTACTGCAGGTGGAATGTGAGTCAGATTTGGAGGTTAACTAGGACGGTGGCAGAATGAGGCTGCAGCGTGCCCCAAGAGTCACCTCTTGGCTCAATGATCCATTCATTTCATTTCTACCTCCACTGGCTTGAGCCCCACCACTCGCCCAAATACTGTATGAGGAGAGGAATACAAGGAGACAGGCAGGCAGGCAGGCAACTACACCACCCAGTCCCTCATGGATATGTTTTCTTCCACCAGTTTGTATTACATACCTCACCTTGCCCCCATCTGCGATGAGACAGTCAAATTCTGATATATTATCTTATGCGTCTGAATCAAAGAAGAAAAAGTGGTATACCTCCACTTTCCCCCTAGTATGGGCATCCCAAAAAAAGCAGATATATTCTGCCACAGAATAATTTGCATATATCCGCACAAATGGGAAAACCGTGTCAAGAAACTTGCAATGCACTCTCAGAACAAAATCCAGTGCATTACATGGATAGCATATACAAACACCATTCAGGAAACAGTGAAGTGAGAAGATTTATAAGCCTACCAGAAGAGGAGTTGGGTGATCTTGTACACAAGATTGGGGCACCACTCTGGGGACCTGCGGGGAGAAAAACCTCATATTTAATACCAGGAATTTCCTTGCATTCTCATTCATCCTGAGCACCGTTGTAGTGCATACAAAAGTACCCAAACTCTTATTAATTCACATCTACATTTCAGTGTCAGTTCTCTTTCACTTGGAAGCTACATTGGGATTTGCCGGCAGCCTCCAGGAGGAGAGTGGAAAATGAGAGAGTGGGGAACATGGGACTGTACTGGGATGAGAGGGTTACGGAATTGTAGAAGGAATTGAGAAGCCGATCACACAATGATTATGTTTGTGTGACACTTTTGAATGTGGGTCAAAAGGGAAATAAAAGTATTATTTTAGTTTTTTTTCACCACCTCCCTCTTCCCGCAAGCTGTGTACCGGAGTCCTCCTTGCTAGCTATCGAGCAGACACCATTCGTTCCCGCCTGCTGAGCACCTGCCCTCACCGTCAGAACTACAGAACTGCGGGAAAAGAGTGCATGACAGGCGGGGGCGAAGGACACAGTCTACCGGTCGCCCCAGCCTCCCACTAGCACAGCAGGCGGGAGGCTGGGGCAACACCGTGTGCTAGCTAACTAGTTTGCCCTCTTTCCGCCTGCTGCGTACCGGAGAAAACCGTGCCAGACAGGCGGGGGTGAGGACACTGTCTACTGCCTACAGCTACCTACTTCGGTACACAGCAGGCATGGGTGACACCATGTGCTAGCTAGCACACAGCGTTGCCTTCCGCCTGCTGTGTACCTGAGTCCTCATTAGAACTAAATTCAGCAAAAAAAGAAACGTCCCTTTTTCAGCACACTGTCTTTCAAAGATAATTCGTAAAAATCCAAATAACTTCACAGATCTTAATTTTAAAGAGTTTAAACACTGTTTCCCATGCTTGTTCAATGAACCATAAATAATTAATGAACATGCACCTGTGGAAAGGTCGTTAAGACACTAACAGCTTACAGAGGGTAGGCAATTAAGGTCACAGTTACGAAAAACTTAGGACACTAAAGAGTCCTTTCTACTGACTGAAAAACACACACAAAAAAGATGCCCAGGGTCCCTGTTCATTTGCGTGAATGTGCCTTAGGCATGCTACAAGGAGGCATGAGGACTGCAGATGTGGCCAGGGCAATAAATTGCAATGTCCATACTGTGAGACGCCTAAGACAGCGCTACAAGGAGACAGGACGGACAGCTGATCATCCTCGCAGTGGCAGACCACGTGTAACAAAACCTGCACAGGATCAGTACATCCAAACATCACACCTGCAGGACAGGTACAGGATGGTAACAACAACTGCCCGAGTTACACCAGGAACGCACAATCCCTCCATCAATGCTCAGACTGTCTGCAATAGGCTGAGAGAGGCTGGACTGAGGGCTTGTAGGCCTGTTGTAAGGCAGGTCCTCACCAGACATCACCGGCAACAACATCACCTATGGGCACAAACCCACCGTCGCTGGACCAGACAGGACTTGCAAAAAGTGCTTTTCACTGACGAGTTGCGGTTTTGTCTCACCAGGGGTGATGGTCGGATTCGTGTTTATTGTCGAAGGAATGAGCATTACACCGAGGCCTGTACTCTGGAGCGGGATTTGGATTTGGAGGTGGAAGGTCCGTCATGATCTGGGGCATGCAATTTCAACATTGTGCGTTACAGGGAAGACTTCCTCCTCCTGCAGGCGCATCCTGATATGATCCTCCAGCATGACAATGCCACCAGTCATACTGCTCGTTCTGTTCGTGATTTCCTGCAAGACAGGAATTTCAGTGTTCTGCCATGGCCAGCGAAGAGCCCGGATCTCAATCCCATTGAGCACGTCTGGGACCTGTTGGTTCGGAGGATGAGGGCTAGGGCCATTCCCCCCAGAAATGTCCGGGAACTTGCAGGTACCTTGGTGGAAGAGTGGGGTAACATCTCACAGCAAGAACTGGCAAATCTGGTGCAGTCCATGAGGAGGAGATGCACTGCAGTACTTAATGCAGCTGGTGGCCACACCAGATACTGACTGTTACTTTTGAGTTTGACTCCTCCTTTGTTCAGGGACACATTATTCTAGTTATGTTAGTCACATGTCTGTGGAACCTGTTCAGTTTATGTCTCAGTTGTTGAATCTTGTTATGTTCATACAAATATTTACACATGTTACAGTATAAGTGGGACCAGAATTTATGGCACTATAGGTTATCTGAATAGTGTAGTGGAGCCACTGATCTGCTATGTTATAGGTATTTCACATCAGTGGAAAAGAGTCACAGTCATTCTGCATACAGGTCAAAGTAAATGCATTAAATGTGTTATCACTTGATTAGGTACTGAAGGACGTGGCTCGGGGTTCATGTAATTGTATGATGAGATATGCTTGCTGTTTGGGGTTTTAGGCTGGGTTTCTGTTCAGCACTTTGTGACATTGGCTGATTTAAAAGGGCTTTAGGAATAAATGTGATTGAATTTGATTGATGTCTGCTAACATTGTAGCCTCAGTAATGGGCCAGATTGTTGACTGCTTGATTTGACACCTGAGAACATACAGTGCTTTCTATTAATCTTATTCATCAATGTCTCCAACCTAGAGAAACCCCAAGCCGATAGTTCTCATTCACCCAGTAGCTTTGAATCTCCATATTAAGCCTTTTTGCTCCTCTTTGTCCTTGATTTATGTGGTTGTTTTATAATATATAGCATCTATTAGATGGCCCAAGCAGATTATCACACCAAAGAAGAAGGGTGCAACATTTGAGAAGGGTGCAACTGCAGCCCGCAATTCTGCAGGAACCCCTCTTTATACTTAAATTGGTATAAAAAAAACTAGGACTCTGGTACATAGGTGGGAGGCTTGGGCGCTTCCGTACTGTAGGTGGTGGTAATGCACCATAACCATCTGAGAAGAGACTGCGTGTAAAAGGCTGTTCTTGGATGCTGTCATTGGTGAAATGTAAAATACGATTGAACGAACGCAACAGCCAACTGGTGGAGGCCCTATGTGCCCTTGACCCAGAGAGACATGACTTTCTAGATGTGAAAAAGGTGAAACCACTGCTGGATCAAAGCAAAACAAATTTGGTGGAAACTGAGTTTAGTGTCAGCCTCCAATTTTTGGAGAATGAAATCGCAGTCTCCGGTTCCAATGAGGACTAATTGTCCCCACTTGAAGTCCTGCAACAATGTTCTGTGCCTCACCGTGCCGGATTGACGTTTGTGGCGTCCACAACTACAGTACATGCGAGAACTAATTTTCCACTTTGACAAATGTGTTCAGTCAGCACAAAAGAAGCATGCTACACCCGTAGAAAGATCAACTAATCTAACTGGTATATGAGGGGGATCTTGCAAGGAGATTTCTTGGAGAATTGAATGATCAATTACTCAGAAAGTTCCACAAAGCATCAAGGAGACTGCAACTCTTCTGAAAAGGTAAGAAACAATCTAGCTGTTTGGTTTTTGTCAAAATCTTGGTGGTATAGACATTGGCGACATTTCAGCCAAAACCTAGTTTTTCAATGGCCTTGCTTTAGTGTGTAGGGTGCTGTCCATGGTGCTGATAGAGCGCAACAGAGATTTCATGCCAACCCTTTCACTCCCTGGTCAAAAGCACTCAATGGTCTCAACATTTGAACTTTTATGTTTATTGTGGTATAGCATGATATAAGCAGAATTCAATATATTTCCAAAGCAAGAACCCAAATGATGCCCCTGAGTATAGCTACATATCGGTATGTTTCACGATAGAAATAGATTTATTCTATTATGGTTTTCTTGGTACAGTAGCATATACTTTTTTACATGGTTGTAAATGGAACTGTACATATTGGAAATGTTTTTCTGGTAGGCTGGCATTGCTTCATTAATTATGTGGGTCAAATTTGATCCACAGAAGTGTATTGTGTCATATCACAACGTGTTGCTGAACTCATAAGCGCAATGATTTTCCATGTTTGAAACAGGCCTGTAGGCCTATTTACATGTAGGCTCCATCTCACTGTAGTAGGCTGTCGGCTGTAGGCTGCATCTCAACGTAGTAGGCTGTATCTCACTGTAGTAGCCTTTAGGCTGCATCTCACTGTAGTAGGCTGTCGGCTGTAGGCTGCATCTCAATGTAGTAGGCTGTATCTCACTGTAGTAGGCTGTCGGCTGTAGGCTGCATCTCAATGTAGTAGGCAGTATCTCACTGTAGTAGCCTTAAGGCTCCATCTCACTGTAGTAGGCTGTCGGCTGTAGGCTGCATCTCAATGTAGTAGGCTGTATCTCACTGTAGTAGCTGTAGTCTGCATCTCACTGTAGTAGCTGTATCTCACTGTAGTAGCTGTATCTCACTGTAGTAGCTGTATCTCACTGTAGTAGGCTGCATCTCACTGTAGTAGTGTCACGCCCTGACCTTAGAGATTATTTTTATGTCTCTATTTTGGTTTGGTCAGGGCGTGAGTTGGGGTGGGCATTCTATGTTTTTGTGTTCTATGTTTTCTATTTCTGTGTGTTTGGCCGGGTGTGGTTCTCAATCAGAGGCAGCTGTCTATCGTTGTCTCTGATTGAGAACCATACTTAAGTAGCCTTTTCCCACCTGTGTCTTGTGGGTACTTGTTTTCTGTTTTGTGTTTCTGCACCTGACAGGACTGTTTTGTTTTCGTTCATTCTCTTGCTGTGCTTTGGTCCACACCTTCATACGACTACCGTTACAAGTAGGCTGCATCTCACTGGAGTAGCTGCACCTCACTGGAGTAGCTGCACCTCACTGTAGTAGCTGCATCTCACTGTAGTAGGATGCATCTCACTGTAGTAGCTGTATCTCACTGTAGTAGCTGTATCTCCCTGTAGTTGCTGCATCTCACTGTAGTAGCTGCATCTCCCTGTAGTAGCTGCATCTCACTGTAGTAGCTGTATCTCACTGTAGTAGCTGTATCTCCCTGTAGTTGCTGCATCTCACTGTAGTAGCTGCATCTCCCTGTAGTAGCTGCATCTCCCTGTAGTAGCTGCATCTCACTGTAGTAGCTGCATCTCACTGTAGTAGCTGCATCTCCCTGTAGTAGCTGCATCTCACTGTAGTAGCTGCATCTCCCTGTAGTAGCTGCATCTCCCTGTAGTAGCTGCATCTCCCTGTAGTAGCTGTATCTCACTGTAGTAGCTGCATCTCCCTGTAGTAGCTGCATCTCCCTGTAGTAGCTGTATCTCACTGTAGTAGCTGCATCTCACTGTAGTAGCTGCATCTCACTGTAGTAGCTGCATCTCACTGTAGTAGCTGCATCTCCCTGTAGTAGCTGCATCTCCCTGTAGTAGCTGTATCTCCCTGTAGTAGCTGCATCTCACTGTAGTAGCTGTATCTCCCTGTAGTAGCTGCATCTCCCTGTAGTAGCTGCATCTCCCTGTAGTAGCTGCATCTCCCTGTAGTAGCTGCATTTCACTGTAGTAGCTGCATCTCCCTGTAGTAGCTGCATCTCCTGTAGTAGCTGTATCTCCTGTAGTAGCTGCATCTCCCTGTAGTAGCTGCATCTCCCTGTAGTAGCTGCATCTCCCTGTAGTAGCTGCATCTCCCTGTAGTAGCTGTATCTCCCTGTAGTAGCTGCATCTCCCTGTAGTAGCTGTATCTCCCTAGTAGCTGTAGTAGCTGCATCTCCCTGTAGTAGCTGCATCTCCCTGTAGTAGCTGCATCTCCCTGTAGTAGCTGCATCTCCCTGTAGTAGCTGCATCTCCCTGTAGTAGCTGCATCTCCCTGTAGTAGCTGCATCTCCCTGTAGTAGCTGCATCTCCCTGTAGTAGCTGCATCTCCCTGTAGTAGCTGCATCTCCCTGTAGTAGCTGCATCTCCCTGTAGTAGCTGCATCTCCCTGTAGTAGCTGTATCTCCCTGTAGTAGCTGCATATCCCTGTAGTAGCTGCATCTTCCTGTAGTGGGCTGTGTTTTGATGATTTGGATCTCCATTTGCCTTTTATTTACTGCATTTGTTTACTGTTAATATAACTAGCCTAAATATAAATTGTGTCATGCCTTTATCGATCTGATATTTTGTTAACTAGGCCTACTTGGTACCGCTGTTTTGTTCTGTTCCCATTTATTTGTTCACATTCGCAGTTCTGTCTGTATTTTAAGCCAAACTGCTATTCAGTATTGTTGTTTGCATGCATGAATAACTATGCTACTACTTTCAGCATAAAGTTAGCATTATTTTTGTAAGACAGCTATGTGTACGGCTGCATTTAAGCTATTTGTAGTAGGTGAATTACCCTATCTTGTAGCCTATATTCATTACCAAAACGACCTTGGTTTAATTGTGTTTAGAGTGCTGTCCATTTCGCTGATACAGCGCAGCAGAGATCCTGTCACATCAAAAGCACTCAATCAATGGTCTCAGACTCTTGGCATTTGAACTGTATGTTTATTGTGGTGTAGTGTGATAAGCAGAATTCTGTATGATTTCAACTGCCCCCTTAGTTACTTTATTCTGCCGCCGGATCTGAGCCGGTCTATCTATGGGTAACAGAGTTGACGTGTTATGCTTGACCCACTCAGTTTTCCACCACAAAACACCAGAAAATGGCCAAAAGAGTAGTACCAGCACACCTGCTTTTACTCTATGATTTGATTATTAATGTTCAATATTTCTTTAGAAAAAAATATTTAAAAAGGAATGGTGTCACCATATTAAAACGTGAGTTCAGTTTACATAATGTACAGAATTAAATTATGATGGACAAACTTACATTAATCATTAATCCCAATTTTAATTTGATAAACATTACATCTGCAGAAATGACGTTGTCAAAACAACAAAATAACTAGGGCTTTACAATGATGGTGAAATTTGGGGATTAAGAGGGTTGAAATCTTCCGAGAAGTGACGAAGTGATGAAGGAATATGTCAAAATGCTGAATTTTGGCCTTTTAGCTTGCCTTTATTCATATTTTTTTAAATCGTATTCATTAAATTCTCCATGTGACCTATATTAAAGGGCACTTCATTTAATATAACAGACTTTTCAAATTCTATATTGGTGTACAATTTGTACTTAAAATATTGAAGGGATGCACTCTTTTCATGGAACAAGCCATTCAGCAGTAGAGCATACTCTACCAACTCGAGTTCCGCAATACAGACAGTTTCTCTCTCATGGCACCTCAATGACCAATAAAGGTTACTGGTCAACTGAAGAACGCACAGACCTAGAAATCAGTCTAGTCAAAAAGCAGGAATGAAATCCAGCAGGAGAGCAGTGACACCACAGGACCAGAATTATGCACCCCTGACCTACACAAAGAGGCCCACTGCCGTTGTTATTGTTTTTGTTGACAAAGTAGAGGTGAAAAACATCACGCAGGAAGGTGGTAAAAACAACTGCAGTATATATTCTGCTGTTCTATCACGTGTGCAATGAAAAAAACAGTGTTTGTTGTTTGTAGTCATTTCTTTGTTGTAATATTGAAAACAGAGGTGGCAGTTTGACCATTAAGGATTCCAGCTTTAAGCATAGCAGCTAACAACTTCTCTGTTGCCAAAAATCTCTTTCACAGTATGGAGGTTGATACTATAGGTGAATTTATTAAGATTTCTACTCAAGACAAAAGTATTTTATGCAGCTACATGGTGCCCTCTGCTGGACTTTGACTGCATGTGCCAATATAGATCACAGTTTATTTTGCGTGGGCTTTTGACACTTGAGGGCAGGGAAAGTGGTGTGTTCGAGATGTTCTGCTATCATGGATTTCTGTCAATACTAGATTGGAGAAAACTAAAAGCATAGGGAAGGCAACATGGCCATAAATCAATGGTGGACATTTCCTCTTTTCTTACAGTAGATTCAACATGCATGCTGCCAGTCACTTGTCATCAACACTGATACCAACCTAACCCAACACATATACCCAGACAGACACACTTGCCATCCAGAATCAGTGAAAAATCATAAATGAGTATGTTTTGAGCACCACACTTTAATTAAGGTAAAAAAAAAAGTAATTTTTTGGGGGGGGTGGCTTGATGGTTTTGCTTGTTATTTTGGCGTTAAAATGTGTCACATATCAAATCAAATCAAAATCAAATCAAATCAAATGTATTTATATAGCCCTTCGTACATCAGCTGATATCTCAAAGTGCTGTACAGAAACCCAGCCTAAAACCCCAAACAGCAAGCAATGCAGGTGTAGAAGCACGGTGGCTAGGAAAAACTCCCAAGAAAGGCCAAAACCTAGGAAGAAACCTAGAGAGGAACCAGGCTATGTGGGGTGGCCAGTCCTCTTCTGGCTGTGCCGGGTGGAGATTATAACAGAACATGGCCAAGATGTTCAAATGTTCATAAATGACCAGCATGGTCGAATAATAATAAGGCAGAACAGTTGAAACTGGAGCAGCAGCACGGTCAGGTGGACTGGGGACAGCAAGGAGTCATCATGTCAGGTAGTCCTGGGGCACGGTCCTAGGGCTCAGGTCAGTTGAAACTGGAGCAGCAGCATGGCCAGTTGGACTGGGGACAGCAAGGAGTTATCATGTCAGGTAGTCCTGGGGCATGGTCCTAGGGCTCAGGTCCTCCGAGAGAGAGAAAGAAAGAGAGAAGGAGAGAATTAGAGAACGCACACGTAGACTCACACAGGACACCGAATAGGACAGGAGAAGTACTTGTCGTGGAAGATTCAGAATTTGTTGGTAACATATGTAAGATGTTTAATATTCATCAAATGTGTGTAAGTTCATTCTCATCAGAATGGTATTTTTGATAATACTGTGGCGAGGTTGCAGTTATCTGTTCTATGTCAAAACTAAGTTGCATGGGCCACAGAGAGGGGAGAGGTCAAAATGTCATCATGTGTAAACATATCTTTTACTCCCTACCTTTCCCATTCTGGGGAAAGGAGGGTTGCAGTGTCTGGAATCATTCTATGCTCCCTCTAATGTTGTTTCTATCTTAACCTATAGCCTCATTCTCCTCTCCGTGAGTTTGTCCAGGAGGTTGTATTTTGAGTTGGTTGTATCTAAATGACAATTTGATATATGCCTGTTGATATGGAGGATTTGGTTTATGGTTCTGGGGTTTGGGAAAGGAGACCAAGCTGAACGATGAATTATGTCTATGTGTCTTTGCTATTAAAAGGAACTCAGTTGCATTGTAAGGGGGCTCTCTGAGAATTCACTGAGAGACACTGAATTTATCTGAGAGTCACAGGATTGTGATAGAGCTCATATAATTAAAGATGGATTTTTATAACTAACTCTGACGTGTGTGTGTGGTTTGCTCCCATGATTTGGTAAATAGAGGAAATTTCCACGACATACACCAGATATAACAAACTGACCCTAGCCCCCCAACACATAAACTACTGCAACATAAATACTGGAGGCACATATCAGTTTGCAAACAATGTAAAACATGGTCTCTTTTTTGCTTTCTTGAGTAAGGCAGCTCCAAAATGCAGGTGTTTCAGCCTAGCTCAGTGCTTTCTGTGGTGGTGGATCTAGCCAGCAGAAAATACAGAGCGTTGCGCCTCCGTCACTCAGGGGTCAATTTTCTGTCACTCAGGGGTCAATATGTCATCCCCAATTCTAAAGTTAGTGCTCGAAAATGTTTGCCCCTTGGGTTCTGCCATACAGTTATATTAGAAATGCCCATCCAAGAAGGTTCAAGGTCATTGGCCACAGATAGAAGGACATCAAATCACGTTCTATATACAGTAGCTTTGATTGGACTGATCATGTCAAAATCTTACTTTCAAAGTTTTAGCTAGCAGTCATCTTACTTCCGGTGCCGACAGAGATGGCCGCCTCGCTTTGCGTACCTAGGAAACTATGCAGTATTTCGTTTTTGTTATGTGTTATTTCTTACATTGGTACCCCAGGTAATCTTAGGTTTTATTACATACGGTCGGGAGGCACTACTTGATATAAGAGCAACGTCAACTCACCATCATTACGACCAGGAATACGACTTTCCCTAAGAGGATCCTGTGTTTTGCCAACCACCCAGGACAATGGATTGGATCCCAGCCGGCGAACCAAACAACGCCGCCGTAAAAGGGGCAGACGAAGCGATCTTCTGGTCAGGCTTCGGACACGGGCGCATTGCGCACTGCTCCCGAGCATACTACTCGCCAATGTCCAGTCTCTTGACAACAAGGTTGACGAAATCCGAGCAAGGGTAACATTCCAGAGAGACATAAGAGACTGTAACGTTCTTTGCTTCACGGAATCATGGCTCACTCGAGACACGCTATTGGAGTCGGTACAGCCAGCTGGTTTCTTCACGCATCATGCCGACAGAAACAAGCATCTTTCTGGTAAGAAGATGGGCGGGGGTGTATGCCTTATGATTAACGAAATGTGGTGTGATCATAACAACATACAGGAACTCAAGTCCTTATGTTCACCTGACTTTTGATTGTGCCACCAGGTCTGGTAAAACCCTGGATCATTGTTATTCTAACTTCCGCGACGCATATAACGCCCTCCCCCGCCCTCCTTTTGGAAAAGCTGACCATGACTCCATTTTGTTGCTCGCAGCCGAAAGACAGAAACTAAAAAAGGAAGCTCCCGCGCTCAGGTCTGTTCAACGCTGGTCCGACCAATATGATTACACACTTCAAGATTGCTTCGATCACGTGGATTGGGATATGTCCCACATTGCGTCAAATAACAACATTGACGAACACGCTGATTCGGTGAGCGGGTTTATTAGAAAGTGCATAGGCGATGTCGTACCCACAGCAACTATTAAAACATTCCCAAACCAGAAACCGTGGATTGATGGCAGCATTCACACGAAACTGATAGTGCAAACCACTGCTTTTAACCAGGGCAAGGTGACTGGAAACATAACCGAATACAAACAGTGTAGCTATTCTCTCCGCAAGGCAATCAAACAAGCTAAGCGTCAGTATAGAGACAAAGAAGAGTCGCAATTCAACGGCTCAGACACATGAGGTATGTTGCAGGGTCTACAGTCAATCATGGATTACAAAAAGAAAACCAGCCCCGTCGCGGACCAGGATGTCTTGCTCTCAGACAGACTAAACAACTTATGTGCTCGCTTTGAGGACAATACAGTGCCACTGACACGGCCGCTACCAAAACCTGTGGACTCTCCTTCCCTGCAAGCCGACGTGAGTAAAACATTTAAACATGTTAACCCTCGGAAGGCTGCAGGTCCAGACGGCATCCCCAGCCGCGTCTTCAGAGCATGTACGAGACCAGCTGGCTGGTGTGTTTACGGACATATTCAATCAATCCTTATCCCAGTCTGCTGTTCCCACATGCTTCAAGAGGGCCACCATTGTTCCTGTTCCCAAGAAAGATAAGATAACTGAGCTAAACGACTACGGCCCCATAGCACTCACTTCTGTCATCATGAAGTGCTTTGACAGACTAGTCAAGGACCACATCACCTCCACCCTACCTGACACCCTAGACCCACTCCAATTTACTTACCCCCCCCAATAGGTCCACAGAAGACTCAACTGCAACCACACTGCACACTGCCCTAACCCATCTGGACAACAGGAATACATATGTGAGAATGCTGTTCATCGACTACAGCTTAGCATTTAACACCATAGTACCTCCAAACTCGTCATCAAGCTCGAGACCCTGGGTCTCGACCCCGCCCTCTCCAGTACTCCCTGTTCACCCACGACTGCGTGGCCATGCACACCTCCACCTCAATGCCTACAGGGAGGAGGTGAGGGCCCTTGGAGTGTGGTGTCAGGAAAATAACCTCACACTCAACGTCAACAAAACAAAGGAAATGATTGTCGACTTCAGGCAACAGCAGAGGGAGCTGTCTACATCGACAGGACAGTAGTGGAGGTAAGTTTTAAGTTCCTCGGCGTACACATCACGGACAAACTGAATTGGTGCACCCACACAGACAGCATGGTGAAGAAGGCACAGCAGCGCCTCTTCAACCTCAGGAGGCTGAAGAAATTTGTCTTGTTACCAAAAGCACTCACAAACTTTTACAGATGCACAATCGAGAGCATCCTGTCGGACTGTATCACTGCCTGGTACGGCAACTTACAAGCGTAAGGTTCTTCAGAGGGTAGTGAGGTCTGCACAACACATCACCGGGGGCAAACTACCTGCCCTCCAGGACACCTACACCACCCGATATCCCAGGAAGGCCATAAGATCATCAAGGACAACAACCACCTGAGCCACTGCCTGTTCACCCCGCTATCATCCAGAAGGCGAGGTCAGTACAGGTGCATCAAAGCAGGGACCGAGAGACTGAAAAACAGCTTCTATCTCAAGGCCATCAGACTATTAAACAGCCACCACTAACATTGAGTTGATACTGGCAGTATTGAGTAGCTTGGATGAATAAGGTGCCCAGATTAAACTGCCTGCTACTCTGTCCCAGATGCTAAGATATGCATATTATAGTAGATTTGGATAGAAAACACTCTGATGTTTCTAAAACTGATTGAATGATGTCTGTGGGTATAACAGAACTCATATGGCAGGTGAAAACCTGAGACAAATCCAACCAGGAAGTGGGAAATCTGAGGTTTGTAGTTTTTCAACTCTTTGACATTCGATTATACAGTGTAAATGGGGTCATATTGCACTTCCTAAGGCTTCCACTAGAAGTCAACAGTCTTTAGAACTTTGTTTGAGGCTTCTACTATAAAGGGGGAGAGAATGAGAGGGGATTGAGCCAGGTGTCTGGCAGAGTGCCACAGGCTCGTGATGAGCGGTCACGAGAGAGTTAGCTCTCGTTCCAATGCTTTTTTACAGACAATGGAATTCTCCGGTTGGAACATTTTTGAAGATTTATGATAAAACCATCCTAAAGATTGATTCTATACTTAGTTTGACAAGTTTCTACAACCTGTAATGTAACTTTTTTAACTTTTCGTCCGACGTTCGGCAGGACCTGAACGCGCGTTTGGATATCTTTACCAAACGCCCTAACAAAAGAAGCTATTTGGACATAAATGATGAACTTTATCGAACAAATCAAACATTTGTTGTGGAACTGGGATTCCTGTGAGTGCATTCTGATGAAGATCATCAAAGGTAAGTGAATTTTAAAATGCTATTGCACAGCGGAGAAGGTATGTTGGGATTCGACAGGGTCAGTGATCTGTTTATTAACTTGGCTTTCAAAGACTTTAGATAGGCAGGGCAGGATTGATATACAGTTTAGGTCTAGAGTGTCTCCCTCTTAGTAGCCCGGGGCCATTAGACGCGTCTGCTCCGACGTCCGACGGAGGCCGGTTGAAGGCACAACGGATGGAGTATTCTTTGGAAGACCTGTCGTGGTGGTGCAGCAGGGCGCCGTGTCGACTAAGGATCCAAGCCAGATGGCGAAAGAGGTGTTGTAGTAATTTAGTTTTCTATATGGGAGATGCGCCTGGCTCATGGCTAACTGGTGCTAGCTTCGGGGCAGGGGCGTTAGCCACTATTGCCACTCGGTAGCAGAGGTGATCCGGTGCCTAGTTCCAGAGCCTATGGCACGGATCCGGTGGAGTAGTGTGTTCTAGCTGTATTTGAGTGGATTCCGGGTGAACAACTGAGTAGGCCGGAAGGTGGGCCTCAGGGATTACTGGGTAATTCGGTGGGTGCTAGCTAGCTGTGAAGATCAGGAGAATGGTCCAGGGATTCCGGCAGGAATCCGGCGTTGTAGTGGAGAGACAGTCCGTTACTGGTAGACTGGCGAGTATTATCCAGGCTAAAAAAAGGGCTGGTACCTGTGCAGAAGGTAAAGGCATCTAGCAGTGGCTAACAATGACTAAATAGCTTGTAGCTAATTAGTTGATTAGCTTCTGATGGCTAGGTGGTTCTTGCTATAAGGTTTAAAAATGTATAATAATAGCGGTTCCGTATAACATTGGGTGAGGCAGGTTACCGGAAGGTATAATTGACCTAAAATGGAGAAGAGATTGAAAATAAAATTGAAAATACAAAAAAAAGACAAAAAAAGACAAAAGTACACGAGAGGACGAACAAAACACGTCTACACTGCTACGCCATCAAATTGTTTATTTTTTATTAAAAGTAGGCTACTGATGATGGCTGTTGGGTGTACTGTATGTCTTGTATGTGTGTGTGCTTACTGTGACTGACCCTGATTGGCTACTTTTGGTAGCTACTGTACTTCCCACCACATTGTGGGACAACAGTGCTTGGCCAACGGGAGCAAAGGACACATTCCCTGTATTATTGCAGTTCATGACCTCCCCATGGAGTAGAATATTCAAGGTGACATCTAGTTGGTTATCAATATTCAGTATTTATTGTGTAGGCTGCTATCATACTTGAAATAGAGGAAAGGAGAGGAAAGAATGGCACTGCCGGCCATAGCCATGGATGGGTAGGAATGCTGAGGGTGCTGAAAAATCTGAATAAATAAAGAATTGTAATAATTACATATATTTTCCGACAAGAGTAGTGCCCTGGGCCTTTACTAGTCCTGTATTAGCGGACCGATATAGGCATCTGTAGCGCAGGAAGTTTTTTTTTTTTGCATCTACACAGCCAATAAAGGTTGTTGTATAATTAAGAACAGTACCTTACAGGATTCAATAGTTGGAATTGTAAGAGTTGTTGTCCTGTCCATTTCTCTGTGATTGTCCTTCTAATCTAATGGAATCAAGAAAGAACAAAACCTTGTCCTCAAACATTTACATCAAAATGTGCAAAGTTATGGGCAAAGACACAAAAAATCCACATAAAATTAAATATATTTCTTGGTTAAATAAGATGGAAAACAACCACTTGTTGTGCAGTATTAATTCACCATCCTTACAAACCACTTAATGTAAAGGTACATTACTATATTCTACATAGGCTTGTCATCTAGATTTGTTGTTTTGTTGCAGGATGTTTTGTTGCGTCTGCTGTTGAGAATATGGTGATTGACAGAGTCGAAAGCCTTGGCCAGGTCGAAAATGCAACCAGGTTGCAATGTTGAGGTATGGTAGTGTTATGTGGTGCAAAACAGGGGAAGCCAAGAGCGGACTCAGAATAGGAAGCCGCAATGAATGAACCAAAATGTTTATTGAACACAGAGAAATATGGAGTGCAGAACCGGGGTAGCTCAAACGAGTTGCAGAAAAATCACAAGTGTGAAGGTTGGAGTTGGCTGAGTTGAACAGGGAAACAGGTCCTGAGGGGAATCCAAGGTGGTGGTGGTGAATGATATCCAGGGCAAGGTCGTTGGGTGGTGAGTTGTGGAACAGGAGACAGGAGCCAGAGACATGCAGGTCAAGAGGACACCGGATGACCACCAGAGGGCATAACAGGAGCAGATGTGACAGGTGGGATTTGAAATGGTCAGTGATCTGTTTGTTAACTTGGCTTTCGAAGACCTTAGAAAGGCAGGGTAGGATAGATATAGGTTTGGGTCTAAAGTGTCTCCCCCTTTGAAGAGCGGGATGACCGTGGCAGCTTTCCAATCTTTGGGGATCTCAGATGATACGAAAGAGAGGTTGAATAGGCTAGTCATAGGGGTTGCAACAATTTCGGGGGCTCATTTTAGAAAGAGGGTCCAGATTGTCTATCCCGGCTGATTTGTAGGGGTCCAGATTTTGTAGCTTTTTCAGAACATCAACTATCTGGATTTGGGTGAAGGCTTGCGCAAGTTGCTGTGGAGGGTGCAGGGCTGTTGACCGGGGTAGGGGTAGTCAGGAGGAAAGCATGTCTAGCCGTAGAAAAATGCTTATTGAAATTCTCAATTATCATGGATTTATCGGTGGTGACAGTGTTTTCTAACCTCTAGCAGCTGGGAGGAGGTTATTTTATTCTCCATGGACTTTACAGTGTCCCATAACGTTTTGGAGTTTGTGCTACAGGATGCAAATTTCTGTTTGATAAAGCTAGCCTTTGCTTCCCTAAATAACTGTGTATATTGGTTCCTAACTTCCCTGAAAAGTTGCATATCGCGGGGGCTATTTGATGCTAATGCAGTACGCCACAAGATTGTTTTGTGCTGGTCAAGGGCAGTCAGGTCTGGAGTGAACCAAGGGCTATATATGTTCCTGGTTCAACATTTTTTGAACGGGCCTGCTTATTTAAGATGGTGAGGAAAGCACTTTTAAAGAAGGCATCCTCTACTGACGGAATGAGGTCAATATCCTTCCAAGATACCCGGGCCAGGTCGATTAGAAAGACCTGCTCGCTGAAGTGTTTTAAGGAGCGTTTGACAGTGATGAGGGGTGGTCATTTGACCGCGGACCCATTACAGACGCAGGCAATGAAGCAGTGACCGCTGAGATTCTGGTTGAAAAATAATAATAATATATGCCATTTAGCAGACGCTTTTAGAAGAGAAGTATTTGGAGGACAGGTTGGTTAGGATGATATCTATGGGCAGTGATTGGGGACACTACCCTGTGTAGGGTGCCGTCTTTCGGATGGGACGTTAAACGGGTGTCCTGACTCTCTGAGGTCATTAAAGATCCCATGGCACTTATCGTAAGAGTAGGGGTGTTAACCCCGGTGTCCTGGCTAAATTCCCAATCTGGCCCTCAAACCATCATGGTCACCTAATAATCCCCAGTTTACAATAGGCTCATTCATCCCCCTCCTTTCCCCTGTAACTATTCCCCAGGTCGTTGCTGTAAATGAGAACATGTTCTCAGTCAACTTACCTGGTAAAATAACGAATACATTTAAAAAATAATAATAATTAAATATGAGGGTGCCCGTGTTTACGGATTTGGCGTTGTATCTGGTAGGTTCATTGATCATTTGTGTGAGATTGAGGGCATCAAGCTTAGATTGTAAGATGGCCAGGGTGTTAAGCATGTCCCAGTTTAGGTCACCAAACAGCACGAGCCCTGAAGATAGATGGGGGGGAAATCAATTAACATATGGTGTCCAGGGCACAGCTGGGGACAGAAGGTGGTCTATAGCGAGCGGCAACGGTGAGAGTCTTGTTTCTGGAAAGGTGATTTTTTTTAAAGTAGAAGCTTGAAATGTTTGGGTACAGACCTGGATAGTAAGATAGAACTCTGCAGGCTATCTCTGCAGTAGATTGCAACTCCGCCCCCTTTGGCAGTTCTATCTTGTCGGAAAATGTTATAGTTAGGGATGGAAATTTCAGAGTTTTTGATTGTGTTCAGAAGCCAGGATTCGGACACGGCTAGGACATCCGGCTTGGCAGAGTGTGCTAAAGCAGTGAATAAAACAAACTTAGGGAGGCTTTTACGGTTACAGAACTCAACAAATGAGAACGCCTGGGGAATGGGAGTTGAGCTCAGCACTGCAGAGCCTGGATTAACCTTTACATCACTAGAGGAACAGAGGAGGAGTAGGATAAGGCTACGGCTAAAGGCTATAAGAACTGGTCGTCTAGTACGTTCGGAATGTAAAAGAAAGCATAAAAGGAGCAGGTTCCTGGGCACGGTAGAATAGTTTCAAGGCATAATGTACAGACAAAGGTATGGTAGGATGAGAATACAGTGGAGGTAAACCTATGCATTGAGTGACGATGAGAGAGATATTGGCTCTAGAAACATCATTTAAACCAGGTGAGGTCACCGCATGTGTGGGAGGTGGAACTAAAGGGTTAGCTAACGTGTATTGAGCAGGGCTAGAGGCTCTACAGCAAAATAAGGCAATAATCACTAACCAAAACAGCAATGGACAAGGCATATTGACATTAGGGAGAGGCATGCGTAGCCGAGTGATCATAGGGGTCCAGTGAGTAGCTCAGCGGGCTAGAGACACAGCGATTCAGACAGCTAGCGGGCCGGGGCTAACAGAAGGGCCTTAGATGAACGTCGCGACGGAAGAAGTCTGTTGTAGCCCCCTCATGTTGTTACATCGAGAAGACTAGTCGTGATGGATCCGCAGGGCTCCGTGTGGTAAAAGAGTCCAGGCCAATTGGCAAAATAGGTATAGTGGCCCAAGAATTTTTCCGATGGGCCTCTTCAGCTAACAGTCCGATATGCTCTAGTCAGCTAGCGGGCCGCGGCTAGCAGATGGGCATTCAGGGGACGTAGCGACGGAGGAGACAGTTGAAAAACCCTCTCGGGTAGATTAAGTCGGTAGTCCAGACGTGATGGATTGGTGGGGCTCTGTGTTGGCAGTAAAAGGGGTTCAGGCCAATTGGCAAAATAGGTATTGTAGCCCAAGGAGGGGCTGAATGACCTCTTCAGCTAGTCGGGAGATGGGCCTACCAAAGGCTAGGTTCAGGCTAATTGGTTCTTGCTTCGGATGTTAACCAGGAGTGGCCACTCGGATAGCAACTAGCTAGCTGTGATGATCCAGGTGAAAAGGTTCAGAACTTGTGGTAGGAATCCGGAGATATGGAGAAAAATAAGTCAGATTTGCTCTGGTTTGAGTCGCACTGTGCAGACTGGCTAGAATTGTCCGGACTAAAGGTTAGCTGGTGACCACTAGCAGTGGCTAGCTGCCTACTAGCTAGTAGCTAGTTAGCTGGCTAGTTTCTGTTGGGGGTTCCAGTTCAAAAGTATAGAAAATAGCAGATCCATACCACATTGGGTGAGATGGATTGCAGGAGAGTATGTTGAAGTTGAGATTCAGAAATATATTTTAAAAATATATGCAAAGAAAAAAATGTATAAAAAGATATATACACGGGACACCACAAGACGAGGACAAAGACGTCTGTCTGCTACACCATCTTGGATCAGATGTTTTCGACCTACAGCAGTGGATCCCATTTCCAGTCCTCGAGTACCCCCAACAGTACACATTTCTATTGTAGTCCCGGACAAGCACACCTGATTCAACACCTGACTCATCAGGCCCTCAATGGGTTGAATCAGGTATGTTTGTCCAGCGCTACAACAAAAATGTGTACTGTTGGGTGTACTCGAGGATTGGGGTTGGGAACCACTGACCTACAGCATGGTCAAGCAAGTTAATGTTTCAGACATTTTTGGGCTAATAAACAACTATTGATTTTGAACCACGGAGAGGTCCTGCAAGTCGCAAAGAAAACATGCACTGCCTCCACTATTCCAGCACCATTTCAACATCATCTAATCACCTATTCTTAGTCTAATATGGTGACAACTAAAAGATACCAAAAACAATTTAGTCCAATCAACCTAAGCTATACTAACAAAAATAAAAACGTAACATGTAACAATTTCAAAGATTTGACTCAGTTATAGTTCATAGAAGGAAATCAATCAGTTGAAATAAATTCATTAAGCCCTAATTTATAGTTTTCACATGACTGAGCAGAGGCTCAGCCATGGGTGGGCCTGAGAGGGCAAATGCTCACCCACTTGGGAACAAGGCCCACCCACTGGGGAGCCAGGCACAACCAATCAGAATTAATTTTTCCCCACAAAAGGGCTTTATTACAAATTCTCTAAAACAAAGTTGGAGGCGGCTTATGGTAGAGAAATTAACATTAAATTCTCTGGCAAGAGCTCTGTTGGACATTCCAGCAGTCAGCATGCATATTGCACGCTCCCTCAAAACTTGAGACATCTGTGGCATCATGTTGTGTGACAAAACTGCACATTTTAGAGTGGCCTTTATTGTCCCCAGCATAATATGTACCTGTGTAATAATCATGCTGTTTAATCAGCTTCTTGATATGCCACACCTGTCATGTGGATTAAATATCTTGGCAAAAAATAAATGCTCACTAACGGGGATGTAAACAAATTTGTGCGCAATATTTTAGAGACAAGCGTTTTCTGCATGGAAAATGTATGGGATCATAATGATGAGCTTGGAGGGTACTATGTTGTTGAAGGCTGCGCTATAGTCAATGAACAGCATTCTTACATATCTATTCCTCTTGTCCAGATAGGATAGGGCAGTGTGCAGTGCGATGGCGGTTGCATCATATGTGGCTCTATTGGGGCGGTAGGAAAATTGAAGTGCATCTAGAGTGTCAGGTAAGTTAGAGGTGATATGATCCTTGACTAGTCTCTCAAAGTACTTCATGATGACAGAAGTGAGTGCTACGGGGCAATAGTCATTTAGTTCAGTTACCTTTGCTTTCTTGGGTACAGGAACAATGGTGGACATGTTGAAGCAAGTGAGGACGGCAGACTGGGATAAGGAGAGATTGAATATGTCCGTAAACACAGCCAGCTGGTCTACCCATGCTCTGAGGACGCAGCTAGGGAAGCCTTGCGAGGGTTAAATGGCTTAAAGGTCTTACTCACGTCGGAGAACGAGAGCCCACAGTCCTTAGGAGTGGGCAGCGTCGGTGGCACTGTGTTATCCTCAAAGCAGGTGAAGAAGGTCTTTAGCTTGTCCGGGAGCACGACGTTGGTGTCCGGCTGGTTTTCCCTTTGTAATCCGTTAATGTCTATAGACCCTGCCATATACAGCACGTCTCGTGTCTGAGCCGTTGAATTGCAACTCTACTTTGTCTCTGTTGGCCAGTACATCGGCCTGTACAGAGAATTAAGTAAAAACACAAGTGCTAATCTCTATCTCCATCCATGGCTAATTTAGGAAAGGGAAGATTTTAGCTAGCTAGCTAGCCACCGGAGGACAATGCATTGAAATGCAACAATTCAAGTTCTCTCTCAATGACGTTTGGTTGAGAGACGTGATGTGATTGGTGTGAAGCCAAATCCAAACTGGCTTCCCTGGATATTTTTCACAGTTGAGCTCACTCACTCACGCTGATTGGCAATTTATTTATTTATTTAATTTTATTATCAAGGGAAGCTAAATTCTTGCTGGCTTCCCTTGCATTCAATACTATTTTTGACCAGATAGCATCTGGCCACTCTACCACATTAGGAACGCCTGCTCTTTCCATGACAGAATGACGAAGTGAAAGCTATGATCTCTTACTGATGTGATTTATTAAGTCCACTTCAATCAGTGTAGATGAAGGAGAGGAGACAGGTTAGAGAATCATTTTTAAGACTCAAGAAAATTCTGACATATATTGTGTATGTGCCATTCAGATGGTGAATGGGCAAGACTAAATATTTAAGTGCCTTTGAACAGGGTATGGTAGTTCAGTGCCAGGTGCACTGGTTTGAGTGTGTCAAGAACTGCAATGCGGCTGTTTTTTTCACATTCAACCGTTTCCCGTGTGTATCAAGAATGGTTCACCACGCAAAGGACATCCAGCCAACTTGACACAACTGTGGGAAGTATTGGAGACGACACGGGCGAGCATCCCTGTGGAATGCTTTCGACACCTTGTAGAGTCCATTCCCCAATGAATTGAGGCTTTTCTGAGGGCATTAGGTGTGCAACACAATAGTAGGACTGTGTTCCTGTCACGCTCATCGAAATGATTGGACCAAGGCGCAGCGTGCGCAGAGTTCCACATATTTTAATTAATCGAAACCCAAACAAAACAAACAAGCACAAACAAAACATGGCGCTACTGGTGTGCACTCAGGCAACTATCTGTAGGCAAGATCCCACAAAGCACAATGAGGAAATGGCTACCTAAATATGATCCCCAATCAGAGACAACGATAAACAGCTGTCTCTGATTGGGGACCATAACAGGCCAACATAAACCATTAATCACCTAGATGGCCCACCCTAGTCACTATCACGCCTCAACCAACAGAGAATAAACAGCTCTCTATGGTCAGGGCATGACAGTACCCCCCCCACCCCCGGAAGGTGCGGACTCTGACCGCAAAACCTGACTCAATAGGGGAGGGTCCGGGTGGTCATCTACCGTCGGGGGGCGGCTCCGGTGTGGGACGAAGCACCCACTCTGCTCGCAGATACGACGTCTTCCTCCATGGCGTCTCTGGTGCGGGGATCGTCGCAGGAGGAACTGGACGGTGTGTTGCCGCCGGAGGCACCGGACCATAGATCGTTGCCGGAGGAACCGGACCGTAGATTGTTGCAGGACACTCTGGACTGAGAACCCCTGCTGAAGACTCTGGACCGCCGACCGTCGCTGAAGGCTCTGGACCGCCGAACGTCGTTGGAGGCTCTGGACCGCCGACCGTCTCAGGAGATCCCGGACCGCGGACCGTCTCAGGAGGTTCCGGACTGCGGACCGTCTCAGGAGGTTCCGGACTGTTGACCGTCTCAGGAGGTTCCAGACTGTGGACCTTCGTTGGAGGTTCCGGACTGTGAAACGTCGCTGGAAGCTCTGGACTGTGAAATGTTGCCAGAAGCTCTGGACTGGGTACTGTCGGTGGAAGCTCTGGACTGGGTACTGTCGGTGGAAGCTCTGGACTGGGTACTGTCGGTGGAAGCTCTGGACTGTGGAGGCGCACTGGAGGCCTGATGCGTGGGACCGGTACAAGTGGCACCGGGCTGATGACACAGACCTCAGAGCGAGTGCGGGGAGGAGGCACAGGACTTACTGGACTGTGGAGGTGCACTGGAGGCCTGATGTTTGGGACCGGTACAAGTGGCACCGGGCTGGTGACACGCACCTCAGGGCGAGTGCAGGGAGGAGACACAGGACGAATTGGACTGTGAAGGTGCACTGGAGACACACTACGTATGGCCGGGTCAGGATATACTGGGCCGTGGAGGCACACAGGAGGTCTGGAGCGTAGAGCTGACACAACACATCCTGGCTGGATGCTCACTTTAGCCGGGCAAATGCGGGGCGCTGGCACAGGATGCACTGGGCTGTAGATGCGCACTGGAAACACATTGCATATCTCCGCACTGGCGATACAGTGCGTACAGCCGGCGCAGGATATCCTGGGCCGAGGAGACGTACTGGAGACCAGGAGCGCTGAGCCGGCACAACCCATCCTGGCTGGATGCTCCCTTTCGCACGGCAAGTGCAAGGAGCTGGCACAAAACGCACAGGGCTGTGGATGCGCACTGGAAACACATTGTGTATCTCCGCAAAACATGGTGCCTGACTGGTCCCATGCTCCTCACGGCGACTGTCTTGCACTAAAACATCCACTCTACCTCATCACACCCCTCAACTATCTCACAATACTCCTCGCTCAGTCTATCCCAATATTCCTCTTTGCTCTCAGACTCGCCCCTCGGCTTCGCTTACCAACCCGTGTGCATCCCCCCAAAAACTTTTGGGGGCTGCCTCTCAGGCTTCCATCGTGGTCGTGAACTTCAGAGTTGCCGTTGCTCCTCCTTCGCTGCCTCTGCCTGCTTCCATGGCAGGGTCTTGTCCCCTGCCATAACTTCCTCCCATGTCCATGATGTCCTCCACTCACTTTTCTCCCGGGCCCAGGATCCCTGCTCCTCCTGACCACGCTGCTTGGTCCTTTGGTGGTGGGATTTTCTGTCACGCTCGTCAAAATGATTGGACCAAGGCGCAGCGTGCGTAAAGTTACACATATTTTAATTAATCAAAACTCACCAAACGAGCACAAACGAAACGTGAAGCTACTGGTGTGCACACATCCGTAGACAAGAACCCGCAAAGCACAATGAGGAAATGGCTACCTAAATATGATCCTCAATCAGAGACAACGATAAACAGCTGTCTCTGATTGGGGACCATACCAGGCCAACATAAACCATTAATCACCTAGATGACCCAGCCTAGTCACTATCACGCCCAAACCAACAGAGAATAAACAGCTCTCTATGGTCAGGGCGTGACAGTTCCTAATGTTTGTACACTCAGTATATATAGTCTAGTGAGTATGCATAGGGTCAGTGCAGATAGTTTGGGTAACCATTAATTTACTATTTAGCAGTCTCATGGCTATGTAGCATATTATGGCTATTTAGCAATCTTATGGGTATTTAGCTGGCTTGGGAGTAGAAGCTATCTCAGAGCCCATTGGTTCAAGAGCCGATGCTCCGGCACCATTTTCCGGACGATAACAGAGTGAACAGTCTATGGCTTGGTTGCCTGGAGTCTTTGGCAATGTTTTGGGCCTTATTTTGACACGGACTTATATAGAGGTCCTGGATGGCAAAAAACTGTCCGCACCACTTTCTGTAGCATTTTGCGGTCGAGGGTGGTGCATTTGCCATACATGGTGGTGATGCAGCCAGTCAAGATGCTCTCGATGGTGCGGCTGTAGAATTTTGAGAATCCGAGGGCCCACGCCAAATCTTTTCAGCCTTCTGTGGGGGAAGTGGCACTGCCATACCCTCTTCAGGACTGTGTGGGTGTGAGTGGACCATGTTAAGTGATGTGGACGCCAAGGATCTTGAAGCTCTCGACCCCCTACACTACAGCCCCATCTGTGGATGGGGACGTGCTCTCAACCTCTTTCGCCTATAGTACACGATGGTCCTTGGTCTTACTGACGAGAGGTTGCTGTCCTGGCACCACACTGCTAAGTCTATGATCTCCTCCCTGTAGGCTGTCTTAACTCTGTCTGGGATCATGGGAAGGCCTTGTGAAGGCAAACAGAGAAAACTATTTTGTGACAGAAGACTATCGCTATGCTCAGATATGACACTAATTTCCCTGGAGAGTAAGATCTTGGAGAGCCATCACCTCTCAGGTTCATTTCTGGATATATTGACCGGTAATTTCTATAGCTCTATACTTAATACAACTCTTCTCTGGTCTGAGTGGTGTTTGTTACAATAGAGTGGACAGTTTGTCTACATATAATATTGAACAACATTCGTTAGTCCAAGAGCTTTGAGTTTACATTTACAATTTCAAGTAAATAGTGTATTAATTTTGGTCTTGTCCTTCTGCTACAAATGGTTGTTCGTTAAACCATTTTCATAAGCAAAGCATTTTTTCCAGGTAGTGTGCTCACCTGTAGATCTATAGGGTCCTAAGATGTTTTGCAATTTTTAGGCTTGTTACTGTATTTGTAAAGGCTTGGTAATTTTCCAATTCAACGCCGTAAATCATAACTAAGTCAATAAATCCTTCTTGTACATTTCTGGGCAGGCAAAGCTTTTAATTGTCCCCCAAGTATTATCTTACTAAGACACGTTTTGTTAATTGGATAAGTAAGGTAAGGTCAGTAGGCTATAGCTACAGTTCTTTTCAAGATATGTTTAACAGAATAATTTTATCATCAAGGTTTCCTAGGGTTTTACACCAAATCATTTTATAGTATAATGAGCGGTGTTCTTGGTACTCACACTATTCCACTAGGTCACCAACATTCAGCAGCATCAACCATCATACTGTTACCATTCTGTTTCTAGCTTTTGATATCAACACAGACCTGCTGGTTGTACCTTTTTGAGCCAATGTAATAACAGGTATCGCTAAAACTGTGTGAATACAGACAGTAGACAGCAGGGGGCGCTACTGCTGCAGATATGAGAATGATCAAACAAACAATGTAGACTAGTGTTTTTCAACCTGAACCTGGAGTTGGGTGTTCCAGCCCAGTACTAACACACCAGACTTAATAAACCAAGGGCTTGATCATGATGATTGGTCGACAAGTTATGTTAGTGTGTAAGTACTAGGATGGAAGTAAAAGCCTGCACTTCTGTGGGTCTCCTGAACTGAGGTGTCATAGCAGTTCATCAAATATAATTTACTCAAATACACCTCATTCAATAAGTACAATATACCACTGACTCAAATGACCTTTGCAAATGTAAAGGAGCAGGAATTTTATTTGCATGGCAGAAAATGGCAAGGGTACAACTGAATTCCCTCTCATGGAAAAGTCTCTTGAGAAAGCTTACATGGTGACAGTCGGGTACAGCAGAGAGTCACCGTCTGTAGTTGTAGTCTTTTAGTCTTGTAGTCTTGTAACCAAACTCGTATTGTGTGAACCCACTAGACAACATGGTCTTGTCAGTCATCCAAAGTGTTTTGTTACTTCTATAAGATGCCAACCTCATAGTCAAAGATCTCTACAGACAATCACACAGCTCTTAGAACACCTGTCAAACATGGTTGTCGACCTGGAATAGGAAAGTGACCTCGAACCAAAACTTGTCCGTGTTTGGGGGGTAAGGGGTGGGAGGGGTGTGACTCAATAATTTTGAAAGCGAAAGAAGCAAACCATTTGAATGGTATCAATGATCCGTTGTGATTGATGATTTACTAAACAACCTCACACAAATCTAATTGAGTTAAGTTGCATGTTGATGTGCTGTGTGGTGGGAACAAAAACATGGGTGATGAAACAAAACAGCAAATGGAAAATATATGTGGAAATGTATGTATAGTCTATTAATTTAGATAGCGACTATTTACTGATCTATGGTCTAAGAACCACCCATGCAACAACCCAATCTGTGTGAATTTCCACAACGGTTTTCAAAAGACCGGTGGTAAATTTACTGCGGCAGAAGTACTTCTAAAAACAACCCTCTTTGTGACTGACTATATTCACGGAACATAAACTATTCACATATTCTAATGTTGGGCTACAATTGTATGGCCTTCAATGGACACGATGCCTCCCTCTTCTGATTTCCACTCAGTAATGGGAGAATCATATGGATAGACAGAGGGGAAGGAACAAAGAGTGTCACTTCCCCTCCACCCCTGTCTGCCTAGTCACCCTCCAGCAGCAGTTCATGCAAAGGACCGGAATTGGACACAAAGCAGGTCGGGGTGAGGGGGTTGTTGGGGCGTCGGGGGTCGGGGCAGAGGTGCATTAGAGGGAGGGCTCCAACATGAGAGCACTTAACTGGCTAAGAATGCTGGGAAGAGAGAGGGGTGGAGGTGGGCCCTGGGGCCCCGCGTGTACAAAGCCTAAGTAATAGGCACACGTTTTTTATGCTTGTTTGTCTCCTACTTTAAAAGCTTTACCGTACTTTTTTTGCTCGGGAGATGGATTGCATTGTATTGAAATTATCCGCATCTAGAAGGACCCATATGGTCTGCCATTTAAAGGGAACCGGCTGCTAGTGGCCGCCACGGCGTGGGGCCCCGCGCTAATCCCTGGCTTTTCGAGGCGCACACGGTGGAGCCTGAACCCTATTAGAGCCGAGTGGGCCGTGTGCTGGTGGGCCGTCATGGGTCTTGGGCGGACTGGAGCAGCCACGCTCGTCTCTCTCTGCCGTGATTGGCAGCTTGGCTTGTCCCCCACGTGAGCGGGCCCTGTCCTTATTGATTCCGCTCCAACGCCTAATTCCATTAATCAGAGCAATTTCCCTGTGGGCAGTGGATTATTTCCATCATCAAATGCCTGATGAAATCTTTAGACGGCGCCGTATTAGGGACAGTCCCCAACAAATAACTGATAGTGTTAACCAGTCACAAGCTGCGTCGGAAAGCAAGTGAGGTGATAATGCGGTGTCATCCTTTTGTGGATGCGTGTTAATGCAGTTGGCCAAGATGCCAATTGACGGCAAATCGACTCTTTCCAACAGCAATGGAACGAACGGGGAAGGGGACCATGCAAATAATAAAGAACATTGACTGGTAAACTATGGAGCGACTGCAGCCTTTAATCCATTTAAGGCTCCTGACAGGGAGGGCCTAATGCATCGCCAGCGTAGATTCCATTTACATTTCAGTGCCTCTACCTCCATCCCCCTATCCCTCTCCCTCACTTTCAGGCTGAACTGGTGGTTGGTGATTGGTTGCTCTGAGAGTGCTGCATCGGCATTAAGTGCTATCCTGACTGAATGAACCAGCTTTAATTGATTCCTGTAGTGTTCACCTGGTCTCCAGCCCTAAGTGGACAAGTTTGTGTTAAGCTACAGGAAATCTATTGTGGGACAGGCTGTGTTGATGACACAAATAAGAATATTGTATAGGCTACTATAGAAATGACTTACATAGTAATTAGCTGAGCATTTTTGGGGGGGTAACACTTTATTTGAACTGTTTGTCATAACAGTGTCATAATATTATCATAAACATGACAAAATGTCATAAGCCAAATGTCATCCAAATGTTTAGGAACAACAGTACATCTTGTTTCACTGAATGTCTAAATTGATAAGACTGTGTCATGTGGCATGCATCAGAAACAGTTATGACAGGTGGCACATTGTTATGACAGTAGGCACAATATGTCATGCCATCTCATGCCATTTATTATGTCATGTTATGATGCTGGTATTGAATGATATCTCCAAGCTTGGCAATGTGATTGTGATCAATACTCATATACTGTAATATTTTATTCTACTGTAGTTAGTGTTGAAAATGTTCGAAAGCGCAAGTACTCTAGTACTATAGCCAGTGACGCACGGTGAGGTTGGTGGCTGGGTAGGCACTCACAAATAAACCTTGATGAAGGCCAAGTTCACCATAAAACAGATGGCTCCAACAACCAGGGTGATACCATTGTAGCCAAGATATACAAGCGATAGCCTCCGATGGTGGCATATTTCATACGCCAAAATGACATGAGCATCCACAGTTACAACTGATAGGTGGAACTAAAAGCCCAATATATGGACACTATATGGACACTATATGTGCACATTTCATCCGAATAACTAGCGACGCAAACTCCAAAGCCTTTCCCAATAGATTTACAATTCTTCCAATGCGCAGCATGCGCAAACAGAAACAGAAATATTATTACACACACACACACACACACATGCATATGATAAATAAGGTTCTAACAAAATGTCCCTTATCAACAGCCGAAATGACTGAAAAATGCAGTTCAAAAAGTCAAAAAAGTGTCTCATCAAAACAACATTCTAGTTTGATAAATCAAATGCCTTTGAAGGGATGTTGTCTATTCGCATTATTCAAAAGTAGCCTGACCCGCAAATTGCAAAGGAAAATGCATTTAGGCCTACCTTTACTTGTAAATGAAGTCCATTCGTCTGGTGAACCTCTCAGTGACAGCGTTGTAGAAATGTCACTGAGAGGTTCACAGCAGAAGCCCATGTCCATTATTTTATTCTGCAGGCACACAGCAGGACCACGGCTGTGGGAGACGCTTCTCCAAGGCCTCCTTCGGTTCCATTTTCACACTGACACATAAGTCATTCCAATTACATCCACAAAGTAAAAGTAAATGTCCAAGATGTGTAAAAGTCTGGATAAAAGGTATTAATTGGTAATGACTGTGATGATACCAGTATCACATTATTTTCTCCCTAGTAAAAATGAAAACACCAAGCAGACGAAACTCTTGGGTCCTTTAAAAACCTGCTGTATGTAAAATATTTTGTGTTAAAGCTTGGATTTGTTTTTTATGTGAATCTGGATGACAACATAATTATGTTTTTTTTTCAACATTAGGGCTGTTTTCCTAAAGAAGTTAAATCTACTTTGTGTCTTGTTTCCTTGCCACGATACTAATGAGTATCCCGATACTCTAACCCTATTAATGACGTTTCAAACAAGTGGATAGTTCAGTCGTCACTGTTTGCCTGCCCAACAGCTAGCAGTGAGGGAGATTGTGGATGCCTGGCATGTCACAACTTGTAGATCTCCTGTATGTCTTAACTTTCATGATTGTTGATGTTCTACTGTTCGAACCCTCCAAAGGCATGTTACATTATTCCAACTTGGAAAATGTTTGAGGTGCAGTATAGTGTCCATTTGTCAGATTGTTTTTGCTAGTTAGCTACAGTAGCTTTAAATTCGTAAAATATGAAATTGTCTCAATGAAAGGAATGAAGCTACTTCAAGCTAAGCAAAGCAGCGATGCCTATACTGATAATTTAAATGGCTGCCTTTCCTGAGGTTTTCATGCAGTTTTAGCAAATGTTGAGATTAAGCATAAAAACCACCAGAATCATTGAGAAAAAACATTTATTTGGGGGGGGTTCATAACAGCTTTCTTAAATAGATTATCACAGGGTAAACACTGCCTACACGTCATTGACTACAGCACTGTAATTGTATATACTCAACGCATTTAAGTATACAGCTGGCAATATTTCAATGACGTTTCACTCTTAGAAAAAAAGGGAAAGAGTGGAAAGGGTTCTACATGGAACCCAAAAGGGTTCTACCTTGAACCAAAAAAAGGTTCTTCAAAGAGTTCTCCTAGGGGTACAGCTGAAGAACACTTTTAGGTTCTAGATAGCACCTTTTTTCTGAGTGTAGCAATCACCATGTAAAATAAAAATACATATATTCATGTGTGCAATGAAATCCAATCAAACAGCAAGATACACTGTATTCACTCAGAACCCTACAAATGTACCTGTATATTGTTTCATTAGTGTATGTACGGCTTCTTACCACCATGGCTTATATGCTACTCCATGTAGCCACCTTAAGGGTTTCCAGTGTAGACTCTTGTCCCTTATTTCCCTATGAGAGTCATCTTTGTAATAACCAATTGCTCCTACATCCCAACAAACAATTCAAACCATGGCCAAGCAATCTACCACGACCCCTGCCTACATTTCATTGCACATCCCCATATTGAGTGTTTCAAAAACACAGTGTGGGTGATGGGGAAGGTTTTGTAAAATGATTAACAGAAGAATGAAGGAAATATGCACAGGTCCTGCCCTTAATTTGGACATAGATACTTTTCCATTTATAGAAAAGGGGGGAATGAAAGGGAGGGGTATTGTTTTGTCTCTATGCTTTGGTATGTGTCACTTCTTCTGCTCCTCTGTCGCGTGAAGACAACAGCTGTTCATTTGGTGCTGCCTGCACCTTTGTTGACCCCATTTCTGTCTGTGCGGTTACCGAGACAGAGGAGAAATTAGTTGTATTACTGGTTCCCTGCCGCAGTTGGGCTGGCTGTGATTCCGCCCAGATTCTGTCCATTACTGCGGCCCCTCTGTCTTATTAGCCTCAACACACCCGCTAACATGCCAAATCACTGCTTCGTTTGGCCACCAAGAGCTCCACTCGGGGAAAACAGGCGAGGGAACACAGCGTTCTACTTAACGCCAGACAGGTGGCGACGTGGATATGTATTTGTTTGGAAATAGTCAAATAGAGCTAACTTGTGATATGCGCAAATAACATGTTCAAGCCTAAAATACACAAATACTTTGCTTTTATAAAATGTGTATATGTGAGAAGAAAAAAAGCACTCAAGTGCAAGTCAATATCCCCATAAACCATATTGAGCCCCACACATATCCCATCTCAATTAATAATTTAAAGTGTGACAGCAGCCAGGTAAACAAAAGCAAAGCTTGGATTGTTGTCTCTTTCTCCATAGAGAAACACATATGTATGTATTTTGTCATTCGGGTTCATCATCTCTTTAACAGCAGCATTGCCAGGCCCCGGCACATTGGAGGCCTTTGGAACGTCTAATGTTTACCATCACAAATTATTCCATTATTTTGCTTAGGCAGGTCTTAAAGACCAGTGGAGGATCCTCAAAGGAGGATGGAGAGGACCATCCTCCTCAGTGAATTTCATAAAATAAAAATAGTGAAACATTTTAAAAAGTTATCCTAAATATATTAATGTCACCAAATAATTTACTAAAACACACTGTTTTGCAATGAAGGTCTACCTGTAGGGTAGCACCATGGTCTAGCCAGAGGACAGGTAGTTTCTGTCCTACTCTGGGTACATTGACTTAAATACAAAACCTAAGAGGCTCATGGTTCTCACCCCCGTACCATAGACTTAAACAGTAATTACGACAACTTCCGGAGGACATCCTCGAACTTATCAGAGCTCTTGTAGCATGAACTGACATGTTGTCCACCCAATCAATGGATCAGAGAATGGATCTAGTATTGAAAGCTACAGCTAGCTAGCACTGCAGTTCATAAAACGTGGTGAGGAGTTGACTCAAAGAGAGAGAAAGACAATAGTTGAACAAATTAATTTATTAAAAATGAAGGAGAAGCAAAAGTGAGAGAGAGCTAGCTTTTCAATATCACTTTCACCTACTTAGCTAGCAAATGCAGCTAGCTAGTTTATCCTACTCAGACACCCTGCACAAACAGAGAGGGATGCCTTGTTAGCTAGCTGGCTGTGGCTATCCAACTCTTTAACTCTTCCAAATCAAGGTATGCTTTTGGTTTTATTAATTTATTTCCACCGGAGCCCGCCGTTGTAACTGCTAAACTGCTTGCTGACTTTACACTGTACTGAATTATTGTAGCGGGTTTACTAACGTGTTAGTTCTAGGAGTTACGTTGACTATGACATTAGCTAATATGATGACAACGATGTAGGCAATGTGTAGCAGTTAACGATTATGATATGAGGGTTTGGTTTGTAAAACATTTTTTGCCTGGTCACAGACAGCTGATGTGTTGTGCGCTGAAGTCCACAAGCGAAGGGAAAAGGTGAGAGGAGATGAATATGTTGATGCGAGAAGGATTTTACGAGCAAAGTGATCATGCTGTTTGTATGTGGCTGCTCTGAAAGTGAACTGTGTTTGTGTGTGATCAGGGATGTATTCATTTCACCGATTCTGTTGAAAAATGTTTTTTTAAAGCATTAAAGCATGCAGAACTAAACAGGGATAAACATACCTGCATTTGTCCAATAGAAACACTCTGGACTAATGATTACAGCCTAGATCAGCTAGATACAGTATTTTAAACATTTGGTGTGATGATGATCTAACTTATCTGGTGTGGAACTTAAACATTAAGTAAGCTTCTGTGTAATGACAAGACATTTGTGAACTACCTCAGCCTTTTGTGCTTACCCCTTTCATTTACATCTCTAATAATATATTTATAATCTTGTAATAAACTAGATTTTTGTAATTCTGTTGTAGCGTGATCTGTTTCCTTACCATGTCCCCAGTTAATATCTCTATTGACTCTGCCCTATCCATGAAGAATGTTTGTTACACACACACCATATTAACAAGCCCCTATCCATCCATTTATTTATTGACCATGTTCTTATTTCAAATCAAATATTTCAACCAGCATTTTTTTTTCTTTAATATTCTATCAAACACAATGGTTGCCTAAGTTATATTGATTGTGTGCTGATTTAAAAGTACTTGAAGCAGGGTGTCTCTAATCCAACAGGTCATTTAGGAGTCACCTGGTCAGACAAATGAGGCCTTTTAAAGAACTGTGTTCTTAAATTATTTTATTGATGGGAAAAGGGTTGGCCTCCACAGGTACCCATACAAACTGACTTAACACGCTGTGAAAGGGTCAATTTGGGCTCCATTTTCCATTTCTTCATTATCTGCATTTAGATTCACGCTGAGTGTCTTGATGTGGTTTCGAGAAACTTTACCCTGCCTGCATTTAGCATTTCGTCTAGCTGCTTCACAGTGGACTAGTAAGTTGTTTTTAATTGCTTTTGACGTGATAGTGTGTTTTTAGAGAAGAGAGGTACATTCAGGTTGCTACTGCGCCCGAGGGCACTTATTGTTTAATACCTATATTTCGAACCAATTGAAGCTTTCAATGACTTGCGGTGTTTACTGAGTGGTTGCTTAGATTTTTTTCACATTTACAGGAATACTATATACACCTATTACCGTTTATAAATGACTATACCTTGAATGTGGAAATATTGACAAAGAGAAGAAACTGAGCATAATGTGGATATTGTGGTTGTGGTTTCAACCAATAATATTTTGTCAAAAAACATTCATACTTATAATATATGGGGTCCTAATTAATGTAGAAATGGGACCAGGTTCTGTGCTTATGATAATTATGCAAACTCATTCCCATTTGTTTCCCTGCTAAACATATATTTCAAAAGGAAAAGCAACAAAAAGCAAATAGCTTTTTTTGTGCTCACAACAAGCCACACACATTATGTGAATCTGGGAAGGCCGGGCTACAGAGAAACCCCACAGGAAAACAAAATAGGTGAGTTGGAATGATCATTGGCATGCTGTCTAACAAAGCCTGCCAATGAATCTAAACTATAGACTAGCCACGCTGCTTACTATTCCCTTGCCATGATATTCATGGAAAACAAAACCACTCAGAGAAAAAGCCCCACACAGTATCCAAAAAACAATACCAGCCTGATTGACATTTATCTTTCATATCCAGAAATCAGAAAAAATGAGCCTAATGATTGAAAGACAAGTGTGTAACATGTTAAAAAAACAACCATCAACTATGCTTGGGCGAAAAGGTAGACTCGCTAATTGCATTGATGCTTCAGTGACCCCTAAAGCCTACTTGAAATGACTGGCTAAATTGTATTGGCGGTAACATTTTAAAGGTCCTATGTGGGCACTCTGCTTTAACATATCCACCTGACATTTGTAAATGACTCCTCTTTTAGAGTCCATTAGGAAGTTGATTGACGTGCAGAACATTTCGTCATAGGATTCAGAGTCAATGGGCATGTAATCAGGAAGTCCAGTGTATGCCATCGCCACTGAAGGGAATAATTAAAAAGATTGCCTTATGAACTGGCTAATTACTGCAATGACTGTTGGCCCCTTATTCTCCCCAAAGTGGTACATTTGTTCTTTAGCCACCATCATTTCGTGATTGACGGTGGAGCAAGGAGAGGGGGCCGGGAAAGAAAAAACATGTAAATGAACACTCAATTATGCACTAACTGCGGGTTCCATTTACTAACGCGAAACAAGTTGGTAATTAATGTGGGTGATGATTAAGCTATTTTACAAGGTAAAGTCAGAGTGCAGTGGCACTAAAGAACCTCTCATATCGAGGACTGCCAAAACAATATGGAGGTCTCTCCGAATTAGTCAGCATTTCGGTTCCTGCCAAATAGTGAGCCTTTAAAAGCTACTACTGTAGCCGCTTCATAAAACATCGATAATAGCTTTGCAATTCAATTTTCAAGGAATAAATGTTCAACTCAATTTCCTTGAGAAACGTTTATTTATTATGTTAACCATATGGTAGCTACATGGTAACTTACTGTCATGTTTTATTATACAAAATGAGTAATTATTAGTGATTATTTTGTACAATACTTTCAGATATAAGGTAACTTTTAACATTTTCTGTCATTATTATTATTTTTTAAACTGAGCTGTATGCCTCATTTCAAAGGCAATACAGAGGTGCCGTGCGCTGGGACCCAAATGGAGCATCCTCAGAAAACAGGTTGAAGGTCACTTGGTGGCAAAACACTTGTTTCACTTTACCCCCCCATTTGTCCAGTCTGTTTGCTGACTGGATAGAGTGAGGGGGCTTAGGCTAAGCTGAAGGTGCTGGCGGGAGGCAGGAAGGAGTGGTGTAGTCAGGCTTTCCACCCCCAGGCACTCTCAACAATTTGGGAATAATCCTCCCAATGTGAGCCCTTGTACCTCCCTGGGTCCTGGTCATCCTGGTTGTACTTGTTGTGAATACGGAAAGGGTTGGGGGGGGGGGGGGGCATGTTTGCGTGGTTTCTTATACACTTGTACATCCCGGGGGAGATCAACCAACCTCCATCCCCTCAGTAGGGGCGGAGTCACACACAAAACAGCCCCCCGTCAATGGATATGTCTCTGACCCGTGACGACCTCACCATTCTACGGCAACAAAGGTGGGAGTGAAAGAGGCATGAGATCACACACATTTAAATCAACTGGGTGGGGGCTCTCATTCACTCGAACCCCACTGGGGTGAACACTGACAGTATGCTGGTTGTCTGCCTGCCACCACCATAAAGTGATGGGGAGGATATCGTGACGACTATATAACAAGTGATTAGGATAATTGTTGCTATTCGTATCACTATATTAGGAGAGCTGGTATGTCATCAATTTCTGAGGTTGTTTGCATTGGTGGCAATCATAATACTTAGGCAATCAATACCATATCCAATTTGGATTGCTCATTTGATTGAGTGAATAAGACACCAGCCTAATAAACGATGGTCACAGGACTTCTCAAACCACAAGTGTTTTTGTTTCACTTATACAACAAATCTACAGAATTTGTGACCAGAAAGAGTTGATCTGTGGCTGTCTGGCGCCCTCGGGTGAAACGGGGCTGCCGGTGAGCTGCCCTTAGCCCTCTCTCTTCTCTCTCCTCGGTCCCTGTCCCTGTTGATTAAGTGTCACTCTCTCCCTTGCAGGACCTGGGAAACACCTTACTGCCCCAGATGAGGTGACAGCCTCCTTTTTCTTCTTGCTCACTTAGGGGGAGCAAATGACCAGAGAGAACTCAATTAGCAACATGTCTCCCCCCGGCCAGGGGTCGATGCAGAGGCTTGTTCCAGGAGGCCTCGGAGATCAGCCTGGTCATGCAGAGCAACAGGGAGAGAGAGTGGCATCTGCCCCAACACAGATTTGCTTAATTGAGTTTGACTCCCTGAATTACAGGCTAATAATGCCTTTTGAATAGTGCCAGTAAAAGACTTGCAGCACGTGCAGTTGCACTGTACTCCCATGTGTTGTCAGCTGGCCCAGTCGCTAGCCAGTGACAAACACAGAGGGCGAGGGTAATTGCCAGTGGACTTTGGCTAAGCAGCAGTTATTGAATCCTTAATAGGACCCCAGGAGACCGCGGAATCAATAATGGCAGAATTAATGGGCAAGGCGCGATGAGAATGTCAGGGCCACGGGGGGCATATGTGGCCTTTGAGCCTGACTCCACCGCTGATACGATGTCGCTCTCCCTGAGCGCTTTGATGAGGCTTGACCTGTTTGTTTGTGTTTACTTGTTTGTTTTGAATGCGTAAGTCACTGTATTGTGTTTACAATTGCTGTGTTTGGGTCATTAGTCGTTTCATAGTATTCATAGTATTTCATAGTATTTGATCAAATGTAGTTAAATATGAGTGATCTCATTGCTATAATAAGAACACCATATAAAAAATATTAACGTCTATTAGAATGCTTATCTGACGATGTGATCTTCTAAATTGTACATAGGTAGATTACACAGCCTTCGGTCTAAACTGATCTAAACTAAAGTACTGAAAGTGGCTGCATTAACACACTCCTAGTCTTTGAAAGTGTCATTTAAAAAAATAAGAAAATAACTACTCCAGGTTCATGAGAATATGCATGTAACATATGCCTTGTTCCTTGCTGGTTTAATTCTAGACCCCATAGTACAATATTTATGTATTCTTTATCTTTATTCAGTCTGTCCAAGGAACACACCTACAGTTCATCAAGATGTTTACTACTATTTAGTTTGCACACTGTGGGCAAGTGAGGTATAAAAAAAGGGTACCATGTACAGTCACCTCAAATTATTGACACCCTGTGTGTGTGTGTGTGTGTGTGTGTGTGTGTGTGTGTGTGTGTGTGTGTGTGTGTGTGTGTGTGTGTGTGTGTGTGTGTGTGTGTGTGTGTGTGTGTGTGTGTGTGTGTGTGTGTGTGTGTGTGTGTGTGTGTGTGTGTGTGTGTGTGTGTATATATATACATACAGTGGGGAGAACAAGTATTTGATACACTGACGATTTTGCAGGTTTTCCTACTTACAAAGCATGTAGAGGTCTGTAATTTTTTATCATAGATACACTTCAACTGTGAGAGACGGAATCTAAAACAAAAATCCAGAAAATCACATTGTATGATTTTGGAGAAGTGCAAATCAATCCCAGAACAACAGCAAAGGACCTTGTGAAGATGCTGGAGGAAACAGGTACAAAAGTATCAATATCCACAGTACAACGAGTCCTATATCGACATAAACTACCATAAAAAAAGCCAGACTATGGTTTGCAACTGCACATGGGGACAAAGATTGTAATTTTTGGAGAAATGTCCTCTGGTCTGAAGAAACAAAAATAGAACTGTTTGGCCATAATGACCATCATTATGTTTGGAGGAAAAAGGGGGAGCTTGCAAGCCGATGAACACCATCCCAACCGTGAAGCACGGGGGTGGCAGCATTATGTTGTGAGGGTGCTCTGCTGCAGGAGGGACTGGTGCACTTCACAAAATAGATGGCATCATCTAGGAGGAAAATTATGTGGATATATTGAAGCAGCATCTCAAGACATCAGTCAGGAAGTTAGAGCTTGGTCGCAAATCGGTCTTCCAAATGGGCAATGACCACAAGCATACTTCCAAAGTTGTGGCAAAATTGCTTAAGGACAACAAAGTCAAGGAATTTGAGTGGCCATCACAAAGCCCTGACCTCAATCCTATAGAAAATGTGTGGGCAGAAATGATAAAGCCTGTGCGAGCAAGGAGGCCTACACACCTGACTCAGTTACACCAGCTCTGTCAGGAGAAATGGGTCAAAATTCACCCAACTTATTGTAGGAAGCTTATGGAAGGCTACCTGAAACGTCTTAACCAAGTTAAACAATTTAAGAGCAATGCTACCAAATACTAATTGAGTGTATGCAAACTTCTGACCCACTGAGAAAGTGATGAAAGAAATAAAAGCTGAAGTAAATCATTCTCTCTAGTATTTAAAATAAAGTGGTGATCCTAACTGACCTAAAACAGGGAATTTTTACGAGGATTATATGTATTTGACAAAGGTGTGTCACGGTCGTCATAAGGAGGAAACCGAGGCGCAGTGTGGTAAGCAGTGTGGTAAGCATACCATATTTGGTACTTCCGGCGCCGACAGAGATGGCCGCCTCGCTTCGCGTTCCTAGGAAACTATGCAGTTTTTTGTTTTTTTTTACGTGTTATTTCTTACATTAGTACCCCAGGCCATCTTAGGTTTCATTACATACAGTCGAGAAGAACTACTGAATATAAGATCAGCGTCAACTCACCATCAGTACGACCAAGAATATGATTTTCGCGACGTGGATCCTGTGTTCTGCCTTTCAACCAGGACAACGGAATGGATCCCAGCCGGCAACCCCCCAAAAAAAAACGACTCCGTAAAAGAGGGAAACGAGGCGGTCTTCTGGTCAGACTCCGGAGACGGGCACATCGTGCACCACTCCCTAGCATTGTTCTCGCCAATGTCCAGTCTCTTGACAACAAGGTTGATGAAATCCGAGCAAGGGTAGCATTCCAGAGGGACATCAGAGACTGTAACGTTCTTTGCTTCACGGAAACATGGCTCACTGGAGAGACGCTATCGGAGGCGGTGCAGCCAGCGGGTTTCTCCACGCATCGCACCGACAGAAACAAACATTTTTCTGGTAAGAAGAGGGGCGGGGGCGTATGCCTTATGGCTAACGAGATGTGGTGTGATCAAAGAAACATACAGGAACTCAAATCCTTCTGTTCACCTGATTCAGAATTCCTCACAATCAAATGTCGACCGCATTAACTATCAAGAGAATTCTCTTCGATTATAATCACAGCCGTATATATTCCCCCCCAAGCAGACACATCGATGGCTCTGAACGAACTTTATTTGACTCTTTGCAAACTGGAATCCATACATCCTGAGGCTGCATTCATTGTAGCTGGGGATTTTAACAAGGCTAATCTGAAAACAAGACTCCCTAAATTGTATCAGCATATCGATTGCGCAACCAGGGCTGGAAAAACCTTGGATCATTGTTACTCTAACTTCCGCGACACATATAAGGCCCTGCCCCGCCCTCCTTTCGGAAAAGCTGACCACGACTCCATTTAGTTGATCCCTGCCTACAGACAGAAACTAAAACAAGAAGCTCCCAAGCTGAGGTCTGTCCAACGCTGGTCCGACCAAGCTGATTCCACACTCCAAGACTGCTTCCATCACGTGGACTGGGATATGTTTCGTATTGCATCAGATAACAACATTGACGAATACGCTGATTCGGTGTGCGAGTTCATTAGAACGTGCGCTGAAGATGTCGTTCCCATAGCAACGATTAAAACATTCCCTAACCAGAAACCATGGATTGATGGCAGCATTCGCGTGAAACTGAAAGCGCGAACCACTGCTTTTAATCAGGGCAAGGTGACTGTTAACATGACCGAATACAAACAGTGCAGCTATTCCCTCCGCAAGGCTATCAAACTGGCTAAGCGTCAGTATAGAGACAAAGTAGAATCTCAATTCAACGGCTCAGACACAAGAGGTATGTGGCAGGGTCTACAGCCAATCACGGACTACAAGAAGAAAACCAGCCCAGTCACGGACCAGGATGTCTTGCTCACCAGGCAGACTAAATAACTTTTTTGCCCGCTTTGAGGACAATACAGTGCCACTGACATGGCCTGCAACGAAAACATGCGGACTCTCCTTCACTGCAGCCAAGGTGAGTAAAACATTTAAACGTGTTAACCCTCGCAAGGCTGCAGGCCCAGACGGCATCCCCAGCCGCGCCCTCAGAGCATGCGCAGACCAGCTGGCCGGTGTGTTTACGGACATATTCAATCACATTTACATTTACATTTAAGTCATTTAGCAGACGCTCTTATCCAGAGCGACTTACAAATTGGTGCATTCACATTATGACATCCAGTAGAACAGTCACTTTACAATAGTGCATCTAAATCTTAAAGGGGGGGGGGGGTGAGAGGGATTACTTATCCTATCCTAGGTATTCCTTAAAGAGGTGGGGTTTCAGGTGTCTCCGGAAGGTGGTGATTGACTCCGCTGTCCTGGCGTCGTGAGGGAGTTTGTTCCACCATTGGGGGGGCCAGAGCAGCGAACAATCAATCGCTATACCAGTCTGCTGTTCCCACATGCTTCAAGAGGGCCACCATTGTTCCTGTTCCCAAGAAAGCTAAGGTAACTGAGCTAAACGACTACCACCCCGTAGCACTCACTTCCGCCATCATGAAGTGCTTTGAGAGACTAATCAAGGACCATAATCACCTCCACCCTACCTGACACACTAGACCCACTCCAATTTGCTTACCGCCCAAATAGGTCCACAGACGATGCAATCTCAACCACACTGCACACTGCCCTAACCCATCTGGACAAGAGGAATACCTATGTGAGAATGCTGTTCATCGACTACAGCTCAGCATTCAACACCATAGTACCCTCCAAGCTCGTCATCAAGCTCGAGACCCTGGGTCTCGACCCCGCCCTGTGCAACTGGGTACTGGACTTCCTGACGGGCCGTCCCCAGGTGGTGAGGGTAGGCAACAACATCTCCACCCCGCTGATCCTCAACACTGGGGCCCCACAAGGGTGCGTTCCGAGCACTCTCCTGTACTCCTTGTTCACCCACGACTGCGTGGCCACGCACGCCTCCAACTCAATCATCAAGTTTGCGGACGACACAACAGTGGTAGGCTTGATTACCAACAACGACGAGACGGCCTACAGGGAGGAGGTGAGGGCCCTCGGAGTGTGGTGTCAGGAAAATAACCTCACACTCAACGTCAACAAAACTAAGGAGATGATTGTGGACTTCAGGAAACAGCAGAGGGAACACCCCCCTATCCACATCGATGGAACAGTAGTGGAGAGGGTAGTAAGTTTTAAGTTCCTCGGCATATACATCACAGACAAACTGAATTGGTCCACTCACACAGACAGCATCGTGAAGAAGGCGCAGCAGCGCCTCTTCAACCTCAGGAGGCTGAAGAAATTTGGCTTGTCACCAAAAGCACTCACAAACTTCTACAGATGCACAATCGAGAGCATCCTGGCGGGCTGTATCACCGCCTGGTACGGCAACTGCTCCGCCCACAACCGTAAGGCTCTCCAGAGGGTAGTGAGGTCTGCACAACGCATCACCGGGGGCAAACTACCTGCCCTCCAGGACACCTACACCACCCGATGTTACAGGAAGGCCATAAAGATCATCAAGGACAACAGCCACCCAAGCCACTGCCTGTTCACCCCGCTATCATCCAGAAGGCGAGGTCAGTACAGGTGCATCAAAGCTGGGACCGAGAGACTGAAAAACAGCTTCTATCTCAAGGCCATCAGACTGTTAAACAGCCACCACTAACATTGAGTGGCTGCTGCCAACACACTGACACTGACTCAACTCCAGCCACTTAATAATGGGAATTGATGGGAAATGATGTAAAATATATCACTTGCCACTTTAAACAATGCTACCTAATATAATGTTACATACCCTACATTATTCATCTCATATGTATACGTATATACTGTACTCTATATCATCTTCTGCATCCTATGTAATACATGTATCACTAGCCACTTTAACTATGCCACTTTGTTTACATACACATCTCATATGTATATTACTGTACTCGATACCATCTACTGTATCTTGCCTATGCTGCTCTGTACCATCACTCATTCATATATCTTTATGTACATATTCTTTATCCCCTTACACTGTGTATAAGACAGTAGTTTTGGAATTGTTAGTTAGATTACTTGTTGGTTATTACTGCATTGTTGGAACTAGAAGCACAAGCATTTCGCTACACTCGCATTAACATCTGCTAACCATGTGTATGTGACAAATAACATTTGATTTGATTTGATTCGATTTCTCAATTAAATAAAGAACACTGAACAAACTATACAAAACTAACCGTGAAGCAACTATGGCTCGTGCAGACAGGCAACTAAACATAGAATAAGAACCCACAAATACCCTATGGAATATGGCTACCTAAATATGGTCCCCAATCAGAGACAACGATAAACAGCTGCCCCTGATTGAGAACCAATCTAGGCAACCATAGACATATAAACACCTAGACTTACAAAAACCCCTAGACATACAAAACCCTGAGACAATACAAAAACTAAACAAACCACCCTCGTCACACCCTGACCTAACCAAAATAATAAAGAAAACAAAGATAACTAAAGTCAGGGCTTGACAAGGTGTATGTAAACTTCCGACTTCAACTATATGTACACACAGTACCAGTCAAAGTTTGGACACACCTACTCACTCAAGGGTTTTTCTTCATCTTTACTATTTTCTACATTGTAGAATAATAGTGGAGACATCAAAACGTTGAAATAACACATGGAATCATGTAGTAACCAAAAAAAGATTATTCAGATAGTCAGCTTTGCCCACTCTTGGTATTCTCTCAACCAGCTTCAGAAATGCATTTCAATTAACAGGTGTGCCTTCTTAAATGTTCATTTGTGGAATTTCTTTCCTTCTTAATGTGTTTGAGAGAATCAGTTGTGCTGTGACAAGGTAGGGGGAAGATAGCCCTATTTGGTAAATGACCAAGTCCATATTATGGTAAAAACAGATCAAATAAACAAAGAGAAATGACAGTCCATCATTACTTTAAGACATGAAGGTCAGTCAATACGGATTTTTTTGTTGTTGATGAAACTAGCTCTAAGGGTCCTCCCGGGTGGAGCAGTGGTTACGGGCGCTGTACTGCAGCGCCAGCTGTGCCACCAGAGACTCTGGGTTCACGTCCAGGCTCTGTCATAACCGGCCGCGACCGGGAGGTCCGTGGGGCGACGCACATTTGGCCTAGTGTCATCCGGGATAGGGAGGGCTTGGCCGGTAGGGAAGTCTCATCCGCACCAGCGACTCCTGTGGCGGGCCGGGCGCAGTGCGAGCTAACCAAGGTTGCCAGGTGCACGATGTTTCCTCCGACACATTGGTGTGGCTGGCTTCCGGGTTGGATGGCGCTGAGTTAAGAAGCAGTGCGACTTGGCTTGGTTGGGTTGTGTATCGGAGGACGCATGACTTTCAACCTTCGTCTCTCCCGAGCCCGTACGGGAGTTGTAGCGATGAGACAAGATAGTAGCTACTAAAACAATTGGATACCACGAAATTGGGGAGAGAATGGGGTCAAATTTAAAATATATATAGAAAAACTAGCTCTCATGAGGACCGCCACAGGAATGGAAGACCCAGAGTTCATTAGAGTTACCAGCCTCAGAAATTGCAGCCCAAATAAATGCTTCACAGCTTCAAGTAACAGACACATCTCAACATCAACTGTTCAGAGGAGAATGTGTGAATCAGGCCTTCATGGTCGAACTGCAGCAAAGAAACCACTACTAAAGGACACCAATAAGAAGAAGAAGAGACTTGCTTAGGCCAAGAAAGGCCAAGAAACACGAGCAATGGATATTAGACCGGTGGAAATTTGTCCTTTGGTCTGGAGCCCAAATTGGAGATTTTTGGTTCCAACCACCGTGTCTTTGTGAGACGCAGTGTGGGTGAACGGATGATCTCTGCATGTGTATTTCCCACCGTAAAGCATGAAGGAAGATGTGTTATGGTGTGGGGGTGCGTTGCTGGTGACACTGTCTGTGATTTATTTAGAATTCAAGGAACACTTAACCAGCATGGCTACCACAGCATTCTGCAGCGATGCTCCTTCCCATCTGGTTTGCGCTTGGTGGGACTTTTATTCGTTTTTCAACAAGACAATGTCCCATCACATCTCCAGGCTGTGTAAGGGCTATTTTACCAAGAAGGAGAGTGATGGAGTGCTGCATCAGATGACCTAGCCTACACAATCCCCCAACCTCAACCAAATTGAGATGGTTTGGGATGAGTCGGACCACAGAGTGAAGGAAAAACTGCCAACAAGTACTCAGCATTTGTGGGAACTCCTTTATGACTGTTGGAAAAGCATTCCAGGTGAAGCTGGCTGAGAGAATGCCAAGAGAGTGCAAAGTTTTACTGTCTTTGCTACTATTCTACAATGTAGAAAATAGTACAAATAAAGAAAACCCCCTGAATGTGTATATCAGGTATGAAGGTAAGACCCAAATGCAGACCACGTCGAATAAACAATAGTTTAATATTCCAACAGGGACAAGAAATAGACAGCTCAAGACAGGCACGGATCAGTAAACCAGAGGTGGGGCAATGGTACCGGGTGGCAGGCAGGCTCAGGATCAGGGTAAGGCAGAGGTCGGTACCAGAGGGGGACAAAGGTACAGGTCGGTAGGCAGGCTTAGAGTCAAGGGCAGGCAGAGTGGTCAGGCAGGCGGGCTTAGAGTCAAGATTGGCAAGGGTCAAAACCAGGAGGGTGAGAAAAGAGAGACTGGAAAAAGCAGAAGCTGAGACACAAAACGCTGCTTGACTTGAACAAACAAGACGAACTGGCAACAGACAAAGAGAGAACACAGATATAAATACACAGGGGATAATGGGGAAGATGAGCCATACCTGGAGGGGGGTTGAGACAATCACAAAGACAGGTGAAAAAGATCAGGGTGTGACAGAGTAGGTATTCGAAAACTTTTGACCGGTAATGTATTTATATATAAACTATAATATATATAAACAAAAAAAGAAAAGTCCTCTGAGCTGCGTTTATTTTCAGCAAACTTAACATGTGTAAATATTTGTATGAACATAACAAGATTCAACAACTGAGACATTAACAAGTTAGACAGACATGTGACTAACAGTAATGGAATAATGTGTCCCTGAACAAAGGGGGGGGGTCAAAATCGAAAGTAACAGTCAGTATCTGGTGTGGCCAGCTACATTAAGTACTGCTGTGCATCTCCTCCTCGTAGACTGCACCAGATTTGCCAGTTCTTGCTGTGAGGTGTTACCCCACTCTTCCACCAAGACACCTGCAAGTTCCCTGACATTTCTGTGGAGAATGGCTCTAGTAGCCCTTCACCCTTCGATCCAGACGTGCTCAACGGGATTGAGATCCGGGCTCTTCGCTGACCATGGCAGGACACTGACATTCCTGTCTTGCAGGAAATTACGAACAGAACGAGCAGTATGGCTGGTGGCATTGTCATGCTGGAGGGTCATGTCATGGAGGACGGGTATCACATTAGGGAGGAGGATGTCTTCCCTGTAATGCAGTGTTGAGATTGCCTGCAATGACAACAAGCTCAGTCCGAGGATGCTGTGACACACCGCCTCAGACCATGACGGACCTTCCACCTCCAAATCGATCCCGCTCCAGAGTACAGGCCAAGGTGTAATGCTCCTTCCTTCGACGATAAACGCGAATCTGACCATGGTGAGACAAAACCACAACTCATCAGTGAAGAGCACTTTTCGCAAGTCCTGTCTTGTCCAGCGACGGTGGGTTTGTGCCCATAGGTGACGTTGTTTCCGGTGATGTCTGGTGAGGACCTGCCTTACAACAGGCCTACAAGCCATCAGTCCTGCCTCTCTTAGCCTATTGCGGACAGTCTGAGTACTAATGGAGGGATTGTGCGTTCCTGGTGTAACTCGAGTAGTTGTTGTTGCCATCCTGTACCTGTCCCGCAGGTGTGATGTTTGGATGTACCGATCCTGTACAGGTGTTGTTACCCGTGGTCTGCCACTGCGAGGATGATCAGCTGTCTGTCCTGTCTCCCTGTAGAGCTGTCTTAGGCGTCTCATTGCAATTTATTGCCCTGGCAACATCTGCAGTCCTCATGCCTCCTTGCAGCATGCCTAAGGCAAGATCACGCAGATGAGCATGGACCCTGGGCATTTTTCTTTTGGGGTTTTTCAGAATCAGTAGAAAGGCCTCTTTAGTGTTCTAACTTTTCATAACTGTGACCTTAATTGCCTACCATCTGTAAGCTGTTAGTGTCTTAACAATCGTTCCACAGGTGCGTGTTCATTAATTGTTTATTGTTCATTGAACAAGCATGGGGAACAGTGTTTGAACCCTTTACAAGGAAGATCTGTGAAGATATTTGGATTTTTACAAATTATCTTTGAAAGACAGGGTACTGAAAAAGAGACGTTTCTTTTTTTGCTGACTTTATATATGTTTATACACATATACACATTTACACAGGTGCGCTTTCAGAAGGTAAATCAGACCTCTAGACCTTTTCCACATTTTGATACGTTGCAGCCTCATTATAAAATGGATTAAACAAATAAAACATCTCATCAATCTACACGTAATACCCCATAATGACAAAGTGAAAATGCGTTTTTGGACATTTTTGCGAATGTGTTAAAAATATAAGCAGAAATACCTTATTTACATAAGTATTCAGACCTTTTACTATGAGACTAGAACTTGATTTCTACAACTTGATTGGAGTCCACCTGTGGTAAATTTAATTGATTGGACATCAGTTGGAAAGGAACACACCTGTCTATATAAGGTGCCACAGTTGACAGTGCATGTCAGAGCAAAAACCAAGCCATGAGGTCGTAGGAATTGTCCGTAGAGCTCCGAGACAGGATTGTGTCGAGGTACAGATCTGGGGAAGGGTACGAAAAAATGTCTGCAATATTGAAGGTCCCCAAGCACACAGTGGCCTCCATCATTCTTAAATGAAAGAAGTTTGGAACCACCAAGACTCTTCCTAGAGCTGGCCACTTGATTAAACTGAGCTATCGGGGGAGAAGGGCCTTGGTCAGGGAGGTTAACAAGAACCCATTTGGTCACTCTGACAGAGCTCCAGAGTTCCTCTGTGTAGATGGGAGAACCTTCCAGAAGGACAACCATCTCTGCAGCACTCTACCAATCAGGCCTTTATGGTAGAGTGCCCAGATGGAAGCCACTCCTCAGTATAAGGCACATGACAGCCTGCTTGGAGTTTGCCAAAGGGCACCTAAAGGCTCTCAGACAATGAGAAACAAGATTTGAAAGGTAGTGTATATATATATATATATATATACAGTGCCTTGCGAAAGTATTCGGCCCTGTCACGCCTTGGTCTTAGTATTTTGTGTTGTCGTTATTTGTTTGGTCAGGCCAGGGTGTGACATGGGTTTATTTTTGTTGTGTTTTCGTATTGGGGTTTTAGTAGGCATTGGGATTGCGGATGAGTAGGGGTGTCTATCATAGGCTTGGCCGCCTGAAGCGGTTCTCAATCAGAGTCAGGTGATTTTCGTTGTCTCTGATTGGGAACCATATTTAGGTAGCCTAGGTTTCACTGTGTGTTTTGTGGGTGATTGTTCCTGTCTCTGTGTTGGTTGTCACAAGATAGGCTGTATAAGTTTTCGCGTTTCGTTTGTTGTTTTCTATATTAAGTTATTTCATGTATCGTTCAAATTATCATTAAAGAACATGAGTAACCACCACGCCGCATTTTGGTCTGCTTCTCTTTCAACAGACGAACACTGTTACAGAATCACCCACACCACCCGGACCAAGCAGCGTGGTGACAGGCAGCGACAGCAGAAGCAGCGAAAGGAAGAATGGACATGGGAAGACGTTTTGGATGGCAAGGGTTGTTACACTTGGGAGGAGATACTGGCTGGAAGAGATCGCCTCCCATGGGAACAGGTGGAGGCACTTAGGAGAGCAGAGACAGCCGGAGAGAGGAGCCGACTTTACGAGGGAACACGGTTGGCAAGGAAACCCGAAAGTCAGCCCCAAAACTTTATTGGGGGGGGACTCAGGGAGAGTGTGGCAGAGTCAGGAGTCAGACCTGAGCCAACTCTCCCTGTTTATCGTGAGGAGCCAAGGAGGAGACCAGAACCAGAGCCGGTGTTAGAGGTGAGCGAAGCAGAGACTGTGAAGGGGTTAATGGGGAAAGTGGAGGAGAGAGTAATGAGGGAGTTGCTAGTTTGGTGCTTTAAATACGATATTCGCCCGACGGAGCGTGTCAGGGATTTAATGGCACCTGGGTCAGCGCTCCATACTCGTCCTGAGGTGCGTGTTAGTCGGCTGGTGAAAATTGTGCCAGCCTCACGCACTAGGCCTCCTGTGTACCTACCTAGCCTTGCACGTCCTGTGCCAGCCCTGCTCTCAGGCTCTCCAGTACACCTTCACGGTCCGGTCCATCCTGTGCCACCTTCACACAACAGTCCTCCGGTGGCAGCTCGCCGCACCAGGCTTCCTGTGCGTGTCCTCGGTCCAGTACCACCAGTTCCAGCACCACGCACTAGGCTTTCAGTGCGCCTCGCCTGTACAGCGCAGCCAGAGTCTTTCTCCTCTCCAGCGCTGTCGGAGTCTCCCACCTGTTTAGCGCAGCCAGAGCTGCCAGCCTGCATGGAGCAGCCAGAGCTGCCAGTCTGCATGGAGCAGCCAGAGCTTCCAGTCTGCATGGTGCAGCCAGAGCTGCCAGTCTGCATGGAGCAGCCAGAGCTGCCAGTCTGCATGGAGCAGCCAGAGCTGCCAGTCTGCATGGAGCAGACATAGCTGCCAGTCTGCATGGAGCAACCAGAGCTGCCAGTCTGCATGGAGCAGCCAGAGCTGCCAGTCTGCATTGAGCAGCCAGAGCTGCCAGTCTGCATGGAGCAGCCAGAGCTGCCAGTCTGCATGGAGCAGCCAGAGCTGCCAGTTTGCATGGAGCAGCCAGAACTGCCAGTCTGCATGGAGCAGCCAGAGCTGCCAGTCTGCATGGAGCAGCCAGAGCTGCCAGTCTGCATGGAGCAGCTAGAGCTGCCAGTCTACATGGAGCAGCCAGAGCTGCCAGTCTGCATGGAGCAGCCAGAGCAGCTAGATCCTGTCATGCAGGTGAAAGAGGACCCAAAAGCGACTTGGCGAAAACAGAGTCTTTAATCCAGTAAAGTAAATACAAACAAAAAACACAACTTTCACTCGAAATGACGAGGACAAACTGGAGACTCGATCTTGAACAGCAGGTGAACAGCAGGTTGCCTCGGGAAGGCACTTGAACCAGACAGACTCAGACACCTGCTCACCACGCAGCATCTGAGGAAAACACGACACGACAGGGCGATACACAAACACAGCACGGTGAATTCTAGACAAGGAACCGACAGGACAGGAACGGAACACAAAGGAAGAAATAGGGACTCTAATCAGGGGAAAGGATCGGGAACAGGTGTGGGAAGACTAAATGATTGATTAGGGGAATAGGAACAGCTGGGAGCAGGAACGGAACGATAGAGAGAAGAGAGAGCGAGAGAGTGAGAGAGGGAGGGGGAGAGAGAGGGATAGAAAGAGGGAAAGAACCTAATAAGACCAGCAGAGGGAAACGAATAGAATGGGAAGCACAGGGACAAGACAAGATAATAAATGACAAAACATGACAGTACCCCCACTCACCGAGCGCCTCCTGGCGCACTCGAGGAGGAATCCTGGCGGCAACGGAGGAAATCATCAATGAGTGAACGGTCCAGCACGTCCCGAGACGGAACCCAACTCCTCTCCTCAGGACCGTAACCCTCCCAATCCACTAAGTATTGGTGACCCCGTCCCCGAGAACGCATGTCCATGATCTTATGTACCTTGTAAATAGGTGCGTTCTCGACAAGGACGGGGGGGGGGAGGGAAGACGAACGGGGGTGCGAAGAAAGGGCTTGACACAGGAGACATGGAAGACAGGATGGACGCGACGAAGATGTCGCGGAAGAAGCAGTCGCACAGCGACAGGATTGACGACCTGGGAGACACGGAACGGACCAATGAACCGCGGAGTCAACTTACGAGAAGCTGTCGTAAGAGGAAGGTTGCGAGTGGAAAGCCACACTCTCTGGCCGCAACAATACCTTGGACTCTTAATCCTGCGTTTATTGGCGGCTCTCACAGTCTGTGCCCTGTAACGGCAAAGTGCAGACCTCACCCTCCTCCAGGTGCGCTCACAACGTTGGACAAACGCTTGAGCGGAGGGAACGCTGGACTCGGCAAGCTGGGATGAGAACAGAGGAGGCTGGTAACCCAGACTACTCTGAAACGGAGATAACCCGGTAGCAGACGAAGGAAGCGAATTGTGAGCGTATTCTGCCCAGGGAGCTGTTCTGCCCAAGACGCAGGGTTTCTGAAAGAAAGGCTGCGTAGTATGCGACCAATCGTCTGATTGGCCCTCTCTGCTTGACCGTTAGACTGGGGATGAAACCCGGAATAGAGACTGACGGACGCACCAATCAAACGACAGAACTCCCTCCAAAACTGTGACGTGAATTGCGGGCCTCTGTCTGAAACGGCGTCTAACGGGAGGCCATGAATTCTGAATACATTCTCGATAATGATTTGTGCCGTCTCCTTAGCGGAAGGAAGTTTAGCGAGGGGAATGAAATGTGCCGCCTTAGAGAACCTATCGACAACCGTAAGAATCACAGTCTTCCCCGCAGACAAAGGCAGACCGGTAATGAAGTCTAGGGCGATGTGAGACCATGGTCGAGAAGGAATGGGGAGCGGTCTGAGACGACCGGCAGGAGGAGAGTTACCCGACTTAGTCTGCGCGCAGTCCGAACAAGCAGCCACGAAACGGCGCGTGTCACGCTCCTGAGTCGGCCACCAAAAGCGCTGGCGAATAGACGCAAGAGTGCCTCGAACACCGGGATGACCAGCTAACTTGGCAGAGTGAGCCCACTGAAGAACAGCCAGACGAGTGGAAACAGGAACGAAAAGGAGGTTACTAGGACAAGCGCGCGGCGACGCAGTGTGCGTGAGTGCTTGCTTAACCTGTCTTTCAATTCCCCAGACTGTTAACCCGACAACACGCCCATAAGGAAGAATCCCTCGGGATCAGTAGAAGCCACAGAAGAACTAAACAGACGGGATAAGGCATCAGGCTTGGTGTTCTTGCTACCCGGACGGTAAGAAATCACAAACTCGAAACGAGCGAAAAACAACGCCCAACGAGCTTGACGGGCATTAAGTCGTTTGGCAGAACGGATGTACTCAAGGTTCTTATGGTCTGTCCAAACGACAAAAGGAACGGTCGCCCCCTCCAACCACTGTCGCCATTCGCCTAGGGCTAAGCGGATGGCGAGCAGTTCACGGTTACCCACATCATAGTTGCGCTCAGATGGCGACAGGCGATGAGAAAAATAAGCGCAAGGATGAACCTTATCGTCAGACTGGAAGCGCTGGGATAGAATGGCTCCCACGCCTACCTCTGAAGCGTCAACCTCGACAATGAATTGTCTAGTGACGTCAGGAGTAACGAGGATAGGAGCGGACGTAAAACGTTCTTTTAGAAGATCAAAAGCTCCCTGGGCGGAACCGGACCACTTAAAACACGTCTTGACAGAAGTAAGAGCTGTGAGAGGGGCAGCAACTTGACCGAAATTACGAATGAAACGCCGATAGAAATTAGCGAAACCTAAAAAGCGCTGCAACTCGACACGTGACCTTGGAACGGGCCAATCACTGACAGCTTGGACCTTAGCGGAATCCATCTGAATGCCTTCAGCGGAAATAACGGAACCGAGAAAAGTAACGGAGGAGACATGAAAAGAGCACTTCTCAGCCTTTACGTAGAGACAATTCTCTAAAAGGCGCTGTAGAACACGTCGAACGTGCTGAACATGAATCTCGAGTGACGGAGAAAAAATCAGGATATCGTCAAGATAGACAAAAACAAAGATGTTCAGCATGTCTCTCAGAACATCATTAACTAATGCCTGAAAAACAGCTGGCGCATTGGCGAGACCAAACGGCAGAACCCGGTACTCAAAATGCCCTAACGGAGTGTTAAACGCCGTTTTCCACTCGTCCCCCTCTCTGATGCGCACGAGATGGTAAGCGTTACGAAGGTCCAACTTAGTAAAGCACCTGGCTCCCTGCAGAATCTCGAAGGCTGATGACATAAGGGAAGCGGATAACGATTCTTAACCGTTATGTCATTCAGCCCTCGATAATCCACGCAGGGGCGCAGAGTACCGTCCTTCTTCTTAACAAAAAGAACCCCGCCCCGGCCGGAGAGGAAGAAGGCACTATGGTACCGGCGTCAAGAGACACAGACAAATAATCCTCGAGAGCCTTACGTTCGGGAGCCGACAGAGAGTATAGTCTACCCCGAGGAGGAGTGGTCCCCGGAAGGAGATCAATACTACAATCATACGACCGGTGAGGAGGAAGGGAGTTGGCTCGGGACCGACTGAAGACCGTGCGCAGATCATGATATTCCTCCGGCACTCCTGTCAAATCGCCAGGTTCCTCCTGAGAAGTAGGGACAGAAGAAACGGGAGGGATGGCAGACATTAAACACTTCACATGACAAGAAACGTTCCAGGATAGGATAGAATTACTAGACCAATTAATAGAAGGATTATGACATACTAGCCAGGGATGACCCAAAACAACAGGTGTAAACGGTGAGCGAAAAATCAAAAAGAAATAGTCTCACTGTGGTTACCAGATACTGTGAGGGTTAAAGGTAGTGTCTCAAATCTGATACTGGGAAGATGACTACCATCTAAGGCGAACATGGGCGTAGGCTTCTCTAACTCTCTGAAAGGAATGTCATGTTTCCGAACCCATGCTTCGTCCATGAAACAACCCTCAGCCCCAGAGTCTATCAAGGCACTACATGTAGCACCCGAACCGGTCCAGCGTAGATGGACCGACAAAGTAGTACAGGATTTTGATGGAGAGACTTGAGTAGTTGCGCTCACCTGTAGCCCTCCGCTTACAGATGAGCTCTGGCTTTACTGGACATGAATTAACAAAATGTCCAGCAACTCCGCAATAGAGGCACAGGCGGTTGGTGATCCTCCGTTCCCTCTCCTTAGTCGAGATGCGAATCCCTCCCAGCTGCATGGGCTCAGACTCTGAGCCAGAGGAGGGAGATGGTTGCGATGCGGAGCAGGGAAACACCGTTGATGCGAGCTCTCTTCCACGAGCCCGGTGACGAAGATCTACCCGTCGTTCTATGCGGATGGCGAGAGCAATCAAAGAGTCCACATCTGAAGGAACCTCCCGGGAGAGAATCTCATCCTTAACCACTGCGTGGAGTCCCTCCAGAAAACGAGCGAGCAGCGCCGGCTCGTTCCACTCACTAGAGGCAGCAAGAGTGCGAAACTCAATAGAATAATCCGTTATGGACCGTTCACCTTGGCATAAGGAAGCCAGGGCCCTAGAAGCCTCCCTACCAAAAACTGAACGGTCAAAAACCCGAATCATCTCCTCTTTAAAGTTCTGGAACTTGTTAGAGCAATCAGCCCTTGCCTCCCAGATAGCTGTGCCCCATTCTCGAGCCCGGCCAGTAAGGAGTGAAATGACGTAAGCAACCCGAGCTCTCTCTCTAGAGTATGTGTTGGGTTGGAGAGAGAACACAATCTCACACTGCGTGAGAAAGGAGCGGCACTCAGTGGGCTGCCCGGAGTAGCAAGGTGGGTTATTAACCCTAGGTTCTGGAGGCTCGGCAGGCCAGGAAGTAACAGGTGGCACGAGACGTAGACTCTGGAACTGTCCAGAGAGGTCGGAAACCTGAGCGGCCAGGTTCTCCACGGCATGGCGAGCAGCAGACAATTCCTGCTCGTGTCTGCCGAGCATGGCTCCTTGGATCTCGACGGCAGTGTAACGAGCGTCTGAAGTCGCTGGGTCCATTCCTTGGTCGGTTCCTTCTGTCATGCAGGTGAAAGAGGACCCAAAAGCGACTTGGCGAAAACAGAGTCTTTAATCCAGTAAAGTAAATACAAACAAAAACACAACTTTCACTCGAAATGACGAGGACAAACTGGAGACTCGATCTTGAACAGCAGGTGAACAGCAGGTTGCCTCGGGAAGGCACTTGAACCAGACAGACTCAGACACCTGCTCACCACGCAGCATCTGAGGAAAACACGACACGACAGGGCGATACACAAACACAGCACGGTGAATTCTAGACAAGGAACCGACAGGACAGGAACGGAACACAAAGGAAGAAATAGGGACTCTAATCAGGGGAAAGGATCGGGAACAGGTGTGGGAAGACTAAATGATTGATTAGGGGAATAGGAACAGCTGGGAGCAGGAACGGAACGATAGAGAGAAGAGAGAGCGAGAGAGTGAGAGAGGGAGGGGGAGAGAGAGGGATAGAAAGAGGGAAAGAACCTAATAAGACCAGCAGAGGGAAACGAATAGAATGGGAAGCACAGGGACAAGACAAGATAATAAATGACAAAACATGACAGATCCGCCAGTCAACCAGACTCTTCCAGATCTGCCAGTCAACCAGACTCTTCCAGATCTGCCAGTCAACCAGATTCTTCCAGATCTGCCAGTCAACCATATTCTTCCAGATCTGCCAGTCAACCAGACTCTTCCAGATCTGCCAGTCAACCACTCTTCCAGATCTGCCAGTCAACCAGACTCTTCCAGATCTGCCAGTCAACCAGACTCTTCCAGATCCGCCAGCCAGCCAGGATCTGCCGGAGCCAACTACCTGCCTGGGCTTCCTCTCAGTACTGGGCTTCCTCTCAGTACTGGGCTTCCCCTCAGTCCCGAGCTTCCCCTCAGTCCCGAGCTTCCCCTCAGTCCCGAGCTTCCCCAGTCCCGAGCTTCCACCTCAGTCCCGAGCTGCCCCTCAGTCCAGTAGGGTCCTTGGTGAGGGTTATTAGGCCAAGGTCGGCGGCGAGGGTCGCCAATCAAAGGACGCGTTACAGGGGGACTAAGACTTGGTTGGAGTGGGGTCCACGTCCCGAGCCGGAGCCGCCACCATGGACAGACGCCCACCCGGACCCTCCCCTATGGGTTTAGGTGTGCGGCCAGGAGTCCGCACCTTGGGGGGGGGGGGGGGGTTCTGTCACGCCTTGGTCTTAGTATTTTGTGTTGTCGTTATTTGTTTGGTCAGGCCAGGGTGTGACATGGGTTTATTTTTGTTGTGTTTTCGTATTGGGGTTTTAGTAGGCATTGGGATTGCGGCTGAGTAGGGGTGTCTAGCATAGGCTTGGCCGCCTGAGGCTGTTCTCAATCAGAGTCAGGTGATTCTCGTTGTCTCTGATTGGGAACCATATTTAGGTAGCCTAGATTTCACTGTGTGTTTTGTGGGTGATTGTTCCTGTCTCTGTGTTGGTTGTCACAAGATAGGCTGTATAAGTTTTCGCGTTTCGTTTGTTGTTTTGTATATTAAGTTATTTCATGTATCGTTCAAATTATCATTAAAGAACATGAGTAACCACCACGCCGCATTTTGGTCCGCTTCTCTTTCAACAGACGAACGCCGTTACAGGCCCCCTTGAACTTTGCGATCTTTTGCCACATTTCAGGCTTCAAACATAAAGATGTAAGTCGCTCTGGATAAGAGCGTCTGCTAAATGACTTAAATGTAATGTAAATGTAATATAAAACTATTTTTTTGTGAAGAATCAACAAGTGGGACACAATCATGAAGTGGAACGACATTTATTGGATATTTCAAACTTTTTTAACAAATCAAAAACTTAAAAATATGGCGTGCAAAATTATTCAGCCCCTTTACTTTCAGTGCAGCAAACTCTCTCCAGAAGTTCAGTGAGGATCTCTGAATGATACAATGTTGACCTAAATGACTAATGACGATAAATACAATCCACCTGTGTGTAATCAAGTCTCCGTATAAATGCACCTGCACTGTGATAGTCTCAGAGGTCCGTTAAAAGCGCAGAGAGCATCATGAAGAACAAGGAACACACCAGGCAGGTCCGAGATACTGTTGTGAAGAAGTTTAAAGCCTGATTTGGATAAAAACAGATTTCCCAAGCTTTAAACATCCCAAGGAGCACTGTGCAAGCGATAATATTGAAATGGAAGGAGTATCAGACCACTGCAAATCTACCAAGACCTGGCCGTCCCTCTAAACTTTCAGCTCATACAAGGAGAAGACTGATCAGAGATGCAGCCAGGAGGCCCATGATCACTCTGGATGAACTGCAGAGATCTACAGCTGAGGTGGGAGACTCTGTCCATAGGACAACAATCAGTCGTATATTGCACAAATCTGGCCTTTATGGAAGAGTGGCAAGAAGAAAGCCATTTCTTAAAGATATCCATAAAAAGTGTCGTTTAAAGTTTGCCACAAGCCACCTGGGAGACACACCAAACATGTGGAAGAAGGTGCTCTGGTCAGATGAAACCAAAATTGAACTTTTTGGCAACATTGCAAAACGTTATGTTTGGCGTAAAAGCAACACAGCTCATCACCCTGAACACACCATCCCCACTGTCAAACATGGTGGTGGCAGCATCATGGTTTGGGCCTGCTTTTCTTCAGCAGGACAGGGAAGATGGTTAAAATTGATGGGAAGATGGATGGAGCCAAATACAGGACCATTCTGGAAGAAAACCTAATGGAGTCTGCAAAAGACCTGAGACTGGGACGGAGATTTGTCTTCCAACAAGACAATGATCCAAAACATAAAGCAAAATCTACAATGGAATGGTTCAAAAATAAACATATCCAGGTGTTAGAATGGCCAAGTCAAAGTCCAGACCTGAATCCAATCGAGAATCTGTGGAAAGAACTGAAAACTGCTGTTCACAAATGCTCTCCATCCAACCTCACTGAGCTCGAGCTGTTTTGCAAGGAGGAATGGGAAAAAATGTCAGTCTCTCGATGTGCAAAACTGATAGAGACATACCCCAAGCGACTTACAGCTGTAATCGCAGCAAAAGGTGGCACTACAAAGAATTAACTTAAAGGGGCTGAATAATTTTGCATGCCCAATTTTTCAGTTTTTGATTTGTTAAAAAAGTTTGAAATATCCAATAAATGTCGTTCCACTTCATGATTGTGTCCCACTTGTTGTTTATTCTTCACAAAAAAATACAGTTTTATATCTTTATGTTTGAAGCCTGAAATGTGGCAAAAGGTCGCAAAGTTCAAGGGGGCCGAATACTTTCGCAAGGCACTGTGTATATATATACTGGTACTGGTACTATATATATATATATATATATATATATATATAGTACCAGTCAATATATAGAGTACCAGTCAAAGGTTTGGACACTATTTTCTACATTGTAGAATAGTAGTGAAGAAATCAAAACTATGAAATAACACATATGGAATCATGTAGTAACCAAAAAAGTGTTAAACAAATTAGATTTTTCAAAGTAGCCACCCTTTGCCTTGATGACAGCTTTGCACACTTGGTATTCTCTCTATTTTTAATGTTTTGATGTCTTCAGTATTATTCTTTTGACTGGTACTGTATGCGTATATACATATATCTGAGTATATATATGTATATGTGAGTGCTGCAGAGATGATTGTCCTTCTGGAAGGTTCTGGAAGGTTCTTCCATCTCCACAGAGGAAGCCTGGAGCTCTGTCAGAGTCACCATCTGTGCTTTGTCACCTCCCTGACCAAGGCCCTTCTCTTCTGATTGCTCAGTTTGGCTGCGCGGCCAGGTTTTGGAAAGAGTCTTGGTGGTTCCAAACTTCTTCCATTTAAGATTGATGCAGGCCACTGTGTTCTTGGGGACCTTCAATGCTGCATAAATGTTTTGGTGCTCTTCCAAAGATATGTGTTTTATCTACGGACAATTCCTTTGATCTCATTGCTTGGTTTTTGCTCTGATTTTTAAATGTTGTAACCTTTATTTAACTAGGCAAGTCAGTTAAGAACAATTTATTATTTAACATGACGGCCTACCCCGGCAAAACCCGAACAACGCTGGGCCAAAATGGATGATCAATGGAAACAGGATGCACCGGAGCTCAATTTCGAGTCTCATAGCAAAGGGTCTGAATACTTATGTAAATAAGGTGTTTTTGTTTTTATTTTTAATAAATTTGCCTACGTTTCTTAAAATTGGTTTTTGCTTTGTCATTATGGGGTGTTGTATATTGCTGAGTTAAAAGTTATTTAATCAATTTTAGAATAAAGCTGTAACGTAACAAAATGTGGAAAGAGTGAAGGGGTCTGAATACTTTCCGAATGCACTACATACTGCACTCTAACTACAGTTACAGTGTTCTGCAGTTATACTGCACTTTGATTGCAATATTTTTTCATAGGGCATTATGTATTGAAAGGTCAAAGGGAGTGGAAACATGACGTGTCAACCACCCATTTCTGAAAAAGAACATCATATGATGTGTGAAGATGATAACAATATTTGTTCAAAACAGAGTACATTCTTTTAGTAATATTGTTCTGAAATGACTCGGAGGTAGTAAAGCTATCAATGAAAGGAGAGTGCTTCATGCACAGCCATCTTAGCACAGGAGCTGAACATAAAATAACTGTAGAATAAAGTAATGTCCACTCACTGTTTGCTGCTCTCTGAATGGATCTTATAACAGAGATTTTAGTGAGATAAAAATGCAAAGACTATGTCAGTAAAAAAAAATTGTTACACTAAAAGCTTTAAGTTAAGATGACTTGTGTGAGAAGCTTAAGGTCAACGAAAATTACTGTATTCTACAATAATAAAACCAAGCCATCGCTTCAACTCATTTTATATTTTCTGCTTACTCCCATATTCAAGGCTCCTTATTCACAGCCTATATGTTTACACACATTTAAAGGGATAGTTCGTGCAAATTACAAAATGTAATTTGATCCTTACCTTGAAAGCAGTTTACCGACAAGCAATCCACACTTTGGTTTTACTTCTTTCACAGTAAGGAAACAAATGTACTGAACACAAACATGAATGCAGCATGCAACAATTTCAACCATTTTTACTGAATTACAGTCCGTATAAGGAAATCAGTCAATTGAAATTAATTAAGCCCTCATCTCTGGATTTCACATGATTGGGCAGGGGCGCAGCCATGGGGGGGCCTGGGAGAGCATAGGCCCACCAACTTGGGAGCCAGCACCACCCACTGGCGAGCCAGGCCCAGCCAATCAGAATGAGTTTTTCCCCCACAAAAGGGCTTTATTACAGGCAGAAATACTCTGTTTATATTCAGTTTCATCAGCTGTTCAGGTGGCTGGTCTCAGACGATCCCACAGGTGATGAAGCCGGATGTGGAGGTCCTGGGCTGGCGTGGTTACACGTGATCTAAGGTTGTGAGGCCGAATGGACATACTGCCAAATCCTCTAAAATTACTTATGGTAGAGGCTTATGATAGAGAATGAACATTCAATTAGCTGGCAACCGTTCTGGTGAACATTCCTGCAGTCAGCATGCCAATTGCACGCTCCCTCAAAACTTGAGACATCAGTGGCATTGTGTTCTGTGACAAAAGGGCACATTTTAGAGTGGCCTTTAATTGTCCCCAATACAAGGTGCACCTGTGTAATGAACATGCTGTTTAATCAGCTTATTGATATGCCGCACCTGTCAGGTGGATGGATTATGTTGGCAAAGGAGAAATGCTCACTAACAGGAATGTATAACTAATTTGTACACAAAATTTGAGAGAAATACACTTTTTGTGTATATGGAACATTTATTTTATTTCAGCTCAAGAAACATGGAACCAACACTTTACATGTTGTGTTTATATTTGTGTTCAGTGTACATAAAAATTGAGTTGCACCATCCTCATTGGGTTAATAAAAAGGTGAAATGTTGACATTGGAGCAATCACTAGAGACTGCTTAACAATTAACCAGCATAATGCAACATGGTGACATAAAATACAATGTCAGTCTTTGCAACAGTCTTTTGTCAGCCAGACTAAAAGGGAAAATAATAACTTTCCACTGTTGGCCAACTTCGATGGACTTTTAAAGCACCCACCCATCAATCATTATTAGGCCTAATGATGTCCCCATTTTGACACTCCAGAATCAGTGTTGGAAAATAGCCCTGGGAAGAGGTGCAACATGGAGCAAGATAGCTTTTCTCTCATATAATTTGCGGCCGCAAATTGCAAATCAGAGGCCGTAATAATGTACAAAGTCAAGTTTGGTGAGGGAGAAAATGGAAAAAATATATGGCTGTGTCCCACCCTAATGGATATCCTTGTAGTCGGGAGAAAATGGGACCCAATAATGTCTTCTTAATGTCCGCCAGCGGTGTTTCAGGGAACGTATTTCTGCAAGCAATCACTTAATGGGACCAGCAAATGTTGACAAAATGGACAAGCACTGAGCTATTTCTGGGTTTGACAGACGGAATGAATCTTTGGCTCTTGCAGGGAGAAAAGGAAACAAGCAACAGGGGAAAAAAAGGAAAAACAAAAACCTTTCACGATCCATTCGCCTCCGGTGTGTGTAATGTTTGTGTGCCGCTAAAGTGCAGACAGTGACAGGAATTACAATTATTTCATTATGGGGGAAATGAAAAGACTTAAGTGTTGTGATTTCTGCAGTCTTTCATAGATCAATCTAATGTGCGCTCACATTGGAAATAAACCAAAATGGAAGAGGGAGAGTGAAGCAGCGTCTCCTTAAATCACGCAATTAAAATGCCAATTTAGTTTCTTGATATATTCATTTAAGTGGTTAAGTGGAAGGGTTTCTCTCCCCATCCGTGATGTTGTCTAGCAGACGTGGGGGGAGCATCGTCTGCATGCTCTTTTGATTAAAGCCACCGCTTAAATGCTAAGAAAGACGCTGAAAGCACTTGCCGTCCAAATTAGCCATCCGAAGGCTTCAAAATCCAATTCTAAAGAGTTGATTTAAGCATTTAGGCAGAATGCGGCTGGCAACTTAAAGGATTCAGGAACATTTTGCCAGCTGCATTCAACAGCTTTTAGAGGTCATGGCTGGCACAAGGGTTTTACGGTTTGACATCTTGCGAGTGCAATGCAAAGTGAGGACAGTGAATACAGTGAGGTTAAGTCATTTAATATGTATCCCCACCTCGTATAATAAGGTCAAAATAATATCATCATAGCCACAATTTGATAACAATAGAATATTAGGTTTTATTCCTTAACTGGGAATTGTATAGGCCAACACTGAATACACTTTCAGTTTACAACAATGTAGCATCCAATTTTTTATCAACAGTGCCTGTGTATCACTTCCTACATTTCCTCATCGATGAGTAGTGTTATGAAAAATGCTGTAACATGTTTATCAGTAGTTGTCATGATCTGGAAGATTTAAAAAATCAAATCTGATATATGTAAAGTAGGTTCACTGTAAAAAATTATTTGCTGTCTCAACTAACTAATTTAAGTTTTGTGCTGCTTCATCTTTTATTTGTTTTTTGAGCTTAAAATATTAAGTTATCCTAACTTACACTAAATCTATATTCACTCATTAAACAAAAAAAGGGTCTCGAGGATGGGAGTGATGTTGACCAGTCCTGTGTGAACACAGGGGCTAGGAGGCTCAATGTCAAGTGCCAGTATAATGGCCACTGGTCAAAGATTGACAGACAGAATGGTCAGACCGGGGAAGCACAGTGCCTTCAGAAAGTGTTCACACTCCTTGACTTGTCCACATTTTGATGTGTTACAGTCAGAATGTAAAATGTATTACATGTAGATTTTGTGACACTGGCCTACACACAATACCCCATAATGACAAATTGGAATTGTTTTTTTTATGTTTAAAAATTTATTAAAAATGAAAAGCTGGAGTTAATAAGTATTCAACCCCTTTGTTAAACCAAGCCTCGATAGGTTCAGGAGTAAAGATGTGCTTAATAAATCACATAATAAGTTGCATGGACTCTGTGTGCAATAATAGTGTTTGACATGATTTTTGAATGACTACCTCATCTCTGTAGCCCACAAATACAATTATCTGTAAGCTCCCTTAGTCGAGCAGTGAATTTCAAACACAGATTCAACCACAAAGACCAGGGAGATTTTCCAATGCCTCACCAAGAAGGGCACCTATTGGTAGATAGGTTAAAAAAATGCAGACGTCAAATATCCCTTTGAGCACGGTGAAGTTATTAATTACACTTTGGATGGTATATCAACACAGTTGCTGGAGAGGAAGGAAACTGCTCAGGGACATTACCATGAGGCCAATGGTGATGTTAATACAGTTATAGAGTTTAATGGCTGTGATAGGAGAAAACTGATGATGGATCAACAACATTGTAGTTATTACAAAATACTAACCTAATTGACAGGGTGAAAAGAAGGAGCCTGTATATAATAATATTTTGAACCTATAAAGGCTTCCTTTTCCCTCTGTCAAAACATGCATCCTTTTTGCAACATGGGCCTAAAGTAATAATGCAAAAAATGTGGCGAAGTAATTTACTTTTTTGTCCTGAATACAAAGTGTTATGTTTGGGGAAAGTCCAATACAACACATTACTGAGTACCACTCTCCATATTTTCAAGCATAGTGTTGGCTGCAGTATTTCAGGATAAAAATTTGACCTGCTTCAGTAAGCTTTCACCAGAGACTGAGAAATGAATTCACCTTTCAGCAGGACAATAACCTAAAACAGAAGACCAAATCTACACTGGAGTTGTTTACCAAGAAGACAGTGAACGTTCCCGAGTGGCCAAGTTACAGTTTTCACTTAAATCTACTTGAAAATCAATGGCAAGACCTGAAAATGATTGTCTAGTAATGATCAACAACCAATTTGACAGATCTTGAAATTAAATAATAATGGGCAAACATTGTACAAACCTTCGACACTTACCCAGAAAGACTCACAGTTGCAACCGCTGCCAAAGGTGCTTCTACAAAGTATTGACTTAGCGGTGTTAATACTTATGTAAATGTATATTTCTGTATTTAATTTTCAATAAATGTGCAATTTTTTCTAAAAACATATTTTCACTGTCATTATAGGGTATTGTGTGTAGATGGGTGAGAAATTCAGGCTGTAACAACAACATGTGGAATAAGTCAAGGGGTATGAATTCTTTCTGAAGGCACTATATGTGGCTGGTGGTGTTAGGCAGAGCGAGGCAAGCCAACAGACTGCACAACAAGAGGACATACAAGCCAATGGCATTGTAATGGACATGTGGATGTGAATCTCAGTCAAATAATATTTTTTTAATTGCTCATGGAACCATGAATGTTATGAACCTCTTAACATTTTGTGTGCTCTTTCCCCAGCTTGCCAATTTGTACTGCCCCTAAACTCCACATACATACATGTGTGCTTTCCATAACAAAATGAATCCGACATAAGCCAGATGGATTTGATGAAGATGGGGTTTTTCTTCCAGCAAAGAGGCATATTGTCCACGTTGATGGTGCAAGATGATATAAAATACCCTCCTGGCTGCTGAGTTGAAATGGAAGAAAATAGGCAGGGGTCTATAAAAATGAAGTTGGAAGTAAGTACGCCACTCACATCTATGGGGGAAAAAAATATTTTCCAGGGACATGTTGTAGACATCGATTGGTCTGAGCAACTTGCTGTAATGCAGGTAATGGAGCTACTCTTCTCCTTTCATCTTCAGGGCGAGTGTGTGGCGAGGCGAGGGAAGGCCCAACAGGAGAGGCATATCAGTCGTAATGGACATGCATGAATATATGGGGGGAAAACAAACCCTTATTCTAATAAGCTAATAGTCTAGCTGGTTTGTGTGTGTGTAAGCTGTCATGATGGTGAATGATACAGAGGAAATGTGCTTTGATGATGGGGGCAGTTTGTATATTTTCCATGCAGAGAGTTATAGGAAGATTTACTGATTCTCACGTGGGGATAGCTTTAGTGGTTGAGGAGAGCAATGTCACATTCTGATGCTATTTATCTTCTTTTTAAGAGTACAATTTAAAAGAGAACTGCATTAAAGTAAGTCAAGTTAAAACCTGGGAAAAGTTTTGAATCGTGTTTTTATTATACAGTCAAAGATATTCATAACATTTGAAATTTCTTCAAATGTGCATTTTTGTTTCTACGGGTAACATTATTTCTTCGAAATACCCTTTTATGTTTAATCTGCTGTAGACATTCTATAGAAGATAAACCGATGTTGGGTGCCAAATTATTGGTGAATTTCCAGAAAAGGGGGCATAGTTCTCTGACATATTGGTCCACTTTGGACATATTCTGCATCATTTCAGTTCAGCATATCTTGACATTTTAGTGCTAAATCTGGTTGTCAAAAGTATCAACCTGTCCTCAGGGCAATTCGTAGGATTCGGCACTTACATTTGTTCCCCTCCATTTAGTATGATATACGTTAGCTTACGTTATGAATGGAATAGCAGTCAGACAATACATGACTTACCCAGTCTTACAATGTCAAATGAGTTGGATGACATAACTTTATCATAAGTCTTGGAGGACATATGCTACCGTTCAAAAGTTTGGGGTCACTTAGAAATGTCCTTGTCCTTGTTTTTGTCCATTAAAATAACATAAATTGATCAGAAATACAGCTGGCAGCTTCATTAAATGTTACCCGCAAAACACCAGTCACAACATCAACAGGGAAGAGGCGACTCCGGGATGCTGGACTTCTAGGCAGAGTTGCAAAGAAAAAGCCATTTCTTAAAACTGGCCAATAAAAATAAAAGATTAAGATGGGCAAAAGTACACAGACACAGGACAGAGGAACTCTGCCTTGAAGGCCAGCATCCCAGGGGTCACCTCGTCACTGTTGACGTTGAGAAATGTTTTTTTGTGGGTACTATTTAATGAAGCTGCCGGTTGAGGACTTGTGAGGCATCTGTTTCCCAAACTAGAGACTCTAATGTACTTGTCCTCTTGCTCAGTTGTGCACCGGGGCCTCCAACTCCTCTGTCTATTCTGGTTAGAGACAGTTTGTGCTGTTCTGTGAAGGGAGTAGTACACAGAGATGTATGAGAGTTTCAGTTTCTTGGAAATTTCTCGCATGGAATAGCCTTCATTTCTCAGAACAAGAATAGACTGATGAGTTTCAGAAGAAAGCTTTTTGTTTCTGGCCATTTTGAGCCTGTAATCGAACCCACAAATGCTGATGCTCCAGATACTCAACTAGTCTAAAGAAGGACAGTTTTATTGCTTTTTTAATCAGAACAACAGTTTTCAGCTGTGCTAACATAATTGCAAAGGGTTTTTCTAATGATCAATTAGCCTTTTGAAATTATAAACTTGGATTAGCTAACACAACTTGCCATCGGATCACAGGACTGATGGTTGCTGATAATGGGCCTCGGTACGCCTATGTAGATATTCCATTAAAAATCAGCCGTTTCCAGCTACAATAGTCTTTACAACATTAACAATGTCTACACTGTATTTCTGATCAATTTGATGTTATTTTAATGGACAAAAAATTGTGTTTCTTTCAAAAACAAGGACATTTCTAAGTGACCCCAAACCCCATATTTTTCGGGAGACCAGGCTGCTTGTTGCGTTGTTACAACAAAGGAGAATTAGAAGAAGAATTGACATTGCTGGTTAGGAGAACTAACTTACTAGGGTGGCAGGTAGCCTAGCGCTTAGATTGTTGGACCAGTAACCGAAAGGTCACTGGCTCGAATAGCCAAGCCGACAAGGTGAAAAATCTGTCTGTGCCACTTGAGAATGGCACTTAACCCTAATTTGCTCCTAGCGTGCCATACTACAAGGGCTGACCCTGTAAAACAACACATTTCACTGCACCTAGAATCTATATATTTTTTATTAACACCAAATTCTATGACAATTTAAGTTTTATTTATTTTTTATTTATTTTATTTCACCTTTATTTAACCATATAGGCCAGTTGAGAACAAGTTCTCATTTACAACTGCGACCTGGCCAAGATAAAGCAAAGCAGTGCAACAAAAACAACAACCCAGAGTTACACATGAACAAACGTAGAGTCAATAACACATAAGAAAATTACAAAAATACAAATCTATGTACAGTGTGTGCAGATGTAGAAGTGTAGGGAGGTAAGGCAATAAATAGGCCATAGAGGCAAAAAGAATGACAATTTAGCATTAATACTGGAGTGATAGATGTGCACATGATGATGTGCAAGTAGAGATACTGGGGTGCAAAATAGCAAGAGGGTAAATAATAATATGGGGATGAGGTAGTTGGGTGTGCTATTTACAGATTGGCTGTGTACAGGTACAGTGATCGGTAAGCTGCTCTGACAGCCAATGCTTAAAGTTAGAGGGGGAGATATAAGACTCCAGCTTCAGTGATTTTTGCAATTCGTTCCAGGCATTGGCAGCAGAGAACTGAAAGGAAAGGTGGCCAAAGTAAGTGTTGGCTTTGGGGATGACCAGTGCAATATACCTGCTGGAACGGATGCTACGGGTGGGTGTTGCTATGGTAACCAGTGAGCTGAGAAAAGGCGGAGCTTTACCTATCAAAGACTTATAGATGACCTGGAGCCAGTGGGTTTGGCGACGGATATGTAGTGAGGGCCAGCCAACGAGAGAATACAGGTCACAGTGGTGGGTAGTATATGGGGCTTTGGTGATAAAATGGATGGCACTGTGATAGACTGCATCCAATTTGCTGAGTAGAGTGTTGGGGGCTATTTTGTAAATTACATTGCCGAAGTCAAGGATCGGTAGGATAGTCAGTTTTACGAGGTTATGTTTAACGGCATGGGTGAAGGAGGCTTTGTTGCGAAATAGGAAGCCGATTCTAGATTTAATTTTGGATTCGAGGCGCTTAATGTGAATCTGGAAAGAGAGTTTACAGTCTAACCAGACACCTAGGTATTTATAGTTGTCCACATATTCTAGGTCAGAACCGTCCAGAGTAGTAATGCTAGTCGGGAGGGAGGGTGTGGGCAGCAATCGGTTGAAGAGCATGCACTTAGTTTTACTAGCATTTGGAGGAGCAGTTGGGGGCAAAGGAAGGAGTGTTATATGGCGTTCAAGATCGTTTGGAGGTTAGTTAGCACAGTGTCCAAAGAAGTGCTAGATGTATTCAGAATGGTGTCGTCTGCATAGAGGTGGATCAGAGGATCACCAGTAGCAAGAATGACATCATTGATATATACAGAGAAAAGAGTCGGCCCGAGAACTGAACCCTGTGGCACCCCCATAGAGACTGCCAGAGGTCTGGACAACAGGCCCTCCAATTTGACACACTGAACTCTATCTGAGAAGTAGTTGGTGAACCAGGTGAGGCAGTCATTTGAGAAGCCAAGGCTATTGAGTATGCCGATAAGAATGCAGTGATTGACAGAGTCGAAAGCCTTGGCTAGTGGCATGGGGGATATTCGATGCTAATCCAGAACGCCACAGGATGTTTTTGTGCTGGTCAAGGGCAGTCAAGTCTGTGGTGAACCAAGGGCTATATCTGTTCTTAGTTCTACATTTTTTGAATGGGGCATGCTTATTTAAGATGGTGAGGAAAGCACTTTTGAAGAGCAACCAGGCATCCTCTACTGACGGGATGAGGTCAATATCCTTCCAGGATACCCGGGCCAGGTCAATTAGAAAGGCCTGCTCGCTGAAGTGTTTTACGGAGCGGTAAAAGGTTAGAAGAACTAACAACAAAGGTTAGGAGAATTTACGTAGCAAGTTAGGTGATTTAGGTTAAGGTTAGAAAAAGCGTTAGGGGGAGGATTAATAACAGTTTTACAGTTGTCCCCGATGCGTCTCGAACCCGCAACCTTTGGATTTCTAGACGGTCACGGTATACCCCTATCCATCCTCCCCGACCAACCTTGCTTTTGTTTCAGTTATTCAGCATTTGTAACATAAAATAACATATCGTATTTAATGGATGTGCAAACATTTCAGTCCAGTCTTATGGTATTAGGGGCAATTTTGTGGACTATGTAGGACCATCATAATCTCTCATATAGAGTATGTCCGGAAATTGTGGGTATGCCTCACAAAAGGATTCCCGTAGTTCTTACAGCTTACATTTACAGAATAAACAAATACTATTGAATCGAAAGTGGGTCAAGGAAACACTCCGAATTTTTTTTTTTTTACCTAATATTTGCTAAATTTACTTTTGATTAAAATAATCAGTGCTGTTTGAGGCAGAGCCTCTGATTTAACTCCTGACCTGCTCTCCACTATAGCTGCTTCAGCCCTTCACTTTCAATCAAAAACATCCAGTCATCAGTATTACTTCAACCTGACAGCTTTAGACAATTCTGTTTTTTCAGCAGATTCCCAAACGACAAAACTAGTAGTGCTGATTGGCTAGCTCTCTGCCTGTCCCTTTGTCTGCCCTCTCCGTTTGTTCTATCCCCCATTTCCCTATTCACCGATTCAAACGATAGCGCTATTAGCCTGCTGGAAATCTGCCTGTCTTGGCATTATAGGGGCCTTGTTGTATTTTGTCAGGAAAACCAACTTTACTACAGAGTCACTTAGTCTTCATAAAAGTCTATTAAGGTAAGCTTGTCAGCGTGTGGTTGGATTTATGCAATAGTGTCATCCATCTTGAAAATAATTCATTATGATTTAGTGTGTTTGTGTGTGACAGTCAATCTCTGATTCTTTCCAGTATATGAAAAAAAAGAGTCAGTCATTCAGGGTAAAAATAAGGGTCAGTAAATGCTGATGTTAAATATTGGTATAGTGCTCCAAACATTTCATTTTTAAATGTAGACTTATATCCTAAATGTTTAAATGAATGACTATACTGCATATGGTCAAGTATATGAGTATATATAAGTTTACAGGTTGACATCACCAACTTTCATGGATAAAATAGGCACATGCTATCTGCTGTATTAAGAAATAAACAATAAATAATTTGTGTTTGGGAATAATCTGGTTATTGAACCACTGAGAAAAACTGACCAAATGTGTAGCCTATAGAATTAGTTTTCCATAAATGATTGTAAAATCTCCACCAAATTATAACCAACAATTTTGTTGGTGTAAATAGAGTATGAATGGAAATATAGGGTATGGTGACATATAGGTGACACAGAAACAACTAGGTTGCCCTCTTCTGGCCAGTGTAAATTTGATAGATAATTGATGGGAGTGTCTATGGCTAATTAGTTTCTGCTCTCACAGTAAGAAGAAAAATAGAGTTGTTTTTGAAAGGGATGAGAGTTTTAATGTGATTTCATTTATAAAAATCTGATACATTGGCACTCAATGCTGGCAATTAAATATTAGCATTAGTACATATTTCAGTACTTGGGACAGTTTTACAGTAGTTATTTCTAGAATAGCAACAGATGTGATCACAAATGAACATACTCTTGAGAAGAGTATTGAGAAGCTGCTATAAGAACAGTAATACATACATCAAAAGTGGATCTACGATATTTGCAATGGTTATTAAAATGATGTTCTGGATTTTACCAGACATAATCTGCCATGTAAATATTTTAAGTTCAAATAAATGTGAAATTGAAATGAGAACGACCAGGGTTTGATCAGAAGATATTGTTTTCAGGTAGAACAAGTGACAAATACATGTATCAAATATCAAAGTTATCCTGGGCAAATGCCCTGAGTGAAGCTCTATAATATAAGAGGTGAGGGCCCATCCTTTCCCACTGATCTCCCAGAGAACAAAGTGGACCTCAGAATAGACACATACCTCAACCCTTTGGTTCAATCCAGTGGAAACTATGTGATAATTACAATGCAATTACCAACACTTAGGGCCTCTCTTCCTGAAGTGTGTGTGTGTGTGTGTTGACAGGGGGCCGCGGCTGACCCCTGTATTCTAAGTGACCTCAAGCTCATCATTGTGTGTGCGTGTTTGTGTGTCAGGTTGCAGGTTGCAGGTGCAGAATGTACAGCTTCATGGGCGGAGGGCTGTTCTGTGCAGGCGTGGGGAACATCCTCCTGATTGTTTCTACGGCAACCGATTATTGGATGCAGTACCGGCACTCCAACAACTACATGCATCAGGGCCTGTGGCGGTACTGCATGCCGGGGAAATGCTTTACACACAATGGCAGCATTGGTGAGGACTACAGCCAGTGCACACAATGCTGTCATAACACTGTCATAACACCCAAAACATATCATAGTGAGCCATAAATGGTATATGAGTGGTGCTATTTCCATGTTATGTGCCATGTCAGTGGTACAGCATATGAATAACAATATGACGTGATGGGAGCTATACCAATCTCACCACAGCTTGTTGATTTTGGCATGAAAGAGTCATTATCCTAGTCACAGCATGAGCATCAAGGCTCGCTTTCCATAACAAGATTCATATTTGCCAAGCACAGTTCAAACGTCATAAATATGGTTAGTTTCAGGTCAAAACAGGCCAGGGTCAGTCTCTCTTGTACCCTGACAATTCCTGTTAAACTTTGACTCCCTGCAGCACACTTGGATGCCACCCGAGCACTCATGATCCTCTCTCTTCTGACCTGTTTCATTGGCATCATTATCGGCATCATGGCCTTCATCCACTCCTCGTTCTTCAACAGATTTGACAAAACCTTTGCTGCAGGCATATTGTTCTTCATCTCATGTAAGTTGGGTTCACTTACTTCTTTTCACGTATTTTACACATTTTACAGAGGGCATTTTCACACGTGAAATTATGTACCCTGGTTCGGTTTCCTTGAGCGTTTGTGGGAATTCTACAGAATACGAGTTGCTTTCACAATACCTGAAATAACCGTTTCAGGGTGCAATTAGCAAGACGCACATTCTACATGACGTTAGCGAACTAGCTTGTTTACAATGCGCAAAAAGTTCCATGTGACCCGCTCCACAATACCTGGTGCTCTGGTCCTGGATCTTGGACCCACTAATCACGCAGGTCCAGGATTTGTGTCAGCCAGGCTTCGTTTGAGTTTCACACAAGCTTTATAGCGCGGATCAGGGTACCGAAAGCTCCAGGATCCTGATGATCAGCGGATACGCGAAAGCACCTATACTGTTTGGTTTTCTTTCCATGTCAAATGTTGTAACTGTATGATAAGTGATATAAGGTTAGCTTTATTTGTTGGATGCTGAATACAACTTTTAGTTCAAAATTTTTAACCCTTTTATTTTACTAGGCAAGTCAGTTAAGAACAAATGGGTTAACTGCCTGTTCAGGGGTAGAACGACAGATTTGTACCTTGTCAGGTCGGGGATTCGAACTTGCAACCTTTCGGTTACTAGTCCAACGCTCTAACCACTAGGCTACCCTGTGGTTATTCCAAGATTCTGTCGGTCGAATGGTGTCTAATGGTTTTTATGAACCACATGTTTTTTGAAGAATAAATCTTAAATACACCAGGCAAAATTTGGCATGGAATAGCATAATGATATAATTGCAGTGGCAAACAGAGCATAGGAACACATCAGGAGTCTGTGTATTAGTTTGACTTTCTGAGTTGTGCATCGTCCTGGTGGTTGGCGATAGAACATATGTATAATCTCTAGGAACTATATTTACCAGACGTAAAAATAAATGTGTCCCTCACTATCAAATAAAAGTCCAAATAAATGTTTTGTCCGAACCGCACCATAATACATCGGAGTTAGACAGCGGATTGCCATTAGACCACGCACTTAAGGCGAGACGTCCTACCACGGAATCTATTTTACACAGCAGGGAAAAAAATATGGTGCAGTTTGGACAAAAATAGGATTCTGACATTTAATTGATAGCATGGGACACTTTTCATTTTACGTCTGGTAAGTAGAGTTCCTAGAGAGTACACATATGCTTTTGTTGACAGGAAACGTTTTTTTAGTGAAGCCGGCTATATTGTGGTATGGTTATTTTCCGTCGCCAATCACCAGAACGATGCACAACTCAGGGTGTCCAACCAATACACAGACTCCCGATTTTGTGTCACAAAGCTATGGCGAATCGGGACTATGGGACCTACACCTTCAGAGGGAACAAAAATCTTCCAATGCATTGTATCAAACTCAAAAATTAAGAAAACATAGCATCACTTAATGCGCCCAACATTATATGTACTCTAGTCGGAAAATTGTAGTTCGAGTGAAGGAGGCGCAATGCTTTTTATGGAATTTAAACAAATTTGGAAATGGAATGTAATTTGTTCAAATGGAATTTTAACAAACCAGCTATTACTTCTCATTGCAAATATATTTTAGCACATTCATCACAGTAACCGGTGATCTAACATCTAAATGCAACAATGTTTCACAGTCATTATTTTCAATGAGATAGCCAACTGCAAGCAAGCTGCAAAAAATAAGACAGTGTCATTCACCAGATGATCACTTGAAGACAAAGTTTGAAAGTTGTTCTTGAAAAGGGTGATACTAACAGTTTATCAACAACATCCAAATTGAGGCCTTCTTGTCCACCTTCTGAAGGCCTAGCCATTGGCTGACTGAGCTAGCTAGATTTTTCTACCCAGAGACCACCAAGGAAAAATCCTGATTGGATATTTTTTTCTCGTCAGTATTAACCCTTCTCTATCCAACACAAACTCAGGAGGTGAAAGCAGGAGACAACTACAATTATTGTAAAGATGAAAAATAAGTTAAAACAACATTTTAAATCATTCCTTAGGCCTTCTCTGAAGGCCCTCACAGTTCCCCACTGTATAATTGTCTGGATGAAATCTGGTTCTGGTTGAAGCAAGGTCATATAGTCAAATTAACTATAACTAGCTAGGTTTCCATCCAATTGTTGACAGATTTTTATGCAAATTTCTAATATACGTATAAAGACCATATGCTAATTTTCCCACCAGATATGTGTTTCCATCAAATTGGCTTGTTGCGGATAAAAGGCTGTGCATGATGACATTGTAAACATAAAAATTTTCTTTGCGCTTAAATTCCCATGTATCAAATAAAAAATACAAGTTAAATTGTTTTCCATCACATTTTCTACTGCTGGTTTTGGCAACATCTTACAGATACAGTGCGGGTATAGCCTATACACGATAAGATTATTATGGACAAAAGAGCAAGATAATTTTTATTTGTCAAATGGCAACCAAGCATTATCATCATGTCACCAGCATAAGACCCTCAATATTTATTGGAAAGGGGCACCAAGCTCATCACCATAAAGTTTCACCACCCTGTGAAGTTCATCATAACTTATTTCATATGTAGCCTAATAAAATGCATCCTTTCCCGAGTCATAGTGGGAGAACCACACAACATATCATCACATGACTCCAAGTTTACTTCGATATGATGGTTATTAGGCCTATATCAATATTTGTGCATAAATCCATTTCCACCACCATTTCTCACATAATTAATTTGACCAACAAAAAGATCCCACCCTGTGTAGCATATTTTGTTTGTCAACATTTTGTAAAGTTTACAGACAAATGTGCTTTTTCTATCAGGCCTATCATAACATTTTTTATCCGGCATGTAACCTACTTTACTCGCATAAAAAGTTTGGAAGAAAACCTGTTTACTGACTATAAAAAGAGCTATTTTGGTTGTTATCTGGGTGGTTTGGTCCACTATGCAGAATATCATGATTGATGTATAAAAAAATATATTTAAATATTCTGTGTTTCATTGTATTTGCAGGGACTTTAAATTTTGTTTACATTTTTGCATGTGTCTGCCTTTGTGTTTGGCACTTTCAACATTAACCTGAAACAATACTAGAAAATAAGATCTTAGTTCCATCTTATTATTGACTAAATCTAGCCTATTGTTTACTAATTAGACATACAAAAGGAAATCAGATACTTCCAACAGCAAACTGTTCACTAAATAAGTGTGCATAATTGTGTATCAGTGTTGAAATTGATCAGTATCCACTGACGTCACAATTTGACAGATTTCTGTGTTAAAACCTAAAGCATAAAACCCTTAAGACTTTTAAGAATCCAAGAAATGCAAAAACATGGAAGCCATCGTTAAATGATGTGATGTTGCAGTAAGTAGTTTGCTCTCTTTTTCTCTACAGGCTTTTTCGTGTTGCTAGCAATGGCAGTGTACACTGGCGTGACGATTAATTACTATGGTAAACGCTATGGCAACTGGAGGTTCTCCTGGTCCTTCATCATCGGCTGGGTGTCAGTGGTGCTAAACTTCTTTTCAGGTAAAACCAAAACAACACAGGTCACACTCCCCACATAACATTTAATTCTGAACTAATGTTTTATTTAAGAAAATATATTATATATATTATTAATACTCCATATGGTTAATCCAAGGCCGGTGTGTGTGTGTGTGTGTGTGTGTGTGTGTGTGTGTGTGTGTGTGTGTGTGTGTGTGTGTGTGTGTGTGTGTGTGTGTGTGTGTGTGTGTGTGTGTGTGTGTGTGTGTGTGTGTGTGTGTGTGTGTGTGTGTGTGTGTGTGTGTGTGTGTGTGTGTGTGTGTGTACGTCTGTGTGTGTGCGTCTGTGTACGAGTACATGATGTCTTTGTCTTTCTTTTAAAGGTATATTCTATATGTGTGCCTATCGGATGCACGAATGCCCCAGAAACTCAAACTCTCACTAGAAGACTTCTGAAATTATAATCAATGTCTTATATTGAGAGCTTGTGGTTGTTCCCCGAATTTGAGAGTCAAGATGGATCGATCCACTATTTACTTTTGGAACATGGATTCTAGTATTTTAAGTGATCTGAATAAAGGACGCTGGGGATAAACATGTCTCCTTTTTAATGATTAAATGCTTGTTCTTTTATATTTGCACAGCCCATTTTTACACGTCAGAAATATAGACAATTTTGAGTACAGGTTTGATATGGTAAAGTATATACATTATCTGCAATGCAGACAAACTAACACAGATCTGGTCAAGTAAAATTATCCAAGTACTTCAAATAAAATGTGACAGATGCATAAATATACTGTCTCCTGTATGTAGGTATAGCTACTAACAATCAAATTACGCTTTAGCAGAGTTGGGCAGGCTTCAAGAAATTATAGAACACAACTGCCCAGGGTCAAGCTATAGAAGAATAGCAGTCATTTTCAAGTGTGTATCTTTTGGAAAATGTTAGTAATAGTTTTATAGCATGTATGGGGATGCACAATAAGCTGCTATGTTGAACACATATGCCATTATTACATAGGCTATCATAAAAAAGCATGTATATGTTTGGATCATACAAAAATGATTTGGTCCTGTGGCAGGTATTCTTGTACAACATGATGAATGATATGATGTCCAGACTAACTGGATTGGTTAAGTGGAAGACCGCGATAAACCTATTGCATGCAAGATGATACACTGGTGCAGGGTAAACATATTTGCCAAACACATTGTGTGTGGAATTTGTGTCATGATTTCACTTCGATTGGTTAAACATTGACTGAGGTTAATTGATGGTAGTCAGAAATGTTTAGGCCACCATTTCCCATACTCTGGGGACCCCAAGGGGCAGACATTTTTTTTTTTTTGCCCTAGCACTACACAGCTATTTCAAATAATCAAATCTAAATAAGTTGAATATTTGAACTAGCTGTGCAGTGCTAGGGGAAAAAAAACAAAATGTGCACCCCTTGGTGTCCCCAGGACAGAGTTTGGGAAACTCTGGTTTAGGCCTATAGGACAACGTTTTGCGATAAAGGTGTTGGGAAAATGTATGCATATTTAAATTAATATGACAATGCCTTTCTGTATTTCACAATCAATCATCATGTTACATATCAACTGATGCCAAAAGTTCAGTGAAGACTAAGGATCTAATAATACATGTTCTTCACGCAACCGCGCCACTGGTACATGATGGGAAAGAAAAGACGAATGTCAAAACAATATATAGCTTATTTCCACTTAATTTGATTCATCTTGTTACCAGATCAATATAGTAACACTGCAAAAAATGAAGCTAAAAGATGTATTAGCAAATAGAATGTTGCAAGCCTCTTATCGAAGGAAATGTGCCACTTAAAGGCGCTGCATGGTCAATCCACTATCTGCATTGGCCGTGCAGCATTTACTGTGATACCGCCTCTGCAGAAGTCAGGTCATTCATACTTCTTGGGCTTTGTGGAGCAGCGCAAAGCTGTTGTTAAGGAAGTTGTCAAGGAAGTGAGTTTGTGTTTATACAGAACCTCCCGCCCCCACCTACCATCAACCAATCACATTGAGCCCTCGGCATTGTTACAGCATTTGGGAGGCGCACAGCAATGTGGTAGGGAGCTCAATTTGGCCTCTGCGTGGCTCCGGAGGCTCCGCAATTCCGTCACATATCCATACAGCGCCTCCATACAGCGCATCCGACAACATTTTCAGGTCAAGCATAAATTGGCTTTTAGAATTGATGCTCTGGCGCCCAGGCTCTACACTTTACTTGATGAAATGGCTGTTAAAAGTCGATTGACTATCCGTGCAAAGACGATTTCATCATCATTGTTTATTTACACTACTTTAAAATGTTCCACTTAAACCAACAGTTACCCTGATGTTCTTTTAAGAAGGGCTGAGGAGGCGCACTTGCATGTCAGAGGTTTTCTCAACTTAGTTCATGATTTAGCTGGAAAGACTCAAAATACAACTATGCTTTGCAAGTGTTTTTTTTATTCTCAGCAAGTTAATTTGTTCTATAGGCCTATTATATTCAACAAATGTTTATACAAGTAGCCTACAGATATGTCAAAAAGGGCCTCAAGAGGATTACCAAAGTGAACTAAGACCTGCAAGTCAACTGTCGAATTGTGCAGTTGCCATAAAAATATATGATTTCTGGACTGCTCAGATAGAGAAACAAACGAAAACAGTGCCTCAAGCTGTCACATTTCCAAGTTCATTAAACTGGTGCTACATTACATTTGGAGTCATTTGCAAGGTGCACATTCATTTTCCTTATACAAGCTCATGCATATGGAGGACATGTTTAAGATTTGGCTCAGTAATGCAATTTCGTGAGTAATTGAATCCAGTAATTAATTTGTTCTGCCTACCTGATCAAATGGAAATACTGTCCTCGCGCCCAAGGATTATTACTTCCGCTCTAACATCTCCCCTAATTGCCTAATAGCATTGCAGCGAAAATTCTGCCTGCATTAAGACACTTTCACATTAGCCAGTGTGATTGGAAATGTGATGACAACACGATATCAACAAATTAAGGCTTCAGTCGCCTAAATGTCGCAGGAGCACCACTTGTACTCTCACAGATTGTAATACCAACAATTACAGCCAATTTAGGGCGGAATTAGCAGATAGCCCTGTTATATCCCCCGCCTCAGTGATCCGCTCAAAATGACTAACTAAGAAAAGATAGTATAGCCTAGGGATTACAAGAACAGGCTACTGTTGCACAAAAAAAGTAATGCCATTTAGAGTAGTAAATGTTAGTTGTCTGTCGTCTATTTGGGAATGCCAACAGCAGTCCCACGGATGTTAGGAGTAAAGTCTAAGATAGGCTACATGTAGAAAGTGAAACGTTATCATTTGTTAATCATTGGTGTTGCCTAGTAATGGCTTACACCTTGTTATAAACAGTTGATGTTTATAAATAGTCTATAAATTGCACCGCAGGTTATGTGACATATACAATAGTCTAATGGCTTAAAATAGTAGGATATATGTTCATACTCAAATTTGACTGGAAAATGGGCGAATGGAAGCAAGTTTGACTGAGGCGCGGGAACAACTGCAGGACTTCGGTGGGAAGGCTTTTTCAGCACCATGGCGAGCGACCCTCCCTCTTCGTCATCACCATGATTAATCCATACAAAACTAATTCCATGCTCCGCCCCACTGGCGTGCTATTGGCTGATTACAAATCAATTTCACAATTTACCACAGTCGCTCCCCTTGGATGAATAGTAGGCTAATTTACCTCCCACTGGCACTGAATAAATAGTAGGCTAATCTGCCTGGCACCACTCACTGGCTGCCACACAGACGACAATTCTAGCGTTTGAGACTGACGAGAAGGGCAAGAAGTTTAGTGCTACCCTTCCCTGGTTTGTCAGGGTGCGCATAGCATCGACTCCACACGGACTCAATTTTGAAAGTGTTTTCAGATATTTAAGATGAATCTGAACTATACATCCCCCATGCCTCAGATGCCAGCCCAGAGGTCAACATCGTTCTTCATCGAAGATATTTTATTACACAAACCCAAGCCTCTGAGAGAGGTCTTCCACTCGCCGTTCTCAAGCTCTCTGGCGTCCCGAATGCCTCTCCTAGAATATGGATACCCACTGATGCCCACTCCGATACTAGCGCATCACCCGCACCATCCTCTACAAAAACTGGACCATCACCAGTATTTCTTTACGTCTGGTAAGTCAACGAAGGGACTGGTAAATGCATTCACGATGCTAAAGCAGTCAGAGAGTGCAATGACAGTTAAGACATTAACGTTGACATTCCGTTAGGCATATAAAGATTTAATTCCAAATGGGTCTTTTACAATGTTAGTGCATGCATAATTTCAATTTTAGTAGCCCATTAAACCTAATAGCCTGACAAATCGATGGAATTGTCTCCGGCTTTTTTCAACAGGTGCATCGGCCTTTTCGCTCGTAAACATTGGTGCAAAAAAAAAGTTTTCGAATAAATCCAACTCAATCAGAACAAAATCTATTTATACTCCATTATATAATGATTGGGTAAATATAACGAGGCCTAAGGTAATGGTGTGAAGAAATTGCATGGAGTAAAACGCTTTAAAGCCTGATTTTCCCACATGCCTAGAGTTTGACATCTCATTTAACTTAACAACTTAACTTAACTTAACAAATGTATATGTTAATATAATTTTATTAAATATTGTGTTGAATTAAATTTTGGATGCAATATTTATTTCACAGGGATGCAAATGCCGGCATTATTTCAGCATCATCCAGAGTTACCCGGCAAGCATTGCAGACGCAGGAAGGCGAGAACGGTTTTCTCGGATTCTCAACTATCTGGTCTTGAAAAGAGATTTGAGATACAACGGTACCTATCCACGCCAGAACGAGTGGAGTTGGCAACAGCGTTAAGTCTCTCGGAAACCCAGGTAAGAAAACTACATTCACACAATCAACATAGGCTTCGGGATGGTCGCATTGTGCTGCAAAGCAAGTTTATTAAATATTCCACCTTTGTCACACAGGTGAAAACATGGTTTCAAAACAGAAGGATGAAGCATAAAAAGCAACTGAGGAAAACACAAGATGACCAGAAAAATCCGAATGACTTAGATAGATCCATGGATAACGCAAGTGAGAGTGAACTCAACGAAAAAAATACAGACGATGTTAACAGTGGAATCGAGCCGAAATCGTACATTTTGGAAAATGAGGACGATGTTGATATCGAGGATGACATTTGCTCGCCAGAACCTTCACTATAGAGCAAGTGGCAAGTTGTTTTAAAAACAAATAACCATGACCCATTGTAAATGTAAATATTGAATTGTGTCTTTTCCATATGAAATTATATATAGCTTTTTTTAAACAAATCAATGATAATAATGCAAAGTAGTATTTATTCAAGGGTATGCGTAATATGTCACTACACATTCATTTTAGGCTCTGTCTATATTTATGTTTTCCGTGACTGTAAAATGCATCATATCAAACAACTGTACATACAAAATATAATCTGAAGCAATGTTCATTATTAGGAAGTTATTAATAATATTATTATTAGTATGACTATCTTTGAATCAAAAGTCAAACAAAAACCAGACATCTTCATTTTAAGATTTTTTTTATTGTTTAAAGCCACAAGTTGAATATTTTGCGAGAAAATATTTGAGAAACATTTATATATAAACTACTTTGATAAACAAAATCAACATCTCAATTGCAGCATGTCACATTTTTAACCTATCTTTTTGCACTTTCGTTCAGGTAGCCTAATGAAAGATGTTGCAGCATATGCCCTTTGAAGTGTTATTGCTTTACTATTAAAACGTGCATGATAACAAGAGCTAATTGTTTATTTAGCCTGTACCATTTCCCGTTTACCTTAGTTGGTTTTATTATTAGGCAAAGGGATTCAAGTTTCACATTCCTCTAAACTTGGATGAATTGACCAATGTTTAAATTTAATGCCAGTTAATACTTTATTAGTTCGTTATTAATCAATAATTATATCTTTATAGGACACTGGAGATTTAACTAGAACATTTGTATTTGTATTTAATTGAAATAGTCTTATAGGAATACTCATACTTTTGAAAAGCAATATGATTGTCAGTCCGGTTCTACGACCTCTTTTTTACTTCAATAATAATAGCATCTTCATTTGAATTAATTATGGTTATAATAATATTTTTAAGTAGGTTATTATTTTGCATAGGCCTACCCGCATTAATATCTTAGAAAATGCACCTTCCGTATCTAGACAAGAGATCAGTTGTAATAGCTTTTTACTAACATAACCCAACTATTAAAGAACCATGAGCCATTTAGCTGTGGAGGTAATGTGTATCTGAGGCTGCCTATTTAAGTTGCTCATGCGGTTGTAAACCTTGGTAGGTGGGACCACGCTGAGTGAGGAATACAAGAACGACTTCCCCACACTAGAACAAATAGTTGTTACATGTAACTTGGAGGAAGCTATTCATAAACATTCTCATGACTTTCATTCAACTTCAGTTATTCTGCCACTGGATCACCAAATGTCTTAGCAGAAAGAGAAGACGTCCACCACTGACTCAAGCAGTCGACTCAAAACAACATGGACCCCTCACAAATTGCGTTCAATGCTATGCTAAATGGGGATATTTGGACAGATATTTAAGTCTAATGTATGCATAATGTTGTTGACATTAAAAGTAAACCAACCCGTCGTTGGTCTTTGCCTCTCGGTGGTAGAATATTACTCGAAAGTTGTTGCCAAAAGGAATTAATCGTTTGCGTAGTAAAATAGGCTACCAGCTCCAACCAAACTAAATTTGACACTCAAGAATTAAAAAATGTAACGAATGTTGTAAAACAGAAAAAAATGTTCTGGAATAATGGAAAGAATGCAGGATAAAATAAAGTAATTCAGTATAGCCTAGAAATTCAGTCACCTCTTGAAACACAACTGCCACACCTGAAAACAATATGCATTGAAGATTATGATGATTTAAATATTCTCCACCTTTGTCAATCAACCATCACTTAATTGATTGGCAAATCAGCAGAGACACTAACAGAAACGATTTGGACAAATAACAGCAAAGGGAATTGAGAGCCCTTCATTGTATAATGAATGATACATGGATATGTTAGTAATAATAGCATGCTTTAATTTAAACACAACAGTAAATGTTGGGGGTTTAAATTACAACATTGAAAACAGTGTCCATGACTTGGTGAAAGTAACTCCATAACACACCCATTTTTAATTTCTCTGAATATGATCAAAATCAGTTAGTAAACATTGTTAAAATATACTCACATTAGATAATACTCATCAGTAGCATGCAGACACACAAATTTGACATATGAGAAACATGGATGAATGTCTAATTCTGATGTGAGACTGAGAGCTGGAAGCAGCACTACCCTTTAGGCCTACAGGTGAGCAAGTACGCTAATTTCTTCTGCAATGGCAATGTGTGCAAAAACAAGGGCAGTTTTTTATTTAAGTATTATCTCTAGTAGAAAAATAATTTCTTATTCATTTTCCTTTCAGATAATGAGTATTCACTATTTTCTTTTAACTCAACGCCCCGAGAAACAAACACCCACAACACACCAAAGGGTTGGAAACACACACACACACCAAGGAGTTGGAAGCCAGGGTCTGCCATGGTGCGCCCCTGGAGCAGATTACGTGTTAAGTGCCTTACTCAAGGGTACAATGGCAGGAGCTGGCACGCCACTTGCCACCAGATTGTCTTATCAGAATTGGGATTCGATCCGGCAACCCTCCGGTTCCTGGCCCACCTCTCTAACCTCTAGGCGACCTGGCACTTTACATGTGGGCCACTTCATCTGGAATGCCCTTTAAAAGCATGCACGCATGCACTCACACACACATGCACACACCGTACGCATGCACGCACAGGCCAAAATCATCAATACCAGCTATTGTCGAACTTATTGAGTCATTTAAATGTGCACCACAAGGCAGCTCTCCATTAATTTGGAAGGTTTAAATTAACAGGCACATCCAAACAGGATATACAGCACTCTCCCACCCTTTGAAAAGCAATTCATGTCATTTTCAAAAGATAATGCGGATTGACTGAGAAAATAAAATGCGTTGAAGAGAATAGGCCGTGCGGAAGGTGATCAATTAAAAGATTAAGCGTTTTGCAACACATGGATGCATCTGCATTTGGACCTAATAGTGGGGCCATCAGCTCATTTTCAGGGGCCAGCCGCCTACTCACATCAAAGCATTCACGTCTGCCCCGGTTATTCCAATCGGCAGAAAGGGATGCTAATTTAGCCCCCTTCATGTGTGGTGGTGAGACTCCTTCAATTAACTAGATTTCTATGGAAAAAGAGGGGTGGGGGGAAAGATGCAAAGAGAGTTGGTCTGGATAGGCAGTGTTTCTCATTAGGTCCAGTATTTATTATTACCCCCACACATCTGAGGCTTTAACACTAAAAACACAGTGCATCAAAGATGCCATGATGGGTTAAATGGAGACTATAATCTAATTAAAATATTACATAGGAGTAAATAGCTCTTTGATAATGATCTGACGGTTCTACTAAATAAATGGGGGGTGCTTGAGATTTTGTTTTATTGGGGGGGAATTATCACTTTAAACTACAGAGAACTAGTTTACAGACCCTAATCAGGTGGCCTTCAAAGGGTCATCTTTGTTTGACCCATTTGTATCTGTGAAGTAGCGACTGGGGGATACAGGGAGAAACTAATCAGGCATGGAACAAAAAGAGCAGATTATTTCAGATTAACAGCAGAAACCAGGTGCGTGAGAGGGTGAAAGGGGACAAATTGGAAATGTGGATAAAATGCCAAAGAGTGAATTACCAACTCATACCCCCCCAAAAATGAGACAATATAGCAGAGTACCGGAAGCTTTTTGATTTAATGACGTATTGTTGAATTTACAGAGGATGTTTCAATGTCAAGTGCAATCAAAACAACAGAGAAAAACAGGTGGAGTACACTGTACTGTTTCCCAAAAAAATGTACCAATGGTCTACCCACAGTATTTTTACTCAGTTGCCTACTCCTTGTCATCAAACAACCTACACAAAGCTTTTGTCAGGACCCGGTTACGAACCCGGGTCTCCGGAGTGAGAAACAGTCACTTAACCAACTGAGCCACGAATAGTCGGCAGAACCCACAAGATGAGGCAGACACAGCAGTACTTGACACAGTGTATTTAATGAAGTAAAAAGTTATTCAGGAAAACATGTAACTCCACAATCTCAAAAGGAATCCTACAAGAACAAAGGTAATCTTCCAAGACAAAAAAGGTAAATCCACAAGGTGGAAGGTAAAGCACAAAAAGCCTCAAAAGATACTCAAAAAACAAACAAGAACAAAAAACAGAATTCCACAAGAGAGTCCACCGGGATCAACAAGAGTTCTCAGAGTACTAGGGCTGGGTGCTAACATACAAACACAGAGCAAACAGAGGAAAACAAAGGGTTTAAATACAATCAGGGGAAACGAGGCACAGGTGCAAATAATAATGGGGATCAAGGGAAAACAAAAGGTCAAAAGGCACAATGGGGGCATCTAGTGACCAAAAACCGGAACAACCCTGGCCAAATCCTGACAGAATTCCCCCCCCCTAGGAACGGCTCCTGACGTTCCTACCAGCTCTTTCAGGGTGGAGGGCCCTGAACTGACGAATGAGGTCAGGGTCCCGTATGTCTTTGGCAGGAACCCAGGAGCGCTCCTCGGGACCGTAGCCTTCCCAGTCCACCAGATACTGCCAGGACCGCTGCACCCGGCGGGAATCCAGTATCCGATGGACGGTATAAGCCGGCTGGCCTCCAATGACACGAGGCGGAGGGGGAGGTCTGTCTGCCGGGACAAGGGGAGAAAAAACAACAGGTTTTAATAAGGAAATGTGAAACGTGGGATTAATCTTAAGGGATCTGGGTAAGTGTAGGCGATAAGAAACTGGGTTAACTCTCCTGGCAACCTTAAAGGGACCGATGTATTTTTGGGACAGCTTGCGAGACTCCACCCGTAGTGGTAAGTCTCTTGTGGAAAGCCAGACTCTCTGGCCGGGGCGCAGGGTAGGCCCGGGACGGCGACGTCTGTTGGCTTGTTGTTGGTACCTCTGTGAGGAACGCATAAGATTAAGACGGGTCTTCCTCCACATAAGCCGACAGCGTCTGACGAACTTCAAGGCTGAAGGCACTCTGACTTCTGCCTCCTGGTCCGGGAACAATGGAGGGGCATAGCCAAACTGACACTCGTGCGGGGACATACCAGTGGAGGAGGAGCGCAAGGTGTTGTGCGCGTATTCGGCCCAAACAATGAAGGACGACCATGTGGACGGGTTGTTACGAGTTATACATCGGAGGGTGGTTTCCAGCTCTTGATTCATCCTCTCAGTTTGGCCGTTGGACTCCGGATGGTACCCTGAAGATAGACTGGCAGAAGCCCCCATGAGGTGGCAGAAGGCCTTCCAAAACCTAGAGGCGAACTGGGGACCTCTGTCAGAAACCATATCTTGAGGAATGCCGAAGACTCGGAACACATGATTAATTACCAACTCAGCCGTTTCCTTGGCAGAAGGTAACTTAGTCAGAGGGACGAACCTGGCCGCCTTTGAAAACCTGTCGATAATCAGAATCATAAAACACGGGACGAGATGTTAAAAACTGTCCATTGTGCCAATAGATGGAATGCACTCGCATGAGATTTGCCGTGATGTTGACAGAGTGGCATGGGAGGTTTATTTCTTAGACTGGGGTAAGATGTCAATTTTTGGGACACATCCTCAGTAGTGTGCCTTCGAATCAGTGGGTGTTTCGGCCTTTAATCACTAAACACCCTCATCAAAGGTGGCCAGCTAAAGGGTGATCAAGCCTTAGCTTGTGTCCCATGCCCAATTAAGATGTCCCACAGGACTGTGCAAGGCAGGGGCGTCCTCTTCTCTGAGCCAGCCATACAGCTGACCGCATACCTCATATGCCCTCCTCAAGTTGGAGGGATCTGAATTGAGTTCTCAGGTGGGGGTGAGGGGTCATGAAGTTATAGCCCAGCAAGGGTCCTTCCGTTTGATCCAGATCCACTGGCTACCTCTTTCAGCTGCTTGAGAAACTGCTCTGACGGTCTGCCGCAGAGCCTGTCCATGGATTCCAAGTTCTTTCAGCAACCTGATGATGGAAGAAGCCACGAATCCTCTGCATCCCACTTCAACTGGCCAGACTTTTGCATTCCAGCCACGCTGAGTTGCGTCTGCTGCCAACTCTGTGTAACGCAGTTTCTTACGTTCGTAGGCCTCTTCAACAGAGTTTTCCCACGGGACTGTGAGCTCTATGATGTACACAGCCTTTCGATGATTAGGATAGTAGTATTGCCATGGGATGGAGGAAGGCCAGTAATGAAGTCCAATGAGATATGGGACCAGGGTCTGTGGGGAACAGGTAAAGGGTGAAGGAGTCCTTGCGGGCGGAGGTGAGAAGATTTGCCCTGGCAGCACACGGGGCAGGCATTGACGAAAGTGGCAACGTCTTCTCTTATGGTAGGCCACCAGAACTTACGCTGGATGAACTCCAAGGTGCGACCTACGCCCGGGTGACAGGTGAGGCGAGAGGAGTGCCCCCACAGAAGGACCTGAGTCCTCACTGCCTTGGGGACAAACAACCGATTGGCAGGACCTCCTTTCGGGTCCGGTTCAATAGCTTGAGATCGTCTCACGGTATCCTCAACTTGCCACGAGATCGGAGCCACGATCTTAGCAGCAGGAAGGACAGGCATGTCCGTGTCATCTCGAATGGCAGGAGCGTAGACTCGGGACAGGGCATCCGGTTTGAGATTCTTCAACCCGGGCCGATAGGTGAGGATAAACTGGAATCGATTGAAGAAAAGAGACCATCTAGCTTGTCTAGAGTTCAACCGCTTCGCCTGCTGGATATACTCCAGATTTTTGTGGTCCGTAAGCACTTGAAACGGGTGAGAAGCCCCCTCGAGCCAGTGTCTCCATTCCTTCAATGCCATCTTAACCGCTAGGAGTTCACGATCCCCCCACATCGTAGTTCCTCTCAGCCGGGGTAAGCCGGTGTGAGAAGAAAGCGCACGGATGAAGCTTCTTGTCTTCACCCCTCTGAGACAGGACAGCTCCAACACCAACCTCTGAGGCGTCTACCTCCACCACAAACGGTTAATCCGTAGTCGGTAGTATCAGGATGGGAGCAGAGAGGACGCGCTGCTTGAGTCCTTGGAAGGCCGTCTCAGCTTCTCTTCCCCACAAAAACATTGCATTGCCACCCTTGGTTAAAGCTGAGAGAGGGCCACCAAGCTGAAGTGCTTGATGAACTTGCGGTAAAAGTTAGTGAAGCCCAGGAAACGCTGAACTTCCTTAACGGATTGGGGGGTGGGCCAATCCGCTACCGCCCCTACCTTCCTGGGGTCCATTTGGACTCGACCGGGTTCCACTACAAATCCCAGGAATTGTACTCGGGATGAATGGAATTCACAGTTTTCCGGCTTAACGTACAGATGGCTGTCTAGGAGGCGTTTGAGTACTTGTCTGACATGCTTAGTGTGTTCTTGAAGAGAGCTCGAAAAGATGAGGATGTCATCCAAGTAAACGAACACAAATATGTTAAGCATATCCCTAAGCACATCGTTTATGAGCGCTTAGAACACCGCTGGGGCGTTGGTCAGGCCGAAGGGCATCACCAAGTATTCATACTGACCAGTAGGCGTGTTGAAAGCGGTCTTCCACTCGTCACCAGGTCTGATCCACACAAGATGGTATACGTTCCGTAGGTCAAGCTTAGTGAAAACAACTGCTTCCTGGAGCAGCTCGAAGGCTGTGGCCATAAGGGGTAGCGGGTAACGGTTACGGACGGTTATGGCATTGAGTCCCCGGTAGTCGATGCAAGGACGTAATCCACCGTCTTTCTTGGTCACAAAGAAAAACCCTGCTCCCGCCGGGGAGGTGGATGGACGCATGAGGCCTGCTTCCAGAGCGTCCTTGATGTAGGTATCCATAGCAGCTCGTTCGGGTGGAGATAGGGAAAAGATCCGACCCCTGGGAGGGCAAGTGCCCGGAAACAGTTCGATGGGGCAATCATAAGGTCTATGGGGTGGTAGCATGGTGGCCCTCTGTTTGCTAAATACCAGTTTGAGGTCATGGTAACACTCGGGAACTCGGGTCAGGTCGATGGATTCTAAAGACTCGGGAGTAGAACTCGGGGAATTCGGGAAAATACAAGTAGCTTGGCACGTAGGACCCCACTGCTTGATAGTGCCCACAGACCAGTCAATGTGAGGGTTATGGCTGTGAAGCCAGGGGTATCCAAGGACGAGAGGGAACTCAGAACAGGAGATCAAATGAAAGTTCATCAATCCCTGGTGTTGTGAAACTGAAAGTCGCAAGGAGGTAGTGACATGAGTGACAAGTCCAGATCCCAAAGGGCTTCCATTCAATGTAGTAATCCTCATGGGGTCACTTAGAGGTTCAGAGGGAACGCCATTCTCCTTCGCCCAGACACCATCCATGAAGTTACCTGCGGCTCCAGAGTCTACCAAGGCTTGAAGGTGAAGCTTGTGGTTGTCCCAGGAAAGGGTGACTGGAATGAGCAGACGGGAGTTGGACGGATGGGAGGAGGTTATGTTTCCCGTTACAGTTCCCCCCGGTCTGTACGGGACAGAGCGTTTCCCTGGAGCCCGGGACACGTGGAACGGAAATGGCCCGGTGTGCCGCAATATAGACAGCTTCGCTCCCTCATCCGGCGGTCTCTCTCAGCCTGGGAGATGCGTCCAATCTGCATGGGTTCCGGTGGAGCCAGCGAGGATAAAGGTGGTGACTCGGAGCTGGGACTGATAGGGGCTAGAGGTCTACGGTTGAGTTCTCTCTCTCTCTCAGACGCTGGTCAATGCGTGAGGCCAACTTGATCAGGGACTCGAGATTGTCCGGTGGTTCCCGAGTGGCCAGTTCATCTTGGATAGTGTCGAAAAGGCCTTTCAGAAAGCACACCGTGAGCGCCTCGTTGTTCCAGCCACTCGCTGCTGCCACCGTGCGGAACTGGATGGCATAGTCCGTCACGCTGCGCCGACCTTGGTGGAGAGTCAGGAGTTGTTTGGCTGAGTCAGGACCACTGCTTGGGCCTTGAAACACTCGTTTGAATTCCTCAGCAAAGGCAGAGTAGCTGGCACAGCAGGAACTATGGGCATCCCACACAGCAGTAGCCCAGGCCAGGGCTTTTTCCGACAGCAGGGTGATGATATATGCGATCTTAGACCGGTCGGTGGGGAACGACGAGGGTTGCAGCTCGAAGGAGAGAGAACATTGGGTGAGAAACCCTTTACAAGCACTTGGATCACCTGAGAACTGTTGGGGAGGTGGAAGACGAGGTTCAGCCAGAGGGTTAACTGCCATGGGTACGTGAATCTGAGGTACTGGGACGGGAACTGTTGCCGGGGTAAGTCGATCAGATATCTGCTTTATGGAAGTCAGCATCTCCGACAGAAGATGATAATGTCTAGCCATTAAGGCCTCTTGCTGAACCAGGGCGGCTTCGTGGCGTTGGACAGTCTCCTGGTGGTGGGACAGCATGGCAACAAGGTCCTGGGAACTGGCTGCCTCTGGGTTCATTTTTGGCTCTGTGTTTCTGTCAGGACCCGGTTACGAACCCGGGTCTCCGGAGTGAGAAACAGTCACTTAACCAACTGAGCCACGAATAGTCGGCAGAACCCACAAGATGAGGCAGACACAGCAGTACTTGAGACGGTGTATTTAATGAAGTAAAAAGTGAAGTTCTTCAGGAAAACATGTAACTCCACAACCTCAAAAGGAATCCTACAAGAACAAAGGTAATCCTCCAAGACAAAAAAAGGTAAATCCACAAGGTGGAAGGTAAAGCACGAAAAGCCTCAAAAGATACTCAAAAAACAAACAAACAAGAACAAAAAACAGAATTTCACAAGAGAGTCCACCGGGATCAACAAGAGTTCTCAGAGTACTAGGGCTGGGTGCTAACATACAAACACAGAGCAAAGAACAGAGGAAAACAAAGGGTTTAAATACAATCAGGGGGAAACGAGGCACAGGTGCAAATAATAATGGGGATCAAGAGAAAACAAAAGGTCAAAAGGCACAATGGG